>NC_142363.1:36056796-36380546 GCF_059441175.1 Urocampus carinirostris | reverse complement strand
AAAAACAGTGCCACAGCAAGCACTAAGCTGCCACAGAAACAACGCATGGATTCCGCTATGAAAGATTTTTACCACTAGGAGGCATGAAATATTACATTTTAAATGGCAATTTCAATGGTTTTTTTAACTGGATTTTCAATGTTGTTTCCATAGCGCGGTGGTTAGCACATTCGCCTATCTCGCAGAAGGTCCCTGGTTTGAGACCAGGTGGAAACGTTTGTTGGCCTGGAGGGATGAGCCCCACCAGGCTGTACTCGCCCAAGACACACCAAAGGAAATGGTGCCACTACCACTTGTGTGGTTAAGTCAAGTCATGTTTATTTGTATAGCCCTTAATCACAAAGAGTCTCAAAGGGATGCACAGACCTAAAAAGAAGGGGGCCAAGTACAGAGCCCTGTGGAATTACTTCTCAGCTTGACCACTGCAAGTCGTTGCCCTAAGGGATCCAACCAACCAACCAGCTCGCTATTTAGCCCCCTTTTAGTTTTTACCCGTTAACCTATCCAGCTTACTATCAAGCCAACTTTTTAGCTATATTCAGCTTTCAACATTTTTTTGCGTGCTAGCTAACATCTTATCTTCTTTCCCAGTTATCAAGCTCAATTTTGGCGAGTTGGCTTTTAGTCTTTTAGTCAGCTCTCTTTTAGTTGTTTACCTTTCGAGCTCGCCATCAAGCTACCGTTTTAGCTATTAAGCAAGCCACCTAGCAAACTTTCCATTTTAGAAATGCATATGAAAGTGCGTGCTCTTAGCGCTAAAAAGTAGCTTGACGTTTACAAAAGCTTGGGGATCTCTTTGTTTCTTCATGGAATAAAGACGAATATGCTTGAATGGGGAAGCAACCCAACTGGTTGGCCTCTTTCAAAAGTAGTATCAAAGGCGTTAACGGATCAATAGAACTGATAGCATCAGCCAAAACAGGAAACTTTGGGTGAAGGTATTGCGCAATTTTCACGCCAAACTTGCATTTCCGGTCCCATTGCTTTTAATTCCTTTTCCGCTCATAAGAATTGGTCCCAAGAAAGTAAGGAAAAGTGGAAACCGGTGACAAGAAGGAAACGATCGCAAAATACAAAAATGTGTCTGCCGTTGAAGCGCTGCTGGAAGTTAGAGTAAACGATTTAAAATGTTGCATTTTTGGCTTTTTTATTGTGCATATTATTTACACAATGAAATGATTCTCAATGTTTAAGTAGACATTTTATCAATATTCTGGCTAAAAATCTTTTATTACATGGCTTTAAAGCAGTTTTAGGGGGTTTAAAGTGACAAGCCTGAAAATTAAATAGAGAGAGGGATAGAGAGAGACAAAGAGAGAGACAAAGAGAGAGACAAAGAGACACAAAGAGAGAGACAAAGAGAGAGACAAAGAGATAGAGAGAAAGAGAGAGAAAAAGATAGAGAGAAAGAGAGAGTGATAGATAGATAGATACAGTATTCATCCCCATAGGGAAATTCACACTTCCAGCAGTATTCTTGTGTTGAAAAATAAAATAATAAAATAAAAGAAATAGAATACAAAAATACCCAATATAACGAGTATTAAATAGTGCAATAGGAAAGACACACTGTCATAAAAATAGGGTAATATGCAAATGTGGGGGTGGGGTTTAATGTTGGCTTTTACTCCCCCGGGTGGAGTTAAAGAGCCTCATGGCATGAGAAAGAAATGATCTCATTCTGCCCGTGGAACAAAACTGTGACGGCAGTCTGTCGCTGAAGCTGCTCTAAAAAACGGCGCCACCAAAATCCTCGCAAAATAAAGTGTGGTTGAGCAAAAAAAAAAAAAAAATAAATCAACAAATCATTTGTGTTGATTAAAAAGCCCGAAAGCCCGTAAAATTCACAAGGTCGTCCAATCTTACGAGTCCTGAAATCCGTTTAGCTTCCAAAGGACAAAAAGTCCGTCTCAATGACTCACGGCGACGCTACGTTAGCATAGCAGTGACCCGGAGGAAGCCGAGTTAGCCTTCCATATGGAACGCTGACAATGTACGCAAGAGTTAATAGGTGACTTATAACAGCGAAGCAAGCGTGAGTGTGTTTTATGGCATCTCCCGGTTACGGGTCAGCTCTCTAGCTGTAAAAGCAATCGGCACTACGCTAACTGTTCCTAGAGAAACCCACGCGATCTCCGTTTTGGACTCGGGTGCAAAGTCCCAGGAAAAAAAAATCAGAATGGTCGCACTCCAGGGGGCAAAAAATACACATCATGAAGATTCATAAATAGAAAAATCGAAAGTGTTACCCTGAAAGGATTGTATACATTTGACTATAAAGGATTTTATACGATTGACTACAAATTTACATGTTTTGAGTTGAATGCAATAGATATTCACTGACAGGCTGTTCGAAATGCATAATATTTTGTCTAGGAAATTTTGATAACAGGACTCGTGGATTTGCTGACGCTGATCGACAGGCGCTGTTGTGGGAGAGCCAGACCTCAAGGAGCGAAAACAACTGCTTGGCACGCCCATGGGAGGAGCCGGGACGCCATCTTGCGGAGAGACGTGAGCCAATAAGAAAAAGCTAAAAGTTCAGAAGAATCAATGTCAATGGAGTCAGATAACTAATTGGAACCATTACCATAAATTCCGGACTATAAGCCGCTACTTTTTTCCCAAATGTTCAACCCCGAGGCTTATTCAGTGAATAGCCGCCATCGGCGCTCAAGTACAAAAGGTAAGATTTAGACCTCTGGAATATATGCGAGTTTGCTGATAGCGTGTTTTTGAATAAAGGACCGTAGGACGACGTCTAAATGACAAAGTCTCTTTCCCATATTGGGGAAGACGACTTTAATGACGTCAGTTATAAGGAGGAAGATGAGCACGGTTTACCATGATTTTTACAAATACCGCATTTTTTTTAACAGACCCGTTTCCTTGTGTTGCGAGCGTGTTCCTAGTAGCGTTTTGCTACCCTTCACAGACACGGTTTGGGATGAAAGTAATAATATTATTATTAAAGCTTTGAAAACTCTCCCGGTGTACCGTCTTTCTTTGTAAATATGTGTAACCAAGTATAACATGTATTTGCAACTGTATATTTTTGTAATGTATTTATTTTAGAGACCTATTCTGACATGTTTTCCACGGGCGAATCAAAAAGAAGGGGCAAATACAACGAGGGCTGATGGGAAGTGGAGTAAAGGTGAGACGTGTTTGTGGACGCAGCGGACGATAGTGGATATACATTTTTCCCCACCCTTACCTTTGGAAATATACATTTTTTTCCCTTGGATTATTTTCAACGGGACCCGGACTCTGCAGGTCTGCGTCATATCTTAAGTACCGTAAGTACCGGTTTACATTCAATTTGCCGGCTGTTGTTTTTGGACTGTGTACTTCATATTCAGTTACAATGGCGGGACTCAATGTCGGTTTTGGGTTAATTTCGGGATTGTGTTACATGTCTTAATGTAGGCGCATGCGGCTTATATGCAGGTGCGGCTTGTGTAAGTACAAAAGCGGTTATCCTCTGAAAATGTGGTGGGTGCGGCTTATAATCAGGTGCGCTCTATAGTCCGGAATTTACGGTAGGTAAACGGCACATTTTGATAGTTCATTCCCAACAATCTCTAACATAAAGTATTTATATCTGAAATAAGTACGATACACGACCAAGATATTCCACTCGAACCGGCATATTGCACTTAAAACTATAACGTGACGACTGAAAAATCTTCTGTTGCACAACGTTTTGGAAATGAAGTCAAGTTTGAATACGTAAACGGTACAAAAATGAAGAACTTGACTGCAATAACGTACTTCTTCTGTATAACTGCTTTTGAATGAAGTCAAGAGCATCTCAAGTAAAAAGCGGAATAATGCATTCAAAAAATGAAGGGGGTATTGCACTTAGAACCTGTATTTGACGACGGCGGTTTAGTTTGTTGGTCGATTTGGGGAAGAAGCCAGGTACTTCGGCTCCCATACATAAAATCTGGATTTTATCAGTCCGTCTGCACAATTTTGATCGATCTTCAATACTAAACCCCTGGCATCCGACAACAAATCTTAAAAAGTTGAATTCATTAAAAGAAAAACATTCTGTGCAGTTTTCAGACAAGAATAAGCATTTTGGAATGCATTTAAATGCAAATTTGACACACACAGCACACACAACACTTATCCAGTTGGTGATTGCTTAAAGGAACAGTGCGTCATATTTAATGTCCGGTAGTGTAACAACATAACTTTCATTCAGTAAAAATAACATTGATTTGACTAATGGGCAAAATTCTACATTTTTATACAAACTAATCATAGATGGAGAAATTGTTTTTTCTTTTACATAGCGAGTGGTAGCCGCCATGTTTGTCTGTCATCTTGCGAACGAAAACCAGTGCCACAGAGCGCAGAGTAGCAGCGTTACATGACAGGGCCATCTAGTGGTCAAATATTACACACTGGGGCTTTGATAATCCCAATCAGATTCGGGTGATTTGAATTTAATAACTGCATTTCTAAAATGGATTTTATGATTTGGCAAGAACCGTTTGGAGAAAAATGGATGCTTTGGGTCTCTTTTGATAGGTAACGTTTCCTCCCCAAACTAAAATCATCACCGAAGTTTTTATTCGAGCCTGATTATATTATTGGCGTGTGAGTGTGCTTTGGCCAATTTTTTAGACGTTGTAAAAGAGTTGTAAGCGTGTGAATTATTTTTCTGCGTCTCTATCACTATTGTGCACACTTGAGCGTCAAAATAAATCCCGAGTGGCATTACACACACTTATTTTAGGAACATCCTTAAATCGATTTATCCAGAATATCATCGGCTAACCAACTTGCAAACATCATTTGAATCAGTCACTCTTGGCTAAAGTTTTTTAGAGGTAAAGAAGGTGTTGTCTTTTCTAGCAATACAGGCTGCGGAACGTAAACAAAGCCTGCAATTGGCCAAAAACATGTCATTCACAATCTAGAAAATAGATCTGTGAAAGGGAGGGTATATGTAGATTGGATTTTTTAGCAAATTTGATTTTTTTATTGATTGGATTATTGCCCCTCTGCAGACAATTGAATGGACATGTCGATTTTGGCGTCTTTTCTCGTCTTTTTCTGTGTTTTTTGAAGAAGAAAATATTTTTGGGGGTCAGGATCTGCGCAAGCAGGAAAATATGAAGATTTTATGATTCAGCAAATTTGATTTTTAAATCTGATAAAATGGATTATTGTTCCGTCGAGATCAACGGAAAAGACCATTTGAAGCACACATCATTCTTTTTTCTGTATTTGGCAAAACAGAAAATGGCTGTGAAATTTTGGTCAAGGATATGCAGATTTTAGGATTCAGCAAATCACAAATACATCCAGCCCTGCGATTGGCTGGCAACCAGTTCAAGGTGTCCCCTGCCCACTGCCCGATGATTGCTGGGATGGGCTCCAGCACCCCCTGCGACCCTACTGAGGATAAGTGGTGCAGCTAATGAGAGATGAGACAAACACATCCAATTCATTAGATGATTACCTAGTCAGAGTCAAAAGGAATGGACCATTTCATGCAGAAACGACCCGTTTTCCTTTTTGCTCTTTGTGGGAAACAAAACGGACGAGAATTTTTGCAGTGGCCGACGTGACGAGAGTCAAAAGAAGCTTTTGTGTTTGGTGTCGTCATTATCTGTGTCGAGGAGGGAGAACCGGAAATTCTGGCCGAGCAATCTGGCGCTAAACCCGTGACCCGCCTTTGCTCTCGAGCGGGGCGCGAACGAATCAAGGCGGCAAAATAGTGAAACTAACCCCCCCCCCATCCCCACACCCGACCCCTCCAGGAATACGGAATGCAGCAGTTGCGATGGCCGCCGACGTATGCGAGGAATGCCGTCCGTGTCCTAACCGGGCGATTTGTGCAGGGGGGGGGGGGTGCAGACGCCTAAAGAATTGAAATGTTTCAACCCATGGACGCCGACGAGCGCTACCGGGCCTGCCGCTTTGCAAGAAAACGTCAGCTCTTCGATAGGGCTGCCACCGTTACTCCGCATCGACAACGTAAATCGATCGTAGAAATTATCAACAACGAATGACATTGTCGCCGGACACGTTTTTCCCAACAGAGTGAGGCATCTTGCGTGAATAGAATCTCTGATGCACAATACCGCCTGTCTCAAGCCCCGACATCAGGGTTCCTGCACCTTTTTCATGGCCAGATTCAAGCACTTAGACTTTCAAAACCAATTTTCCATTTTTCCAAGTACCATTAATAGAAGAAATCCAGCACAGATCACAAGAATGAGAGCCTAACCTCTCGTTTCAAACCCCAACTCTAGACCCTAGAAGCCTATACAGTGGAACCTCGGTTCTCGACCATAATCCGTTCCAGAACCCTGTTCGAAAACCGATTTGTTCGATCACCGAAATCATTTTTACCATTAAAAATAATGTCAATCGTTTTAATCCGTTCCAACACCCTGAATGTTTAGCTTGAATGTTTAACGTAAACTTAAAGCTAACCCAGGCTAATCCTACGTTCGCGTTATTGTAATCTTCCGTACGAAAGATTACGCTAACATGAACGTGTAAAAAATAAAAAAATAAAGGATAAAGAAAAGAATTATGAATAGGATTTCTTACCTTTGTGGTGGTCAGCAGAAGGCGCTCGCACACCTCCTTCATATTGTGCTATTATTTCTTTCTTAAATGCAATAGTTGTACGCACTACTTTTCTTTTTTCACCTCTAGCAACTTTGCTGCTTGCACTGACTTTCTTCGGAGGCATAATTAGGGGCTAAAGCACGTCGTACACCTATATTAAAAGCGAAAGCAAAACGAAGCATGTCCGCACGTGATAACAGTTGGTCAGGAAAAGAGCGATCTACACCCTCAGCATCGCACCCTAGCGTACGCACTCACGCATTACCAGCGTCCGAACAGAGAAGCAAGAATTTCTCGAAATTTTTGGTCGGACTTCGATTTGTTCGAACTGAGAGGCGTTCGAAAACCGAGGTTCCACTATAATTGGTTTAAAACACTAACACGAACACTAGCCCGAACCTCGTTTCTTATTGTAACCCAAGCTTTAAACCCATTTTGGAACCCTACCCTCAGTTTAGGAACTCTGGTCAATTCTAAGGTAAATTAATATTTGGATTCTTTCCTTCATTCCCGGTTTATTGACATGACGTGTTTAAATCCAAGCTTAAAACACACTTCTACTCTAGAGCATATGAATAACCTATACTTTTTGTGGAAATTGGGCATGACACTCCAGGTTCACACATTCACAGTGAGGTAAAAAAAACCAAGAAGATAAAGGAACAGAGAAGATAAGGTTATAAAACAAGGAGGATGAGGTTATAGTTATAATTGACACAAAATTTACACAAGAAATGTCGGCATGTAGGATGTTACATACAGTTTGGTATCGTAAGGGTTTGTGCAATATGCATTTGGTGCAAAAATGCAACATCCTTTGCCTGGTAATCCTGAAAGGGCCATACTACATGTGCGGTCCCTTCTCAAGGTTTCTTCATTTTCCCCATGTTGAGGTTTTTGAGTTTTTCCTTGCCCTCATGTTGTTTCCAGATCAGGGGAATGGTGTCATAATAGTCTGAAATAATAGTCTGTGAAGCCCTTTGAGACTCATTGTGAACAAGGGCTATACAAATAAAAATGACTTGACGTGCCTCTCGTTTTATGCTTATTGTACGGTTGTCTCGTTTGAACATTAGTTTCGTGTTCTGATGCTCTTTCAGCATTTATTGAAAAATATACTGTCATTTTGCAGGTCTCAAAAGCGCATTTACATGAAATCAGCGTTTCTATTTGCGTGGAGAGGAATGGGCGCCACCAGGCTGTACTTGCCTAAGACACACCAAGGGATCCAACCAACCAAAAACTGGTGACAGAGCTACTCCCAGAATCAATTCGTAATTCGATGTACCTTCTCTATGACTCTTTTCATATACGGCTTGGGATATCAAATCGGAATACGGCGTTATCATCTGGAGTTTGGCTTCCATTTGAATACACCCGAAAACGAAACCTCACTGAGAAAACTCTTGGTTCAGTCCAACTACAGTTTACGGTCAGTGTGTCACACTTCCATACCCTGTTTTGGCAGTCGGTTGCGAAGAAATTCTTTGAACGGAAGCCTATTACCCTATATATGTCCACTGTTGAGATACTTCGAAATCCACAGAACAAACTGTAAACACCATACAAGATCCGCAAACCGCTCGGAGCCGTTGGATTGGGTGAGCGGTAGAGGTGGGGGGGGATCTCGGCACACAACGCAAGGCAATCCCTTCTCTCTTCGGCTCAGTGCGGACGCTCTGAAGGTAAATACGACGATATCCCAACTCTGATTTACATCAAGGACTAGTTACATTTATTTGATATAGCATTTACATCAAATTACATTTCTAAGTTCTGTTTTGTCACCTGTATTTGTCGTATTGGGTAGAATTTGCCGTACTTTCTTGTCATTTAAATATTTAGTCATTTATGTATTTCAGTATTTATTTGTCAGGCACATTTTCACATATTTATTTCAGTATCTTGTCATGTATTTACTTGGATTTGTATCTTGTCGTTTATTTATTTATGTATTTTTATTTTGGTTATGTATTTAATCATTTGGGGCAGCACGGCGACGCAGTGGTTAGCGCGTGTGCGGCACAGTTCTAAGGTCTTGGGATCTTCCTGTGTGGGTTCAAATCCAGCTACCAGACTTCCTGTGCGGAGTTTGTATGTTCTCCCCGTGCTTGCGTGGGTTTCCTCCGGGCACTCCGGTTTCCTCCCACATTCCAAAGACATGCATTTCAAGTCGATTGGCCGGTCCAAATTGTCCCTAGGTGTGAATGAGCGAGCGAGTTGTCTGTCCCTGTGTGCCCTGAGATTGGCTGGCAACCAGTTCAGGGTGTCCCCTGCCCACTGCCCGATGATTGCTGGGATGGGCTCCAGCACCCCCGCCACCCTACTGAGGATAAGCGGTGCAGCTAATGAGATGAGATTTAATCATTTATTTTGGTATCTATCTATCCATTTATGTCGTTATTTGTTGAGTCATTTAGGTTTATGGTGTATTCAGCCACAAAAAAAACGTACTTTAAATGAGGGGGCGGGTCCGACTGGCTAAGCTTTTCACCAATAGCTGATTCGTTGCTTACCGAACAACCAATGGGGGAAAAGCTCGGCCAGTTGACCCGCCCCCACAAAATACACCACCGTATACATAGAGAAATAAATAAAGGATGAAATGCATTTATGTCATATATCAAGGTATCGTATGTTGCGATGTTGATTTCGTTTGATGGCAAATATTTGTAGCCAGTGATGGATTTCTACAAATAGCAGGGTTGCTCCTCCATATCTATTGTGTGGAACAAAAACAGCCATCGAGCGTCTCATTTAGAGGACGGCATTAAATGGTGTCGCTGTGTCGGATTGGCGACTGATAAATTACGGAGGGGGCACGGGAATGGCTCAATGTAGGCAGGCTCCGTAGCACCTCCTTGATTTAACCGGCGGCGACATAAGAGGAGCTCAAAGCCCCTTGGACCTCATTAGGTGCTAAAGATAGAAGCCCCCAAAAGAATTCTCCAAACAAAACACAGCACTTGCACTTTCTTCATGGCAAAATTCAAGCACTTTTAAGGACAATTTGTCCATTTATCCAGTATGATTGTTTTTGTTAAATCAAGTGGCTATCTTGCTGCTAACACATACTTTGTTCTATTTTGAGCTGTTCTTACCTCAGATCAAAGTTTTTTTGTGTCAATGGGCTGCTATAAAGGGACACGAATTCTGCCATTCTGCTTCAACAATGCACAGGCAGCTTTAATACGTCACACTTGTTTAGAAACACGTAAAGGACTCGATAGGTGTCCGGGGTTATTTTTCCTTGCCCTCCTGTCAGTGTCACATCAGGGGATCAGTGTTCATTTGAGCTGTGAAAAGTGATGGGTCCCGGACACTCGCATGCTCAAAAATCTATGGGTCCCAACAGAGATCTATGGCTCCCCAAAATTTAGTCTTATCGAGGTTGAAATTGTAAATCGGTGACAAATATATAATACAAATCTATATATTCATTCAGTTTAAATTATTAATTCATATTCTGCATCAAATTATTGTTGGTAATATACCGATTGAAGGGATCACTACAAACCTGTCTTTTTTTCATTTTCTCCTTTTATACTTCCTTTTTTTCTTAACTTCTTTAAACAACATCATCATTCGTAACATAATGCATCAAAGAAAGTGAGCCGTTGGAGAGCCGGCTCTCTTTAATGAGTTGAGCCGAAAAAGCCGGTTCTCTAAAAAGAGACGGACTTTTTACTACACAACTCGAGATCGGCGTGCAGACGAAAACTCGAACCGCGAGACCAAAACAACAATGGCGGATCTGCCTGACGAAAAGTTTGGAGTGCGGTAAAATCTTTGTTAAAAAAAAGTAATCGGGTAATAATGACAATTTTGTGTCAAAAAAGTTGCGTCCCGGGGACGCACGTTGATTTGAGACTATGCGTCCCCAGCAAAAATGATGCGTCTAGGACGCGGGCAAACAAGAACACTGGGGGATAATTTAATGCTAGACTCTTTGTGATAAATAGCCAAAACCAATAAACACGACTATGATGTAAGTCATAAATAGCCTTGTCATTTCTTTCTGCCTTGAGAAAATCTGCGCCTGGAATATTTCACGATGCACAAAACAAATTCTCCAAACAAACGATCCGTCTCGTGATATAAAAACACGATGTTCTCGCGAGCTCATCGTTTCGAAATTAGAGTTCTGAAAAATCACTGCGAATGCTGCGTGACGGAACAGATTCAGAGCTCATTGAACGCTCTGCGCGTGCAATTCTCAAAGACACGTGTAAGAGGACGGATCCCGGTCCTATGAAAAGATTGCAAAAAAGCATTATTGACACGCGGCAACTGATCATAACAATGGCAGCGAGCGACCAGCCATAGTCAGCAGCCAAGTGACTGGCTAGAGAAGGAAACTGGGCAAAAAAGATGCCCCTTGGCAAAATGAGCAGATCTTCTCAAGTGAGCAGCCAGCGACAGGGCATGGGAGCTGCTGTTTATTCATACCAAGTCAGTTGGGATACGCCCGGAGCGGCTGAAAAGGGCTGATAGCTGGAGTTGGTCAGAGGTGGTAAAGGTGGCTCACTCACATTTCTTCTCTTTTTCGCTCTCTCTTACTCTCACTTTTCCCCCTACCCTTCTTTCTCTATTGAGCTCTCTCTCTTTCTCATTTTACTTCTCTCTCTCTCTTAAATTTACTTGTCAGACCCCAGTTCGATTTTTTTCTCTAGCATACGGCCCTCTACAAAAAATGTGTTTTTTGCTTATCATTTGGAGCGTTTCATTTCAATGAATACAGTATTTTTCACACCAGTGCTCTTTCTACTTAACACTGCAGCAGTTTCTCCAGAGGAGACCACTTTTGAGGAAATAAGGGCAAACCTCTGGAGGAGATTGTAGCGACGCATCCTACCATTGTCTGCACCATTCGTTTATCGAACTTTCTCAGACAATAGAGTCCCGAAATGGCTCCGCGGTCCCAAAATACATCAATTACGAGTCTCTTTCGTGCAACGATGAAAAGAAAAAAAAGAGCCCGCCATCGATCCTGCCTTTGTCTCACTGTACACGAACTGGCACCGGATTTTGCTTCATTGGGATCGTAGTTACCAACCATTCTACCAATACTAGTATGTCTTTAGCTCATTGTATCATATTGTTCTCTAGTTCTGCCATACTTAACATATTGTGCAGAAGTCTGGGGCAATCATTACAAAAGTTCCCTTTTTATCCTCCAAAAATGTGCAATAAGAACCATACACAGGGCAGGATATCGGGATCATACTCATATTTTATTCCTGCAGTCCAAATGATTAAAATTAGATGATTTAGTAAAATAGTTCACTGCACAACTGCTATTTAAGGTCAACAAAAACATAGTGCCAGAAAACATCCATAAATTATTCATTCGGAAAGAAGGAAATCATAACTTGAGGAGGGGCTGTAGTCTATTCAAAATCCCAAAGGTGAGAACCACCAGGAAAGGTATGTGTGTGTCTGTGTGCGGAGTCAAACTTTGGAACAATTTACAAGAGGAGATCAAACCATGTCCAACTATTCACGTGTTCAAATTTAAATACAAAAAAACATTCCTGGCGGAATACAGAGATGAAGAAAATGGGGTATGAGTGATACAGGAGATTGGAAATACTGCGTTTAAAACTATGGTTAACTTTGTTGTTATTGTTGCTATTATTATATCATAACTGTTATTATTAATATTATTGCTAATGTTGTTATTATCATTGGTGTCGCTGTGATGTTTGGTGACTAGTGGCTTTATGACGTTGAGGGATGGGGACTAAGAGGATTAGTGTATAAAATAAGTGACTATTGCTATGATTATAATTATTGATATCTGACCTATGTAATGTGTGAATCCTTGAGATTGTGTTGTATTTAGACACTAAAGAGGAAATGTCTATAGAATGTAATTAATAGGGAAGATAAAGGGGTAGGGAATATAAGCATCTGCTTCTGACTACCCCTTTTCCAACATATTATGTAACATTATTTTGTTGTTGAGTTATTGTTTTTGTCCCGTTTTTATTTTAAAGTTCGAAATAAAGTTCATTCATTCATTCAGGATGATTTGAAATGAATAGCCAGCAAACTCTTGTAATCGATATCAACAATATATCTTTCCAAAATAATTCCGACCCATGGTCGATCTTATCAGCACTAAAATGACATATTTTTAAGGGAGGGGGCCAAAATAAATGTGTTACAGTATCAAAATCTTTATTGAACGTCTTCTTTCAGAGGGGTCAATTTGATGAATTTCTCACACTTTTCCAGTCAATTATGGGAACACGTTTCTTCCAGAACGACATCACACATGAAACGGTCCCTCATCTGTGATCTAATAAGAACTGCGATTTGATAATGATAACCAATCATAGTGGACTACAAATTTGCTTGGAAATTTCAGTAAACTGTGGAAATTTGGAGGCCTGCCTCACTGAGATAAAAGAATGGATGTCGCTCAATTTCCTGCGCCTTAACTCTGAAAAGACTGAAATTTTAGGTATTGGTCCATCGAAATATCACCCAGAGTGACTCATTCAAAAATGTAGGTGTCACATCTGTCCTTCTAAACACACGTTAAGAATATGACTGGAACAGCTTTCTTCCGTCTTTGCAACGTTGCTAAAATGATTCCCATGCCGTCTCAGTCAGATGCAGAGATTATAATTCACGTGTTTGTTACTTCCCGTCTTGATGACTGTAATGCACTACTCTCCGGTCTCCCGAAGTCCAGAATCAAGAGTCTTCAGCTGGTACAAAATGCTGCAGCCAGGCTTTTGACCAAGACAAGAAAGTTCAATCACATGACCCCGATTTTAGCTAACCTGCATTGGCTCCCTGTTCGCTTAAGATGTGATTGGAAGGTTCTGTTGGTATTATACAAAATCATGAATGGACTTGCTCCCTCATATCTATCAGATTTCAGTTCCCCCTATGATCCAGTGGAGCCTTCGCTCTGAAAACGCTGGTCGACTCGTGATCCCAAGAACCAAGAAGAAATCCACAGAGCATTCTCGTTTTGGGCTCCTGTGCTGTGGAATGCTCTTCCGCCTGAGATTCCATCTGAAACCTCAGTGGAAATGTTTAAATCTAAGTGTAAAACACACTTCTACTCAATAGCATATGAATAACCTATATTTGATGTTGATAATATGTGTATTATTTGCGCTCATGTAGGTTTTAAATGAGGGGATGGTGTCATAATGGTCTGTAGTTTGCAATCGCCTTTGATATGTGCAGCACTTTGAGACTCTTTGTGATTAAGGGCGTCACAAATAAACAGGACTTGACTCGACTAGCATGCAGAAAGCAGGTCAGATTGCTCCAAAGACTTTTGCAAAGTCGCCCGGCGACACTGAAACATTGTATTTGGCGACGAACTTTTAAGAGTTCCCGTTAAAGAACCGGGAAACTGTTATAATATGGTTGTAAGATCACCGTTTCGTAGACAGTACTTGTGAGGAGAGAGAAATTGAAAGATCAAGAAAGGGACGCTTGGTGGTGGAAGGGGGGGGGGTTTTGTAAGGTTTATTGTTCTATATTCTTTATCAATTATCCATTATCGGTCAAATTATGCATAATACGCTACAAAGCCAAGGGGCCGAGACACTTGCTCTCAGCCAAGAGGCTGAGTCAAGGATGAGATCTTCATGGGGATTCTATCAAAACGAATTCCAAGCCCAGAAGAAATGCATCCTACCCCCGGTTTCGGGGTTATTGATTTGAAATGACCCAAGGAAAGCTACCTTCGCGTAGTCCTCGGCCATAAAAGATTTGTTGACGTGTCCAGTTTTATCATCAAAAGCCAAAGTCTTTTCACTTGCTACACCAGCGATGACGTCACGCAAACCGGAAGTCAGGTGAGAAGAGCCCCAGAAAGCTCACCTTACTCAGGTAGACCACCGGAATGCCCAGAATTCCCCCAAGCGGGACGGAATAGAGCATAAAGCGGCTTCGGGGTGATAAACTTTGACAAAGTCCACCGAAGCGAGTGGCGTTCGTCGAGAGTTCCGGGGATGACGTCACGAAACCACCGCTTGCCTTCGACGAGCTAGCAAAAAAAGGAGAAATGTTACCTGGCCGAGGCAGACGCCGTACCGTCGAATATTCCGCCGCGTCAGCCTCCCTCGCTTCTCCGTCCGGGGCGAATCATCCAAATGGAACGCGAGAAAGCTCAGAAAGAGACGCCGAGAACGACGGCTTCGGCGACAACCGTTTATGGCTGCGGGCGGGCGGCGCAACCTAACGTGCTCCCTAGTAACGGCCCGCCTTCCCGCCTTCTCACCTTCCCATTGGGCGATGGGCGCTGACGGACAGGTAAGGGAGCGAACCTGCATGGGAGCCTGGAAACAGCGTGTAGAAGTGTGCGCAACGAAACGGCGCTCTCTGGCGCATTTTAAGCGCCACTGCATCGACGCAAACGAAAATCCACGACTGTTGTCACGTGATGTTGTCAGACCAATTGGCGAAGAGATAGGAGGACGCAATGATGGAACGTGACAATCTCCGAAGTGGCGCCCCCTAAAGACAGCTCAGGTGGCCGCGGACCTGTTCTGAGTGATGGGTCATTGGGATTTTCTAGTCAAATGACGGAGTCTAATTAACCCCACTCCGTTCTTTATTCTCTTCTACTCTCTTTTCCTTCCCCCCCTTCCTTGCCTCTTTCTCTTTCTTGTTGTCTTCCCCTTTCTCTCCATCTCTTTCACACTTTACTATTTTTTTCCTTTCTTGCTTGACATCCCCTCTCTTTCTCTCTCTCTTTCCGTTCAGTCCCTGTCTTTTGTCTTTATTTTTGTTTCTTTCTTTCTTTGTTTCTTTCTTTTTCTTTCCTGACTTCCTTCTTTCTTTGTTTTTTTTGTTTCTGTGTTTCTTTTTTTCTTTCCTGACTTCCTTTTTTCCTGACTTCCTTCTTTGTTTCTTTCTTTTTCCCCTTTTTTCTTTCCTGGCTTCCTTCTTTCTTTCCTGGCTTTCTTCTTTCTTTCTCTTTTTCTTTCTTTCTTTCTTTGTTTTTTTCTTCTTTTTTTCTTTCTTTCTTTCTTTGTTTGTTTTTTTTTCTTCTTTTTTTTCTTTCTTTGTTTTTTTTCTTCTTTTTTTCTTTCTTGCCTTGTTTCTTTCTTTTTTCTTTCTTGCCTTGTTTTCTTTCTTTCTTTCCTGCCTACCTTCTTTTTTTCTTCCCTTCTTTCTTTTTTCTTGCCTTCTTTCTTGCTTTCTTTCCCGCCTTCCCTCTTTCTTTCTTTCCTTCTTTCTTTCTACTTCCAATGATGAACCTGGTAATAACCACAAAGTACTACAACACAAGTTCTTATTTTAGAATTGTTTTGTTTTTAGCGTTCAGGTTCAAGCGAAAATAGCAAGCAAAGGCGAAAAGAGCGCTAAATGGCAGGCGTGCACAAATGGGCATAACCAAAAACATCATCTGAAGCATTCCCCCCTTTTATCCTCTTAAAGGAGACATAGTCCACGGACGGGAGGTGAGCCGCCAGCTAACGCTAGCTAGCGGGATTTGAGCTTAACTCCGTCCCGACCTGGAAAATTCCGTCCGGAGTCGAGAAGAAGCAGCACGCAGCAGCATTCCGCAGAAGAATCTGTTGACGGCTCGCTGAGGTTTTCTGGCAAAGGTGCGGCAAAACCACTGTCCCTTTATGCTACGATCTGTTTTTGAATGGCCGCTAAGCGAGAGGGGACGTTTTCGCCTCGTTCGGATGAGCGAACGAGTGACCTATGACCGTGCTCGCCTTGACAGAGAGAGAGAGAGAGGGAAAAAAGAGACAAAAAGGGAAAAAATATCGAGAAAAGGAGGAAACGATAGAGAGAGAGGGAAAAGAAAGAGAGGAAAAAGATAGAGAGAGGCCAAATATAGAGAGGAAAAAGATAGAGAGAGGCCAAATATAGAGAGGAAAAAGATAGAGAGAGGCCAAATATAGAGTGAGGAAAAATGTAGAGAAAAGGAGGAAAAAGATAGGGAGAGAGGAAAAAGGAGAGAGCGGGAAAAGATTGGGAAAAGGCGGAAAAAGATAGAGAGGGAGGAAAAATAGAGAAAATGAGGAAGAGTAAATGGAGAGAGAAAAAAGATAGAGAGGAAAAGATAGACAGGGAAAAGATAGAAAAAAGGAGGAAAAGGATAGAAAGAGAGGGAAAAGAAAGACAGGAAAAAGATAGAGAGAGGGAAAAGATAGAGAAAAGGAGGAAAAAGATAGAGAAGGAGGGAAATGATAGAGAGGGAAAAGATAGAGAAAAGGAGGAAAAAGATAAAGAGAGGGAAAAGATAGAGAGGGAGGAAGAATATAGAGAAAAGGAGGAAAATATACATATATAGAGAGAGGAAAAAGATAGAGAGATAAGGAAAAGATAAAGAAAAGGAGGTAAAAGATGGAGAGAGAGGGAAAAGATAGAGAGATAGGGAAAATATGGAGAGGGAGGAAAAAGATAGAAAAGGAGGAAAAAGATAAAGAAGGAGGAAAAAGATGGGGGGGGGAAGATAGGGGGGAAGATGGATAGAAAGGGAAAAGATAGAGAAAAGGAGGGAAAAGATAGAGAAAAGGAGGAAAAAGAGACAGGGAGAGGTAGATTATGAGAGAGAAGGACACGGAGAAATAGAAAGAGAGAGAGCAAGACCTAGATAATGAAAGAGAGAAAAAGGTAGATGATTCGAGAAAGAGGGGGAAAGGAGAGCGAAAAAAAGAGCAAAACAAAAAAGAGAGAGCAATTTCTTGTATGGGCGCCATCTTGGTGAGGAGCCGGGCCAGCCACTTCGTTCCCAAACGACACACGTCCCGAGTAAACCGAGCGAGGTTGACAACGTCCTTGAGCGACCTTGAGTGTCCTTCAGGTGAGGATTTGCGTCTGCCAGGTCTGTCCGGCCGCCTGGGGGCGACACTGAGTGACGACGGGCGCTCCGGGCGGCTCGGGACTCTCCAAACAAAGGCCGCTGACCGCCTGCTGCAAAGTCGAACCTCTGGCTTTCCATTTCTACCCGGCGACGACAACGAAGAAGAAAAAAAAGGGGGGGGGGGACAAAATGGCGTCAAAAACGGAGAAGAAGGGAAGGCATCGTGAGAGAGAAATAATGAGAGAAAGAGAGAGAGAGAGAATAAGATAGAACAGGTGAGAGAGAATAAGAGAGGACAAGTGAGAGAGAGAGACAGAGAGAATAAAAGAGAACAAGTGAGAGAGAGAGAGAGAGAGAGAATAAGAGAAAACAAGTATGAGACAGAGAGGGACAGGGAGAATAAGCGAGAACAAGTGAGAGAGAGAATAAGCGAGAACAAGTGAGAAAAAAAGAGAGGGAGAGAGAGAGAACAAGTGAGAGAGAGAGGGGGAGAGAGAAAGAGAATAAGAGAACAAGTGGGAGAGAGAGAAAGAATAAAAGAGGACAAGTGAGAGAATAAGAGAGAGAGAGAGAATAAGAGAGAACAACTGAGAAAGAGGGAGAATAAGAGAGAATAAGTGATAGAGGAATATAGGGAGCAAGAGAGAGAGAGTAAATAAGGGAGAACAAGTGAGAAAAAGAGAAAGAGAGACCATAAGAGTGAACAAGTGAGAAAAAGAGAGAGAGAACAAGTAAGAGAGAGAGAGAATAAGAGAGAACAAGTGAGAAAAAGAGAGAGAACAAGAAATGGATATTCAGAGGTTATAGGTTGGAAAAGTGTCGTATCCCGGGGGCTCTCAACCGGCCCTTGCATCCTCAAACCGCGCAACGCACGTTCGGGCCACCAGGGGGCGACGTAAGATGGAGCGACTGACCTGTCTGGGCTCTTTCGGGTCGCAGGGCTCCATGGCGACCCCGGACCCCGGGGTGAAGAACGCCACGGCCAGGCAAAGCTCTCCTTGACGGATCAGCGGCTCGCTCAATTCCCACCTCTGCGAATAAAAACCGGACCAAGGAAATTAGACCTAGGAAACCGGACCTAGGAAACCGGCAGTGAACAGACCCGACCTTGAAAACCAGAACTCCGGTGACAGATTCGAATCACGGATTTGAAGCGTTGAAGCAAACCTTCCGTTCCAACCTTTTGAAGCCCCAATTTGAAACCCTACCAGTTGCTTAAAACCCTAAGCCCAACCTTTTGAAGCCTCATTTTGAAACCCTATTCGTTGCTTAAAACCCTAAGCCCAACCTTTTGAAGCCTCAATTTGAAACCCTACCCGTTGCTTAAAACCCTAAAGCGGGCATTGATGCTTTTGCCAAGAATTTGAAACCTTCGACCTGAACCGTGACCCGAATCAGAAACCTGAATATCTGCTCGAAGCCTCAACTGAAGCGCAACACACAAAAATCTCGAAGCCGTAATCCCAAGCTTTAAAAGCGCGCCGGAAACCCTGACATTTGTCGGAAGCCCTCCCCGAGGTCTGTCCCGATTGAAATGAGCAAATCTCAAAACGTCAAATTTGCTCAAAGCCTTAAGCGAAGCACGAATCTCTCAAACCAAATTGCATTCCCGAGTTGAAGCCCTAATGTTTGCTTGAAACCTTAACCAAGAAATCAACCCCCCTAACACAGTATAAAAATCCCAGCGTCTCCTGGACGAATTTGAACGTGGATGAATGTTGCTGAATAAAGGAGGTTCCCTCTCTGCCATATTTCGTCACTGCGTATATTTTAGGGCGACGCCCAACCGCGTCCTCTCCAAAACGACTTGCTTCTATTTTGAAAGGAATACTACTACAGTAGTACTCTAATACAAAATTATGACAATGTCACGGTTGCCATGGCGCCCAATTGGCCCCGCCTGTGTGGCGCCAGCTGCGGCTCATTGACAGATTGGCTTTCTGTCTATTTAAGCTCAGTGCTCTCATTCTTCCCTTGTCAGTCCGTCAACGAACCTCTGCCCCGCTAGACGTGGGTTTTGACTCGGTTCTGTTTCCTGGTGGTATTCCCTGTCCGGTACTGTTCCCGTTTATTTTTGTCCTGTTTAATATCGGTTTCTAATTTCGTTCCGTCCATTTTGGTCCTGTTTATGATTCTCTCCAGTTTTCATTCCCGTCTAGATCCTGTTTCATTATCAATCCTGTCTGTCCCGTCCTGTCTGTTATCAACACCATTTGTCCAATATCAACCTCGGCAATCGGTATTTCTCGTAAAATAAAAGGCTTGTGTGAAAAACGACACGCGTTTGGGTCCTGATCCTGTTCTGGTTCATGACAGATAACAGAAATACTACAAAAGGTTTGCATTCGTCAAAAAAATACACTACAAATTCAGTCAAAATACCACGACAGAAATACTTTAAAAATACTGGAATGGAACAACAACTCTGGCCAAAAGAGAGGATGGAGAGAATGGAACGACAACTCTGGTCAAAAAAAAGAAGGGGAGAATGGAATGACAATTCTGGACAAAAGAGAGGAAGGGGAGAATGGTATGACAACTCTGGACAAGAGAGAAAAAGGGGAGAATAGAACAACAACTCTGGACACAAGAGAAAAAGGGGAGAATGAAACGATAACTCTGGACAAAAGAGAGGAAGGGAAGAATGGAACGACAACTCTGGACAAAAGAGGAAGAGGAGAATGGAACGACAACTCTGGACAAAAGAGAGGAAGGAGAGAATGAAACGACAACTCTGGACAAAAAAAGAAGAAGGGGAGAATGGAACAACAACTTGGGCCAAAAGAGAGGAAGGAGAGAATGGAATGACAACTCTGGACAAAAAAAGAAGAAGGGGAGAATGGAACGACAACTCTGGACAAGAGAAAAAGGGGAGAATGGAACGACAACTCTGGCCAAAAGAGAGGAAGGAGAAAATGGAACGACAACTCTGGACAAAAAAGAAGAAGGGGAGAATGGAACGACAACTCTGGAAAAAAGAGAGGAAGGAGAGAATGGAATGACAACCCTGGACAAAAGAGAAAAAGGGGAGAATGGAACGACAACTCTGGACAAAAGAGAGGAAGGAGAGAATGGAAGGACAACTCTGGACAAAAGAGAAAAAGGGGAGAATGGAACGACAACTCTGGCCAAAAGAGAGGAAGGGGAGAATGGTACGACAACTCTGGACAAAAGAGAGGAAGGAGAGAATGGAATGACAACTGTGGACAAAAAAGAAAAAGGGGAGAATGGAACGACAACTCTGGACAAGGACCCCTGCTATATTATGTATGGGTGTCCAAGCTGGGCCCCAGGGCCCCATTTTTGAAGGCATCGCGGCCCCTTCGCCGGGGTCTCCGGCCCCGTTACCAAAAGCCGAAAAGCGAGTCGTGCCGACCTGCGCTTGGGTCCTCCGCCCCCCCGGCACCTGGCACGGGGCCAGTCTCGGTCCGTCCCGGCCTTGGCTTTCCAGGCACAGCGCCCCCTGGCGGAGGATACCGGACACGGACTCCAGCTCGGGAACCCTGGGAGGGGTAGAGGGTGTGGTCGGGGAGAACGACACAAAACCGGCTGGTCAAAATAAAAGAGAGAACGGAGGACTCCACCCCCGTCTGCCCCGGTGCATTGTGGGTCACCTGAGCTCCGGGTAAACGTTGTCCAGGTACCATCGGAAAGGTTTGCAGTCCAGTTGTCGGCGTAGCGCCGTTCGTTCCGCGATGCTGGAAAACAAAAACAAAAGATTTCTCGAAAAAGAAAGAAAAAGAGGAGAGAATGGAAAAAGGAGGAGGCTGTCAATGTACCACACTTTTCTTTCTTTCTTTTTTTTCTTTCAATTTTTTCTTTTCTTCCCTTTTTTGCTATTTCACTGCTTTTATTTGCTTTTTGCTTTTCTTTTTTTCTTCTCTCTTTCCTTTCCCCCATTTTAATTTATTTTGACTCCCTTTTCGCTTTTTGCTTTTTCCTCTTTTTGACCTTTTTGCTTCTTTTACTTTTGTCCACTTTGTTTTTCTCCATTTTTTCCCTTTTTCCATTTTTTTAATTCCTCCATTTTTCTTTTTTTGTCAATTTTTTCTTTTCTTCCTCTTTTTTGCCATTGTTCTGCTTTTCTTTCCTTTTTTCTTTTCTTCATTCTTTATTTTTTTCCCATTTTAATTTATTGTTACTTCCTTTTCTCTATTTTTTTTTTCATTTTTTGCCATTTTTGCTCCTTTTACTTTTGTCCACTTTCTTTTTTTCATTTTTTCCATTTCTTTTCATTTTTCCATTTTCCTTTTTTCTTTCTCTTTATGCCATTTTTCTGCTTTTATTTCCTTTTTTCTATAATTTTTTTCTTCTCTCTTTCCAATTTAAATTTATTTTACTCCCTTTTCTCTTTTCTTTTTTCTCCTTTTACTTCTGTCCACTTTCTTTTTCTCCTTCTTTCCTTTTTTTCCATTTCTTTTCATTTTTCTTTTCTCCGTTTATTCCTTCTCCTTTCTTTCCTTTTTTTATTTTCCGTTATTTTCTTCTTTTTGAAATTGGATTTTTCCTTGTTTCCACTTTCTTTTCCTATTTTTTTCTTCTTTCTAACTTGTTTTTGTTCCTTCTCTCCTTCAATTCTTTTTTTTTTTTTTTTTTTGTGCGGTCCTTCGAGCTTTGGTAGTTTGCATTCTCCCGCCGGTTTTAGGTCGCAGCGCCGCGGCTCCAGACAAGGGAAGAAAAGCGAACGGGACCTGCCGAAGGCTTTCCCTCGGGCGGAGGGTCTGGCGGCGTAGTAGTAGCGCTTGTAGTCGTCCATCCAGACTTCGGCAGCCCGTCTGGTGTTCCTGAGCGGGCGGACCAGAGTCGGGGTTAAAGATTTTCGCCCGGCGCTCGCCGGACGTGCCGTCGGTCGCCTACTTGATGTAGGTGAGCGCGTTCCCTTGGGGGAAGGGGTAAGGATGGCGCTTGCGGAAAACGTGGCCCACTCGGCTACACGGCAAGATTTCCAAACTGCCGCCGCACATCCACGCCCGGAACGACAACTCTGGACAAAAGAGAGGAAGGGGAGAATGGAACAACAACTCAGGACAAAAGAGAGAAAGGGGAGAATGGAATGACAACTCTGGACAAAAGAGAGGAAGGAGAGAATAGAACAACAACTCTGGACAAAAGAGAGGAAGGGGAGAATGGAACAACAACTTTGGACAAAAGAGAGGAAGGGGAGAATGGAACAACAACTTTGGACAAAAGAGAGGAAGGAGAGAATGGAACGACAACCCTGGACAAAAGAGAGGAAGGAGAGAATGGAACGACAACTCTGGACAAAAGACAAAAAGGGGAGAATGGAACGACAACTCTGGACAAAAGAGAGGAAGGGGAGAATGGAACGACAACTCTTGACAAAAGGGAGGAAGGATAGAATGGTACGATAACTCCGGACAAAAAGAGAGGAAGGAGATAATGGAATGACAACTCTGGACAAAAGAGAGAAAGGGGAGAATGGAACAACAACTTTGGACAAAGGAGAGGAAGGAGAGAATGGAACAACAACTCTGGACAAAAGAGAGGAGCGGGAGAATTAAACGACAACTCAGGACAAAAGAGAGAAAGGGGGAGAATGGATTACAACTCTGGACAAAAGAGAGAAAGGGGAGAATGGAACGACAACTTTGAACAAGAAAGAGGAAGGAGAGAATGGAACGACAACTCTGGACAAAAGAGAGGAACGGGAGAATTAAACGACAACTCTGGACAAAAGAGAGAAAGGGGAGAATGGATTACAACTCTGGACAAAAGAGAGAAAGGGGAGGATGGAACAATAACTTTGGACAAAGGAGAGGAAGGAAAGAATGGAATGACAACTCTGGACAAAAGAGAGGAAGGAGAGAATGGAACGACAACTCTGGACAAAATTCGAAAGGAGAGAAAGGCCGCCCACTCCTATCGAACAAGCCGACTTTAGAGCGAAACAGAGCGCCACACTTCTGGACCGGGCCCGGGGAGAATAGTGCCAGATTGCGACGCCGACGAGAGAAGTCGTGGCGACAGAGGGGTTGCCGCGGTAACAGGACAAATCGCATCGTTCCTCGAGGATCCGCGGAATCCTCGGAGACGCGAATTCCGTGGCGATCGTACGGATAAAAGAGAAAGTGTTCGCAAGCTGATTCAAAATGGTCGTTTTGGGGGATTTTCGGTGTTTGGCTTGTTTTTGGGGCTAGGATTCTTTCTTTTTTGTCTGTTTTGTCTTGATGTGGGATGGATTTGAGCTTTTTATGGGTCATTTTTGGTATTTTCGATGGCAATTTGTTTGGGTTCTTTTGCTGTTTTTTGGGGTCATTTAAGACCCGTCCCGCGGCTTTTCCCGGTTCAGATTCGGGGCGTGTCCGCTTTTTGGCTTTTTTCCCTTAAAAAGAATTGAATTGAATGTTTTGGGAGGCTCTCACCAAAGTTTTCACCCCCCCAAATGTCCATGCGAGTGTCGTATTGTCCCAAGCGGTGGAACCAAGTCTTGTCCATGACGAAGATGCCCCCCGCCATCACCGGGGTCCTGGAAAGACAAATCACAGTCAAGTCCTCCTCTTAAGCCTCCTCCTCGTCTTTACCTCATAAATGCCTTTTTTTTCATCTTTCTTTTTCTTTTTCTGTCTTTCTCTAGTGTGCTTTCTTGCTCTCTCTCCAGGTTCTCCCTTTTTCTCTCTTATTTTTTTCTTTCTCTCTCTCACTTTCATCATCTCTCTTTCACTTTCATTCTCTCTCTCTCTCTCTCTCTCTCACTTTCATCCTCTCTCTCACTTTCATTCTCTCTCTCTCTCTCTCTCTCTCACTTTCATCCTCTCTCTCACTTTCATACTCTCTCTCTCTCAGTCTCTGTCTCCATCGCTCGCTCTCTCTCTCTCTCTCTCTCTCTCACTTTTATCCTTTCACTTTCATTCTCTCTCTCTCTCTCTCATGCTCTCTCTCTCTCTTTCATCATTTCTTTCTCTCTCTCTCTCTCTCTCTCAGTCTCTGTCTCCATTTCTCTCTCTCTCTTAGTCTCTGGCCCAATCCCATTTCTCTCACTCGGCCCTGAGGACCCTCCAGTGAGGTCCCTCGATAGAGGAGTGCCCTCCGCCGGTGGAGTGCAAAGTGGAGATGGTTTGGACAAGACTTGCAAGGTTCCACCCCTGTCCAGGAGATGGCGGTAATATTAATTGGCTGTAGACCTCAGTGACGTATTGGTCTACCTCACATGTAAACAACTTGAGTCTCAACCTGCAGTGTGTCAGTTGGAGAGTTCGTGCAACGTTAAAAATGCCCGCTACTGCTGTGTTATTACCGATTGCCTGAAAGCTCTTCATCTTTTCCGTGTCTCCAATCAACGGAGGAGAAATGTGCTATACTGAAGACAGCTTC
Organism: Urocampus carinirostris; assembly: GCF_059441175.1. Lineage (NCBI taxonomy): Eukaryota > Metazoa > Chordata > Actinopteri > Syngnathiformes > Syngnathidae > Urocampus > Urocampus carinirostris. The sequence continues at coordinate 36,355,816 of NC_142363.1, read as the reverse complement.
GGCGCTATGTAGTGCTGATTCATCTTTACAAGGTACGTACACTCATTTAAAAAAAATGACCCGTTCGGTCAAATACAGAAAGAGTTAACATACAATGCACGTTCACATAATACCCTATGTTTGTGTAGACATAAATGGCAATCTACTTATTGGTATCTTAATGCCATTTTATGACATATAGTAGGGGTCTTGAATGTGTGACATGACGAAAAGTAAACAAACACAAGAACAGTCCACCTGACCCTTAAGCTGACATAATATCGTCACCAAACTTCCCTGTACGACCCAAAAACCTTAGTTCATAAGGAATTTAATTCAAAAGAGTTGTCATTGGATATAAAAAAGGTCATTTCAACATTTTTTCATGATGCTTACATCACAGTTAAAGCGGTCTTTTTCTTTTCTATGCCCACATTTATGTCTAAATTGTTTGTTATCTATTGTGTTCCAGAGTGGCTGTCCCATAAGCGTGGACAGGTTGGACAGGAATGTTCCCATCCTGTGCTTATGGTTGGATGTGGAGTCAGAACTCATTCAGGACTTAAGGTTGAGCAAGAAGGTTATGTGGGCCCTGCAGGAGCTGCTAAAGAGGGAACAGGGCCGTGGCTGGAGGTCCTGATCTACGTGTACTGGCTGGCCCACGCTCTGTCCTACCGTGTGGTGTCACGGGTCTTCAGGGTTCCCAGGTCCACCGTACAAAGAATTGTCCACAGTTAATATGGAATAAATTGCCCAAAAGCCATATTTTAGGCTCTTTAAGTCAGACCCACATTTGCATTATGTGCTTTTCTGCATTACTATTCAATAAACATCTTCATTTTGAGTAACACCTTGGTGGTTTATTTCATAATGATGTGAGATACTGTGTGTGAACTATGTGACTGTTGGACAGAAAACAACTACAAATCACTCCAGCTTAAATAATAGTTTACTTTCAGAAAAACAAACTCACATTGGGCCAAAATACATAATAGTAAATAAATAATGTGTCACAAATTTTAACAAAAATATACCAATACTTCCATGAAGCTGGGAAACACAAACTGGAACTTCATTGAGTTCTTAATAAAAAAAAAATATTTTCCTTTTATAAAACAAAGGGAAACATTGCAGAGATGTCACTGTTCTGGAAATTTGTCCACGAGCTTCCCAAAAAGGACAGGAACCGCTCAGTTTTGGCCACAGTTTCTTCGAGCCTTTTCCTCACTCCGGCAGACTCCACTTTCAAAAAGTCAAGGAGTGTATTGTGCTTCCTTTTTTTTCTGGGTGATTTGGGGTTTGGCGCCGGATTAGAAGGTGCCAACGACGTGCCCGGTGGTGTGGATGGCGTGGTAGCTGTGATGGTGACCAGCTCTTCCACGGGACGTTCTACAGTGGCCTTTAGGTTGGGTGGAAAAAACAAGAATTACTTAATGCTGATGTATTATACAAAAACAACTGTGTATAGGGTGCTCAACAAGTTGATGTGAGACAGGAAATTATAGGATGTGTTCTGGATAAGTATTTGATAGTGAATAGATACACAAAATTGACATGTTATTCTTATGGCTGTATGAGCCTTCTATTGGCCAGCATCACATATGCTTTAGAATTGTCTCCACATTTGGACAACATTTTGAGAAGGTAATTAGTTTACTTAATATGTGTTTACAGAGAAGGCAGTGGACTATGTGATAGTAGTTTGTATCAACTGTATTTCCACGTGAAATTCGGAGACATTACTCATAATGCATGATGAAAACTAATGCATTCTGATCTCACATGAAAGAATCATATTGTAAATAAAACACGACACCCGAAATTGTGTGCAGTAAACAAGCGCTTATGTCCAGAACGGTATTCTGACTATGCTCCTTTAGCGACTGGCCATGTACAGTAGATGTAAAAGGACGACTCGTTTAAGATAAAAACAGGGATGGGCTGAACCGTGATTTTCTGCACAGTTATCCTACTTTACAGTTTGTAGCGTGAATATTTTTTTGCCAGCTCCCTTGGTAGATTAGTGCACTTCGTAAAGTAGCGATTTTGCAATGTTCGTGTTTTAACGCGAAAATACGATTTTCTATTGCATTTACGTCTAACTAAGATATCTCAATACATTTTGTTGCAAATACATGCGCGGTTGTGGAAAACTACTTACATTTGTGCGGTTCCTTTCCGGGCATGTTTGTTGATATTGAGAATTCGCAAAGCCTTCTGGGTAGTCACTTCGCTGCCAAGTGAGGTCGAGAGCCCCCTCGGTCTTGAAGTGGCTACGACATGGTTTGAGGGCACTTCTGCCTCGGTCTTGAGAGTATCGGGACACACCCCATTTTCACGTGAACGCGCAAACCGAGTGACTAGGGCACATAGCGAGTGAAAGTGCGAAGAATGGGACTCAGCCTCTGTCTCCGTCTCTCTCTCTCTGTCTGTCTCTCTCTCTCTCTCTCACTTTCATCCTCTCTCTCACTTTCATCCTCTCTTCCACTCTCATTCTCTCTCTCTCTCACGCTCTCTCTCTCTCTCTCTCTCTTTCATCATTTCTTTCTCCCTCTCTCTCAGTCTCTGTCTCCATCTCTCTCTCTCTCTTTCATCTTCTCTTTCACTTTCATTCTCTCTCTCTCTCACGCTCTCTCTCTTTCATCATTTCTCTCTCTCTCTCTCTCTCAGTCTCTGTCTCCATCTCTCTCTCTCTCTCTCTCTCTTAGTCTCTGTCTCCATCTCTCTCTCTCTGTCTGTCTGTCTGTCTCTCTCTCTCACTCACTTTCATCCTCTCTCTCACTTTCATCCTCTCTCTCTCTCTCTCTCTCTCTCTCTCTCTTAGTCTCTCTCTCCATCTCTCTCTCTCTTAGTCTCTGTCTCCATCTCTCTCTCTCTGTCTGTCTCTCTCTCTCTCTCTCTCACTTTCATCTTCTCTTTCACTTTCATCCTCTCTTCCACTTTCATTCTCTCTCTCTCACGCTCTCTCTCTTTCATCATTTCTCTCTCTCCCTCTCTCTCAGTCTCTGTCTCCATCTCTCTCTCTCTCTCTCACTTTCATCTTCTCTTTTACTTTCATTCTCTCTCTCTCTCACGCTCTCTCTCTTTCATCATTTCTCTCTCTCCCTCTCTCTCAGTCTCTGTCTCCATCTCTCTCTCTGTCTCCGTCTCTCTCTCTCTCTCTCTCTCTTTCAGTCTCTGTCTCCATCTCCATCTCTCTCTCTCTCTTTCTCGACCACCTCCCTTTTTCCCCTTGCGCCCTGCATTTGGGTCCGTCCGATACGTTGTGACTCATCCAAGCGTTTGTCAAACCTTAACAATAAATATCCAAATGTTTGCCATAAAATACTTTTTTACAACTATGAGGAAAACGCGAGGATTGAATGGATTTGAATGAGGACATTGTGCATGAAAATGGCGCCCTCTGTCGGCCAACATCGTAAGCAATTTCAATGCTCTCGTGTTTGCATTCAATTCACGCCACACCAGTTCAATTTCCTTCTAATAATCAAGCGAGACGATTAAAGGTGGGGTGTGGCATTTGAAACGTAAGGCTGCAATCATGACTTGAAGCCAGGAGATGGCGGCAGAGTCACATCTGAATTCTTTTTATTTTTTTTGCCAAGCTCAAATAAACTCTTCTCTTTTCATCTTATGGGGGGGTTTGTTCCGACCGCAACTCAATTCAAAGCACAGTAAAGCATGAAGGCTCTTTGAACTCAGTTGGGCATTTTTTCCACGTACTTCATAGAGTAAAGGTGGACAACAAAGGACGCACCCCGACTTTAACGATTGTTTGTTGCGACCCGAGTGCGAAAATGAGTCAATAATAAGGCGTGGTACCTGATCGGCCCAGTGGGGTCGCTCCTGGACATTTTCTGCTCGATGGGAATTTGCTCCCACTTGAAGTGGAGGCTCCAATCGAATCCTGTAAAGAGGGAGGACAGAAATTCCGTTGATTGCAGATGCGAAGGGCGCGTCCGGCTGTTTTTGCAGCTGTCGGACCGACGACTCCCCCGAGAGACCCCCGCCCGAGCCCACCTCCTCTCAAGTCGGCCGAGGCGGCCAAGTAAGCAAAGTTGTCCAGGCTGATCACGTCGATGATGGGGCTCACCACTCGAGTGTGATCCTGCAAGACGAAAATCGGGGATTTGCATTTATTCCTAACATTCTGACCACTTTGGGTGCGGTCCTGCAAGCAAGAAAGCAGGGATTAGCGGCTTTTCCTAACATTCTGATCACTTCTGTGTGGTATTTCAGGCATAAAACAGGGATTAGCGACTGTTCCTAACATTCTGACCGCTTTTGATGCAGTCCTGCAAGCAAGAAAACAGGGATTAGCGGCTTTTCCTAACATTCTGATCACTTCTGTGTGGTATTTCAGGCATAAAACAGGGATTAGCGGCTTTTCCTAACATTCTGACCACTTTGGTGCGCTCCTCTAGGGGAAAAATGGAGATCGGGTGCCGTTTCTTGTATTCTGATCACTTGGTGTGGTATTTCAGGCAAAAATCAGGGAATAGCGACTATTCCTAACATTCTGACCGCTTTGGGTGCAGTCCTGCAAGCAAGGAAGCAGGGATTAGCGGCTTTTCCTAACATTCTGACCACTTTGGTGCGCTCCTCTAGGCGAAAAACGGAGATCAGCTGCCGTTTCTTGTATTCTAATTACTTCCGTGTGGTATTTCAGGCAAAAATCTGGAATTTGGGACCATTCTTAACATTCTGAACACTTTGGGTGTAGTCCTGCAAGCAAGAAAGCAGGGATTAGCGGCCTTTCCTAACGTTCTGACCACTTTGGTGCGCTCTTTTAGGCGAAAAACGTAGATCGGTGCTGTTTCTTGTATTCTGATCACTTGTGTGTGGTATTTCAGGCAAAAATCAGGGAATAGCGACTATTCCTAACATTCTGACCACTTTGGTGCGCTCCTTTTGCCAAAAAACAGAGATCAGCTGCCGTTTCTTGTATTTTGATCACTTCCGTGTGGTATTTCAGGCAAAAATCAGGGATTAGCGACCGTTCCTAACATTCTGACCGCTTTGGGTGCGGTCCTGCAAGCAAGAAAGCAGGGATTAGCGGCTTTTCCTAACATTCTGACCACTTTGGTGCGCTCCTCTAGGCGAAAAACGGAGATCAGCTGCCGTTTCTTGTATTCTGATTACTTCCGTGTGGTATTTCAGGCAAAAATCTGGGATTAGCGACCGTTCTTAACATTCTGAACACTTTGGGTGTAGTCCTGCAAGCAAGAAAGCAGGGATTAGCGGCCTTTCCTAACGTTCTGACCACTTTGGTGCGCTCTTTTAGGCGAAAAACGTAGATCGGTGCCGTTTCTTGTATTCTGATCACTTGTGTGTGGTATTTCAGGCAAAAATCAGGGAATAGCGACTATTCCTAACATTCTGACCGCTTTGGGTGCAGTCCTGCAAGCAAGGAAGCAGGGATTAGCGGCTTTTCCTAACATTCTGACCACTTTGGTGCGCTCCTTTTGCCAAAAAACAGAGATCAGCTGCCGTTTCTTGTATTTTGATCACTTCCGTGTGGTAATTCAGGCAAAAATCAGGGATTAGCGACCGTTCCTAACATTCTGACCACTTTGGTGCGCTCCTTTAGGCAAAAAACGGTTATCGGCTGGCTTTTCTTGCATTCTGATTACTTCCTTGTGTGGTATTTCAGGCAAAAAACAGGGAATAGAGACTGTTACTAATCTCCTGAGGCCTCAGCTGTGAACCTGTAAGAAAAAACTCAGGGGATAGCCACCGTTTCCCATGTTCTGACCACCCTGGTTTAATCCTGTCAGCGAAAAGCAGGGAAATTCAAAATACAAATTCGGTATTCTGACTATTGGGCTTGTCCTGCAAGCAAAAACCGGGGTTTATTGACGTCCCGCGTGATTTACAGCGTTCCCTATTTACTCGTGAATGCGTGGGAAAGTCCCGCCTTCGAATATGATATCATCATTTGGAAGCGAGACCCTTCCCCTTCCGAGCCAACGCCCCGTGATTGATTGCACGGGAAGACGGAAAAAAGGGAAAAGCGTCATCGTAGCAGCGGAGGGCCGAGCGATTCTGCCTTTGCATCATGGGAAGTAGTTCTCACACGGGGGTACCTCTTTGACGCGTTGTATCAAGGGCTGCAGCCAATCCACGTTGACTTCGCAGTGGCTGTCCAGGAAAGTCAAAACGGGGGCCGAGGCCGAGTTGGCCCCTCGCACCCGGGACCGGATCAAGCCTGAAAAAAGAGAAGAAGAAATGAAGAAAGACTCCTTTTTTCCCCCTTTTTTTGTCTTGGTCTTATCTAGCTGTTGTCTTTCGACATCTATTTTTTTCCTCTTTTTTTATTTAATTTTGTTCTTCTTTTTCTTTTCATTCTTTCTATTTTTCCTATTTCTTATTTGTTCTCTTTTTTCCTTCTTATTCTACTTTTTCTTTTAATTCTTTCTATTTTTCCTATTTGCTATTTCTTTTCTTTTTTCCTTCTTGTTCTTCTTTTTCTTTTCATTCTTTCTATTTTTCCTATTTATTCTCTTTTTTTCCTTCTTGTTCTTCTTTTACTTTTCATTCTTTCTATTTTTCCTATTTCTTCTCTTTTTTTCTGCTTCTTCTTTTTCTTTTCATTCTTTCTATTTTTCCTATTTGCTATATCTTTTCTTTTTTCCATCTTGTTCTTCTTTTTCTTTTCATTCTTTCTATTTTTCCCATTTATTCTCTTTTTTCCTTCTTGTTCTTCTTTTTCTTTTCCTTCTTTCTATTTTTCCTATTTCTTATTTGTTCTCTTTTTTTCCTTCTTTGTTTTCTTCCTTTTTGATTTTCTTTGTTTCTTTTTTGCCGTTTTTCTCTTTTCTGACCATTTCACCCTTTTGACTATTTTCCCCTATTTATTTTTTTCTTTCTTGTTCCTTTTTTCTTCTTTTCTTTCATTTTCTATGCATCCATTCAAGTTCCTTTCTTGGCCTTGCGTTTGAGGCGGCGATACCTTCTCTCTTGGCGTTCCTGAGGCATCGCACTTTGGGTACCACGGCGAGAAGCAGGCAGTCGTCGGCTGACAAAGGAGAAGAAAAACGACAAAAGTTTTTGAAACGAAACGAAAAAGGCGGCCATCTAACGCCGACCGGACGCGAAAAAGCGCAACCTTAAAACCGTTCGGCCCGCACGCCAAGGTTGGAGCCCTGGTGGGCGTGGCCTCTCGAGGGCGGGGCCAACGACTTTCACGAGATATCTTAACTATATTTGAGGACACTATAAAGAACGTCTGGAATGTTGAACATGTCCCGAATGCAATACAGCAGGTTCCCTTTTTGTCATATCTCCTCTCTGCGTATATTTTGCCTTCAGAATGTTAGGAACGGTCACTAATCCCTGATTTTTGCCTGAAATACCACACGAAAGTACATTCTCTTCCGCTGGCTTGTAATCCCTACATGGAAGCACGTTTACTCGCTTTTTTTAATACACCTGATAAAGATCAATAGAAATCATATATAGAATAGAGGATGAAATGAAAAATCCGTGTTTTTTTTTTTTGTAATCCGATTCACCGATTCGTAAAAACGACGGCGAGCTAACGCAGACCAGAGGCGAAAAGCGTAACCTTAAAACCATTTAAGTCCCCTCAAACGGCCCGCACGCCAAGGTTGAAACCCTGTTGGGCGTGGCCTCTCGAGGAGGGGGGCCGACGACCTTCACGAGATATCTTAACTTTATTTGAGAACACTATAAAGAACGTCTGGAACGTTGAACGTGTCCCGAATGCAATAAAGCGGGTTCCCTTTTTGTCATATCTCCTCTCTGCGTATATTTTGCCGTCAGAATGTTAGGAACGGTCACTAATCCCTGATTTTTGCCTGAAATACCACACGAAAGTACATTCTCTCCAAAAGGTACCCGCTGGCTTGTAATCCCTACATGGAAGCACGTTTACTCGCTTTTTTTAATACACCTGATAAAGATCAATAGAAATCATATATAGAATAGAGGATGAAATGAAAAATCCGCGTTTTTTTTTTTTGTAATCCGATTCACCGATTCGTAAAAACGACGGCGAGCTAACGCAGACCAGAGGCGAAAAGCGTAACCTTAAAACCATTTAAGTCCCCTCAAACGGCCCGCACGCCAAGGTTGAAACCCTGTTGGGCGTGGCCTCTCGAGGAGGGGGGCCGACGACCTTCACGAGATATCTTAACTTTATTTGAGAACACTATAAAGAACGTCCGGAACGTTGAACGTGTCCCGAATGCAATAAAGCCGGTTCCCTTTTTGTCATATCTCCTCTCTGCGTATATTTTGCCGTCAGAATGTTAGGAACGGTCACTAATCCCTGATTTTTGCCTGAAATACCACACGAAAGTACATTCTCTCCAAAAGGTACCCGCTGGCTTGTAATCCCTACATGGAAGCACGTTTACTCGCTTTTTTTAATACACCTGATAAAGATCAATAGAAATCATATATAGAATAGAGGATGAAATGAAAAATCCGTGTTTTTTTTTTTTGTAATCCGATTCACCGATTCGTAAAAACGACGGCGAGCTAACGCAGACCAGAGGCGAAAAGCGTAACCTTAAAACCATTTAAGTCCCCTCAAACGGCCCGCACGCCAAGGTTGAAACCCTGTTGGGCGTGGCCTCTCGAGGAGGGGGGCCGACGACCTTCACGAGATATCTTAACTTTATTTGAGAACACTATAAAGAACGTCTGGAACGTTGAACGTGTCCCGAATGCAATAAAGCGGGTTCCCTTTTTGTCATATCTCCTCTCTGCGTATATTTTGCCGTCAGAATGTTAGGAACGGTCACTAATCCCTGATTTTTGCCTGAAATACCACACGAAAGTACATTCTCTCCAAAAGGTACCCGCTGGCTTGTAATCCCTACATGGAAGCACGTTTACTCGCTTTTTTTAATACACCTGATAAAGATCAATAGAAATCATATATAGAATAGAGGATGAAATGAAAAATCCGCGTTTTTTTTTTTTGTAATCCGATTCACCGATTCGTAAAAACGACGGCGAGCTAACGCAGACCAGAGGCGAAAAGCGTAACCTTAAAACCATTTAAGTCCCCTCAAACGGCCCGCACGCCAAGGTTGAAACCCTGTTGGGCGTGGCCTCTCGAGGAGGGGGGCCGACGACCTTCACGAGATATCTTAACTTTATTTGAGAACACTATAAAGAACGTCCGGAACGTTGAACGTGTCCCGAATGCAATAAAGCCGGTTCCCTTTTTGTCATATCTCCTCTCTGCGTATATTTTGCCGTCAGAATGTTAGGAACGGTCACTAATCCCTGATTTTTGCCTGAAATACCACACGAAAGTACATTCTCTCCAAAAGGTACCCGCTGGCTTGTAATCCCTACATGGAAGCACGTTTACTCGCTTTTTTTAATACACCTGATAAAGATCAATAGAAATCATATATAGAATAGAGGATGAAATGAAAAATCCGCGTTTTTTTTTTTTGTAATCCGATTCACCGATTCGTAAAAACGACGGCGAGCTAACGCAGACCAGAGGCGAAAAGCGTAACCTTAAAACCATTTAAGTCCCCTCAAACGGCCCGCACGCCAAGGTTGAAACCCTGTTGGGCGTGGCCTCTCGAGGGCGGGGCCGACGACCTTCACGAGATATCTTAACTTTATTTGAGAACACTATAAAGAACGTCTGGAACGTTGAACGTGTCCCGAATGCAATAAAGCGGGTTCCCTCTTTGTCATATCTCCTCTTTGCGTATATTTTGCCTTCAGAATGTTAGGAACGGTCACTAATCCCTGATTTTTGCCTGAAATACCACACGAAAGTACATTCTCTTCCGCTGGCTTGTAATCCCTACATGGAAGCACGTTTACTCGCTTTTTTTAATACACCTGATAAAGATCAATAGAAATCATATATAGAATAGAGGATGAAATGAAAAATCCGCGTTTTTTTTTTTTGTAATCCGATTCACCGATTCGTAAAAACGACGGCGAGCTAACGCAGACCAGAGGCGAAAAGCGTAACCTTAAAACCATTTAAGTCCCCTCAAACGGCCCGCACGCCAAGGTTGAAACCCTGTTGGGCGTGGCCTCTCGAGGAGGGGGGCCGACGACCTTCACGAGATATCTTAACTTTATTTGAGAACACTATAAAGAACGTCCGGAACGTTGAACGTGTCCCGAATGCAATAAAGCCGGTTCCCTTTTTGTCATATCTCCTCTCTGCGTATATTTTGCCGTCAGAATGTTAGGAACGGTCACTAATCCCTGATTTTTGCCTGAAATACCACACGAAAGTACATTCTCTCCAAAAGGTACCCGCTGGCTTGTAATCCCTACATGGAAGCACGTTTACTCGCTTTTTTTAATACACCTGATAAAGATCAATAGAAATCATATATAGAATAGAGGATGAAATGAAAAATCCGTGTTTTTTTTTTTTGTAATCCGATTCACCGATTCGTAAAAACGACGGCGAGCTAACGCAGACCAGAGGCGAAAAGCGTAACCTTAAAACCATTTAAGTCCCCTCAAACGGCCCGCACGCCAAGGTTGAAACCCTGTTGGGCGTGGCCTCTCGAGGAGGGGGGCCGACGACCTTCACGAGATATCTTAACTTTATTTGAGAACACTATAAAGAACGTCTGGAACGTTGAACGTGTCCCGAATGCAATAAAGCGGGTTCCCTTTTTGTCATATCTCCTCTCTGCGTATATTTTGCCGTCAGAATGTTAGGAACGGTCACTAATCCCTGATTTTTGCCTGAAATACCACACGAAAGTACATTCTCTCCAAAAGGTACCCGCTGGCTTGTAATCCCTACATGGAAGCACGTTTACTCGCTTTTTTTAATACACCTGATAAAGATCAATAGAAATCATATATAGAATAGAGGATGAAATGAAAAATCCGCGTTTTTTTTTTTTGTAATCCGATTCACCGATTCGTAAAAACGACGGCGAGCTAACGCAGACCAGAGGCGAAAAGCGTAACCTTAAAACCATTTAAGTCCCCTCAAACGGCCCGCACGCCAAGGTTGAAACCCTGTTGGGCGTGGCCTCTCGAGGAGGGGGGCCGACGACCTTCACGAGATATCTTAACTTTATTTGAGAACACTATAAAGAACGTCCGGAACGTTGAACGTGTCCCGAATGCAATAAAGCCGGTTCCCTTTTTGTCATATCTCCTCTCTGCGTATATTTTGCCGTCAGAATGTTAGGAACGGTCACTAATCCCTGATTTTTGCCTGAAATACCACACGAAAGTACATTCTCTCCAAAAGGTACCCGCTGGCTTGTAATCCCTACATGGAAGCACGTTTACTCGCTTTTTTTAATACACCTGATAAAGATCAATAGAAATCATATATAGAATAGAGGATGAAATGAAAAATCCGCGTTTTTTTTTTTTGTAATCCGATTCACCGATTCGTAAAAACGACGGCGAGCTAACGCAGACCAGAGGCGAAAAGCGTAACCTTAAAACCATTTAAGTCCCCTCAAACGGCCCGCACGCCAAGGTTGAAACCCTGTTGGGCGTGGCCTCTCGAGGGCGGGGCCGACGACCTTCACGAGATATCTTAACTTTATTTGAGAACACTATAAAGAACGTCTGGAACGTTGAACGTGTCCCGAATGCAATAAAGCGGGTTCCCTCTTTGTCATATCTCCTCTTTGCGTATATTTTGCCTTCAGAATGTTAGGAACGGTCACTAATCCCTGATTTTTGCCTGAAATACCACACGAAAGTACATTCTCTTCCGCTGGCTTGTAATCCCTACATGGAAGCACGTTTACTCGCTTTTTTTAATACACCTGATAAAGATCAATAGAAATCATATATAGAATAGAGGATGAAATGAAAAATCCGCGTTTTTTTTTTTTGTAATCCGATTCACCGATTCGTAAAAACGACGGCGAGCTAACGCAGACCAGAGGCGAAAAGCGTAACCTTAAAACCATTTAAGTCCCCTCAAACGGCCCGCACGCCAAGGTTGAAACCCTGTTGGGCGTGGCCTCTCGAGGGCGGGGCCGACGACCTTCACGAGATATCTTAACTTTATTTGAGAACACTATAAAGAACGTCTGGAACGTTGAACGTGTCCCGAATGCAATAAAGCGGGTTCCCTTTTTGTCATATCTCCTCTCTGCGTATATTTTGCCTTCAGAATGTTAGGAACGGTCACTAATCCCTGATTTTTGCCTGAAATACCACACGAAAGTACATTCTCTTCCGCTGGCTTGTAATCCCTACATGGAAGCACGTTTACTCGCTTTTTTTAGTACAGCTGATTGAGATCGATAGATATCGTATATAGAATAGAGGATGAAATGAAAAATCCGTGTTTTTTTTTTTTAATCCGATTCACCGATTCGTAAAAACGACAGCGAGCTAACGCGGACCGGAAGCGAAAAGCGCAACCTTAAAAGTCCGCTCGATCGGCCCGCACGCCAAGGTTAGAGCCCCTGGTGGGCGTGGCCTCTCGAGAGCGGGGCCACCACCTCCTCAAAGACACAGGAAGGGTTTTCTGCACTCACGGTCGTCGCTGAAGTCGTCCACGAGGATGATTTCCTGAATCAGCGAAGGAGGACTTTGCGTCAAAACGCTGACGGGGACAAAGAGGGAAAGACACAAAAGTCAAAGGAAAAACAAGCGACAAAATAGGAACATTTGAGAGAGAGCGGTCGATAAGTTACAGAACGAAATCCGTGATTTTGATGAACGCCTTAGAATTGATTTTTCTTCCTTCCGTCATGGAGCATAAGTGTGATGCTTATGTGGCTAACGCTGCTAACGTGGCTAACAAGGCTGACGTGGCTAAAGTCGAGTGGGCTAGCTACCTGTTGAGGGTGTGATGCTAATGTGGCTAATGTGGCTGACGTGCCTAACGCTCAGTGAGCTAGCTACCTGTTGATATTACAATGCTAAGGTGGCTAAATGAGCCAGCGACTTGATGACGGTGCGATGCTAACATGGCTAACGTGGCTAAGGCAAAGTGACAAAACTACTCGATGACCGTGCAATGCCAACATGGCTAACGTGGTTAACGTGGCTAAAGTGGCTAACGTTGAGTGAGCTAGCTACCTGTTGAGGGTGCGATGCTAATGAGGCTACCTGAGCCAGCGACTTGATGACAGTGTGATGCTAACATGGCTAACGTGGCTAAGGAAAAGTGACAAAACTACTCAATGACAGTGCAATGCCAACGTAGTTAAGGAGGCTAAGGAGGCTAAGTGAGCTAGCTACCTGTTGAGGGTGCGATGCTAACGTGGCTAATGTGGCTGATGTGCCTAACGCTCAGTGAGCTAGCCACCTGTTGATATTGCAATGCTAAGGTGGCTACCTGAGCCAGCGACAGTGCGATGCTAACATGGCTAACGTGGTTAATGTGGCTAACGTAGCTAAGGCCAAGTGATGAAACAACTCGATGACAGTGCGACACTAAGGTGGCTAAGGAGGCTAAGTGAGCTAGCTACCTGTTGAAGGTGCAATGCTAACGTGGCTAACGTTGCGTGAGCTAGCTACCTGTTAAGGGTGTGATGCTAATGTGGCTCATGTGGTTGACGTGCCTAACGCTAAGTGAGCTAGCTACCTGTTGTTATTGCAATGCTAAGCGGCTACCTGTTGACACTGCAATGCTAACATGGCTAACGTGGCTAACGTTGAATGAGCTAGCTACCTGTTGAGGGTGCAATGCTAACGTGGCTGACGTGGATCATGTGGAGTGAGCTAGCTACCTGTTGAGGGTGCGATGCTAATGTGGCTAACGTGGGGTGAGCTAGTTACCTGTTGAGGGCGCGATGCTAACGTGGCTAACGTGGCTGACGTGGCTAACGTTGAGTGAGCTAGCTACCTGTTGAGGGTGCTATGCTAATGTGACTGACGTGGCTAACAGTAAGTGAGCTAGCTACCTGTTGAGGGTGCGATGCTAATGTGGCTAACGTGGGGTGAGCTAGTTACCTGTTGAGGGCGCGATGCTAACGTGGCTAACGTGGCTGACGTGGCTAACGTTGAGTGAGCTAGCTACCTGTTGAGGGTGCTATGCTAATGTGACTGACGTGGCTAACAGTAAGTGAGCTAGCTACCTGTTGAGGGTGCGATGCTAATGTGGCTAACGTGGAGTGAGCTAGTTACCTGTAGAGGGCGCAATGCTAACGTGGCTAACGTGGCTGACGTGGCTAACGTTGAGCGAGCTAGCTACCTGTTGACGGTGCGCAGCAGGGCGGAGCGCGCCTCGTTGTGGAAAGTGATGACGACGCTGGTGGGCGGAAGGCGGGCGTCGTATCGGACCGAAGCGCACCTCCACGTTTCGGAAAAAGAGAAGAAGAACGTTTCAAAAATGTGCTCCAATCACAGGTGAGCGATACGGTCGCGTGGCGATGAGAGCGCATCGCAGCAAAGCCCGCTTTGGCATCAACAAAAGTTCAAGTCATTGTTAAAGGGACAGCGCGTCATACTCCACCACTCAATGGTGTTGACCGAGAACGAGTGCTGCAACGCACGAGGAAGAATACAAACTATGGAGACTCCGTTTTTTTTGCCAAGCCTTTTGTAAAGAAAAATGCGAAAAAATGATGACAATTATGATTTAATATATGTATAAATGTGATTTGACTTGACTTATATTTATTCGTCATTCTACGAAATTCGTATTCATTAGCATTTATTTATCATGATTACTGATGTGAGCCTTTTTTGACCCTGTTTCTCACCTGTTTTTGCTCCTGTCTGTCTCCGGCTTTGATCCGTTTTGAACCTGACCACGTCTACTCTCCCGTCCTGGCTTTCGACCTCTTTTTGTCCTCCTACCCTGTCTACTCTGCTGTCCCGACTTATGACCCATTTTTGATCCCGACCACGTCTACTATCCTTTCCTGGCTTACGACTCGCTTCTGACCCGACCACGTTTTTGCTCTCCTGTCTTGGCCGCTGACCTGTTTTTTTGTTCCCGACACTGCCAGAGTTACCTGCTTCCTGCGTCCGGCGAACATTGAATCGTGGGTGCAACCCTTTTCTTTCTTCTAATAAAACTTGTGAGAAACGCAACGCAAGTGGGTCCTGTCCCCGCTCTGGTCCTGTCATTATTTATTTTAGTTTATTGATTGAATTATATTATTGGATATGAAAAAGTATTCATTTGAATATGTATTTATTATGACTATTACTGTTTGTGTAGTTTTTTATCATGTATTGCCATTTATTTATAAATACAGTATTTTATAGTATATTTAGTCAATACTATTTTTATTACTAAATATTTGTCTTCTTATTTTATCATATTAATCATTGTTTTTTTTTTTATATTTTCCTTCTTTTTATTTGTTTGTAATGTATTGTTATTTATGAATTGATATGTCAGGTATTCTAAATGTCTTTATTATTACATAATATTGTCAGGACCAGAACGGAAACAGGACCCAAGGAAAGAGGAAAGGCTGCGACCACGATCCGGTGTTCGCTAGGCGCAGGAAGCAAGTCGCTCTCGTACTCGGATCGTGATTCAAACACAGAAGTGGATCTTCCGTAGCGAGCGATAGCGGTGTCAGGGATGGAAAAACGGGTCAGTAGCCGGGACTTGGAGAGCAAGGCGTGGTCGGGGTCTGAAACGAGTCGTCAGACAGAACGGGAAAGTAGACTTAGTCGGGGACAAAAAGAGGTCAGGAGCCAGGACGGGAGAGCAGACGTGGTCGGAATCAAAACGGGTGGTATCCAGAGACAGGCGGGAGTCAGGATCGAAAAAGGCTTGCCTAGTGTTTACTGAGGTTCGCAGACGGACTGACCACAGGGGATTGACAGGACTGAGTTCAAATAGTGGAGCCAATCAGAACCTGCGGCGTTTCTGATTCACATTTAGTAATATTCTACTTCATGTGATCAAATATTTTTCATTTTTTAAAATATGTTATTGTTCCTAGTTAAATTAAAAATCCAAAACTATGAAAATAGCAGTTAAGGGGGTCCTCTGCCTACTGCCTGCCGATAGCCGGGATAGGCTCCAGCGCCCCCGCGGCCCTACTGAGGATAAGCGCTGCAGATAATGGATGGAAAACTATGAAAATAATTATAGTCCAATGATCCTTTTTATGATTTTCTTTGCAATACATTACTTTTGGAATAAAATCATCAATTTTCAATTAAAAAATATTAAATTATATATATGTATATATATAAAATTTATGTTTTTATTAAGAACAAAAAAAAACAGATTTTCAAGAAAATCGCCTACAGTATAAAAGATGTACTGGAATAATCTCAATTTGTATTCTTTTCAATCTTTTCAATTCAGGAATAAAAGTATATGAAATCCCCCCCGGCCATACCTGTAGTGGCGGGTGTCCCTGAGGGGCCGGCGCCCCCCCAGTTTCCGGCTCTCCAGCAGGTTGAAGGCGTGCCGGCGGTACGGGTCCTCCCCGGGACCCAGGCGCTCGCCCTCCAGGTATTTCTCCTCCTCCGGGGGTCCCAGCAGGGGCCCTCCTTGCAGCGAGGGCCCGCTCGCCTAGATTGGACACCGACACGCAATACGATAGCGTTATTATCGTGACTGTTACTATTGTAACTTCCACGGAAAATTCTTTTATTTATTTATTGACTTCTTTATTTGGTCATTGGATTTATTTTTCAGAACCAGAACAGGATCAGGACCCAAACGCGTGACGTTTCTCACACATTTTACGGGAAATGGGGAGTCATGCACGTTAGGCAGCCGGTCTGGCGTGGAAATACCGAAAGCCAGAGGCCGACGAGATCGATACCAATTGCCCGAGTTGATATCGGACGGATGGGGTCGATACCGGACAGGACGGGACAGACAGGATAGAAAACGGATCAGGATGTCAAAAATTAACAGGAGAAACTAGACAGGAACGAAAACTGGAGAAAATCATAAACAGGACAAAAACAGACGGGAACGAAAACTGGAGAAAATCATAAACAGGACAAAAAACAGACGGGAACGAAAACTGGAGAGAATCATAAACAGGACAAAAACAGACGGGAACGAAAACTGGAGAAAATAATAAACAGGACAAAAACAGACGGAAACTAAACTGGAACCCGAAATTAAACAGCACAACAATAAACAGGAAGAATACCGGACTGAAGATATCACAGGAAAACAGGACCGAGTCAGAACCCACGTCTTGCGGGGCAGAGGTTCGTTGACGGACTGACAAAACGGGTCAATTGGGCGCCACGGCAACCGTGACAATATTTATGTACACATTCACGATTTATTTATTTGTCTATCGATTTCCAGAACTCATAAATCCATCAAAACGGGACGAAATCCATCAATAAATAGAATATTGGATGAATAAACTAAAAAAGAGGGAGAAGTAAATACATACATCATCAGAAAGGGCCCGGTTTTTCTTCATTTGGTTTTGCGACAACCCTACTTAACTGTACTGCCCCCTTGTGGTCAGGACAAGCATAACACTATCTCCAGGCTGTTATTCCTGAATTGATTTGAGAGAAAATCCAAATGTGGATAGTTTTGTGCAGGTGAGTGGGCGGAGCTCAAGCAATAACATCATCAATGATTGGATGAAAAAAAATAAGAAGTGGCGGGAAAACCAGGAAGAAAGAACAAATGGAGGAATTGAAAAAGACGGCGGCTTATTTTTCCGAACAGAGTACTGGAAAAATGCCGTCGGACGGAAACGGAAAGTTAAGTCAACAAAAAAAAGGGCAAAGTCAACGGTCGGGATGACACAACGGGAGTGCGCGACCGCGCAAACTTAGACGAGGATTTGTCAACCTGAGCGGCGTTGTATTCAATTCTTTGGCATTTCGAGGATTCATTTTCTTGTCGGAGAATAAATGATACTGTCGTTCCAGTGGTAATGGTCACACTTACCCATTCGCACACACACTCACGCACCAATCGGGAGTCAGCCATGCAAGGAAGAAAAGAAAGAGAGATAAAAAGAAAGAGAAAGAGTTAAAAAGACAAGGGGGAAAGAGTAAAAGAGAGAGAGAAGGTAATAGACAGAAAAAAAGAGAAGAGTGAGAAAAATAGAGAGAGCACAATAGCGAGAGAGGGAAACAGTCGATAAAGGGAGAAATAGAGAGAAAAAAATATAGATATAGAGAAAGAGACAAAGAGCGAGAGAAAGATTTAAAGAATGGGAGAAGAGTTTTTAAAAGACATAAAGAAGATGCTTATTATTGTTATTATTATTCTTTTGAGCCTACTTATTCTGGTCGTCAAGACAAGTCCTGTTTATTTGTTTGGCCCTCAATCTCGAGGCGTCTCAAAGGGCTGCACAGACCACAGATTATTGAAGAGTGAGGAAAAAAGAAGAGAGACATATAGGATGTGGAAGAGAGACGAAAAAAGAGGGGAAAAGAGAGAAAAAGAAAGAGTTATAAAAGAAAAGAGGGAAAATTGAGAGACAGAGAGAAAGAAAAAGAAAGAAAAAGAAACAGAGAGAAAGACAAATAGAAAAAGATGAAAGAAAGAGACAAAAAGAGCTGGAGAAAGAGAAAGACGTGAGAGAGAGAGAGAGAAGAGAGAGAGAGAGAGAGAGAGAGAGAGAGAGAGAGAGAGAGAGTGTGTGAGAGACATAGAGAAAAGGAAAGAGTTATAAAAGAAAGGAAAGAAAATTGGGAGACATGAGGGAGAAAGAAAAAGAAAGAAAAAGAAACAGAAAGACAAATGGAAAAAGATGAAAAAAGACAAAAAGAGCTGGAGAAAGAGAAAGACGTGAGAGAGAGAGAGAGAGAGAGAGAGAGAGAGAGAGAGAGAGAGAGAGAGAAAGAGAGAGACAGGGAGAGAAACAGAGAAAAAGAAAGATACAAAAAGAGCTGGAGAAAGAGAAAGACATGAGAGAGAGAGAGAGAGAGAGAGAGAGTGTGAGAGACATAGAGAAAAGGAAAGAGTTATAAAAGAAAAGAAAGAAAATTGGGAGAAATAGGGAGAAAGAAAAAGAAAGAAAAAGAAACAGAGAGAAAGACAAATGAAAAAGGGTGAAAGAAAGAGACAAAAAGAGCTGGAGAACGAGAAAGAAAGAGGAGAGAGAGAAAGACACAGTGCGAGAGAGGGGGAGAGAGAGACAGAGAGAGAGTCACAGAGAGAGAGAAACACAGGGAAGGATAGAGAGAGAGAGAGAGAGAGAGAGAGAGAAACGGAGGGAAGGAGAGAGAGAGAGGGGGAGAGAGAATCAGAGGGAAGGAGAGAGAGAGAGATAGAGAGAGATAGAGAGAGACAGAGAGAGCGAGACAGATAGAGACAGAGACTCTGTTTACCTTGGATTGCCACGTCTAATCTCGTCGCACACAATGTTTCTCAACCTCGACATCATTCTCATTCCAAGTGCCAGCAAAATACACCTTTTCGGCTCATTGACACCTTCGCGTATATCCTTTTGTTATTTCTCTATGTATTCGATTGTGTCCTCGTTTTAACCCAAGTGCGTTTTGACAGGTGCGTTCGCGGACACCCGGACAAGGTAACGCAAGTGATCGAGACCCTCTGCAAAATACACGCGTGGGTCCTCGTAGCGACACGATGATCACGCAGCTTAATCCGATTCTGATGAGGATCATCCGAATAAAGATGACGTAAGACCGCCCCCCCCCCCCCCCCCCCCTACCCCTAAGAAGCGAAAGGACTGACAAGGATCTGCAGGAGTCCTCCTTCCAGGTAGCGTTCCTGTCTGGGGGCCCAAGAGGGTCCCGGGTGATCCGGAGTCTTCTTTTTTTGCTCCTGTCGCAAATAATAAAAGGTTCCGATGATCCAAGCGACGCTCAGGATCGCGATGGCGTTGGCCCGAATCCTGCGCATGCTGAGTCCATAAGGGGGCCGACGCTCCCCCACACCTGAACCTCCCGGGTTCGGGACCCGGTCCGCGAGGAGTAGATGAAGAAAAAAAAAAAGCCGAGGAAATCGAGGACTGCGCAAGAAATAGAAGCAGCGGTGCCGGAGGAGGACGCACGCGAAATGGACCGGAGCGAGGCGCGCGCGGTCCTAGCGCCGACCCTCGACGCAGAGATTGGCGGGATATAAAGCAGGCGTGTCCAATGCCCGGCCCGAGGGCCAGTTACGGCCCGTGAGCACATTTTCACACAGCCTCTGTCATAAAATGAATCATTTGTGGCTTGCCAATAAACAACAACAAAAAAAAATCATGGGAATAGTCCAACACGCCCTCGCCTTTCTATGAGAAAAAGGATAGTTGACTGTGAGGGCTGCCGCTTCCAGGACAACATAAGAGTATTTTTTCACTGAACTCCGAAAAAACAAAGAATATGATATCAAGAGTCACTGTCAGGTGACTACAAAAAAGCCCACTGGAAATAAAAGCTGTGAAAATGTGAAGCAACTGGAAGCTGTTTTAGCAGCGCTTTTTTCACAAGACCCTTGCGGGTCGAATGAAAATCCTGCAAACTTTTCACAGTGATTTTTTTAAAAAACTGTTCCAAATGCTGAATAGTTGGCCCTCACACATTTAACGAAATCTGGACCGCTTTCTCAAAAGTTTGGACACCCCTGATATAAATGCTAAATGGTCTGCATTTCTATAGCGCTTTTCACGTCAATGAAGACCTCCCAGAACGCTTTACAATCTGCTTCACATTTACCCATTCACACACACACACACACACACCAATAGGGAGTCGGCCTCCAAACGCTTTGAGGATGATAATCAAGATGCTAAATGGTAAATGGTCTGCATTTCTATAGCGCTTTTCACGTCAATGAAGACCTCCCAGAGCGCTTTACAATCTGCTTCACACTTACCCATTCACACACACACTCACACCCCAATAGGGAGTCGGCCTCCAAACGTTTTGAGGATAATCAAGATGCTGAATAGTAAATGGTCTGCATTTCTATAGCGCCTTTCAAGTCACTGAAGACCTCCCAAAGCCCTTTACAATGTGCTTCACACTTACCCATTCACACACACACTCACACACCAATAGGGAGTCAGCCTCCAAACCTTTTTGAGGCTCCCGCTTCGACCCGTCTTTTCATCTTGATTACGTCTACTCTCCTCTCCTGGCTTTCGACGCGTTGCTGATCCCAACTATGTTTTTGCTCTCCTGTCTCAGCTACTGACGCGTTTTGTCCGTCCCCGACACCGCCGCTTCGACCTGTCTTTTGATCTCGACCACGTCTACTTTCCTCTCCTGGCTTTCAAAGCGTTGCTGATCCCGACCACATTTTCTGCTTTCCTGTCCCGGCGACTGACCCGTTTTTTCCGTCCCCGACACCGCCACTTCGACCCGTCTTTTGATTTTGACCAGGTCTACTTTCCTCTCCTGGCTTTCGACGCGTTGCTGATCCCGACCACGTTTTCTGCTCTCCTGTACCGGCGACTGACCCGTTTTGTCCGTCCCGGACACCACCGCTTCGACCCGTCTTTTGTATTAACCATGTCTACTCTCCTCTCCTGGCTTTTGACTCATTGCTGATCCAAACCACGTTTTCTGCTCTCCTGTCCCAACTACCAACCCGATTTTTCCGTCCCTGACACAGCCGCTTCGACCCGTCTTTTGATCTTGACCACATCTACTCTCCTCTCCTGGCTTTCAACTCGTTGCTGATTACGACCACGTTTTCTGCTCCCCTCTCCCGGCGACTGACCCGTTTTATTCCGTCCCGACCCCGCCGCTTCGACCTGTCTTTTGATCTCGACCACGTCTACTCTCTTCTCCTGGCTTTCAACTCGTTGCTGGTCCCGACCAAGTTTTCCGCTCTCCTGTCCCGGTTACTGACCTGTTTTTTCCGTCTTCGACACCGCTGCTTCGACCCGTCTTTTGTATTGACCACGTCTGCTCTCCTCTCCTGGCTTTCGACACGTTGCTGATCCCGACCACGTTTTCTGCTCTCCTGTCCCGGCGACTAACCCGTTTTTTTCCGTGCACGACACCGCCACTTCGACCCGTCTTTTCAGCTTGACCACGTCTACTCTCCTCTCCTGGCTTTCAACTTGTTGCTGGTCCCGACCACGTTTTCCGCTCTCCTGTCCCGGCTACTGACCTGTTTTTTCCGTCTTCGACAACGCTGCTTCGACCAGTCTTTTGTATTGACCACGTCTGCTCTCCTCTCCTGGCTTTCGACACGTTGCTAATCCCGACCATGTCTCCGTTCTGGCCCCGATTGCTGACCCCTGTCTTGAAAATAGCATCTTTCCATCCGAGATTATTCCTAAAACACGGAGGTCACATCTTTTTCCCAGCTGATATTCAAATTCTGACACGTTTTAAAGAAACCAAGACACTCAAAATCAAGAGTGGGTAAACCTGGAAGTCGGGGACGGAATCGCGTGCCAGGCCACGTGGAAAAAATCCATTTGTTTCTGTATCCGTCAGTAAAGTCCCAAATCCGATAACTTGGCAATACACGAGGGAACGGAAGTCATTCAGGCTTCATGAATCTGCATGTCAGGACCAGAACGGAGACAGGACCCACTTGCGTTGCGTTTCTCACAAGTTTTATTGGAAGAAAGCGAAAATGTTGCGCGCAGCGATGGCGGTGTCGGGAACGGAAAACGGGGGAAAACAGGAGAGCAGAAAATGAGGTCGGGATCAGCAATAAGTCGAAAGCCAGGAGAGGAGAGTAGACGTGGTCAAGATCAAAAGACAGGTCGAAGCGGCGTGACGGGGACGGAAAACGGGTCAGTAGCTGGGACAGGAGAGCAAAAACGTGGTCGGAAGCGAGTCGGAAGCCAGGAAAGGAGAGTAGACGTGGACAAAAGAGGTCGAAAGCCGGGACGGGAGAGTAGACGTGGTCAGGAGCAAAAACAGGGCGAACCAACAGGAGCAAAAATAGGTGGGAGCCGGGGTCGAAAAGAGGCTTGCCTAGTGTTAACTGAGGTTTGCAGACGGACTGACAAAAGGGGAGAATTCCCTTTATGAAGCACTCAATTTGCTCCAAACTGTTTTTTTCATAAATATCTTTCAATAAATAAAATAGAACGTAGAGAAAAATGGCATCGGCTATTTATTTTATTAACCTGGAGTTCATTCTGCAGGAAGGGACACCAGGGACAAGCGTGGCAGAAGATCCGGTGGTACTTCGACTCACAAACAAACAGGGAAATATTTGCCTCTAGTTACAAAGTTGTTTCAGGATACAAAGTCTAAAATACAGTACAGTTCACACCGACATATAGAATTCTCATCTCATCTCATCTGATCAGCCGTACCGCTTATCCTCATTAGGGTCGCGGGGGGGCTGGAGCCCATCCCAGCCATCTCCGGGCAGTGGGCAGGGGACACCCTTGACTGGTTGCCAGCAGGGCACACGGGGACAGACAACTCAGTCACACCTAGGGACAATTTGGACCGGCCAATTCACCTGAAATGCATGTCTTTGGAATGTGGGAGGAAACCGGAGTGCCCGGAGGAAACCCACGCAAGCACGGGGAGAACATACAAACTCCGCACAGGAAGTCAGGAGCTGGATTTGAACCCACGCAGGAGGTTCCCATGACATGAACTGTGCCGCACAAGCGCTAACCACTGCGCTGCCCGACATATAGAATTCTACCTGGCAATTTGATGCGCCTGCGGGAATCCCAGCATGCTCTTCGCATCCCCAGTTCAAGTTAAATGGGTCTTTTGAGGATTTCTTTGTTTTTGACAAGACGTGCCTCTCGTTTTATGTTCATTGTGCCGTTGTGCCATTTGAGCATGTATTCTTTTCATGTTTTGATGCTCTTTTAGGATTTATGATCACAACTTTTGGGACGCGGGACCGGACGAGCGCATTGACATTCCAAACCTGTCTCTATACTTAGAATTGTTTCATAATTGAGCGGCCACTTGAGCCTTCTTTATCAATAATGGACGACGTCGCAGACTGGTGATACTGAAACCGCTTCGAGGTATCGGAGTGTTGATCATGGGGTTGTTTGGATCCCTTAACTGGAACATTACCCCTGGTGTGTCTTGGGAAGGTACGGCCTGCTGGCACCCATCCCTCTCCACTCAATCTTGATAAAAAATAATTCATAATTATTTACAGAGGTGGGAAGCATGGTGACGCAGTGGTTAGTGTGTTTGTGGCACAGTTTTGAGTTCATGAGATTGAACCTTCCTGTGTGGAGTTTGCATGTTCTCCCCGTGCTTGCGTGGGTTTCCTCCTAAAAACATGCATGTCAGGTTAATGGGCCGGTCCGAATTGTCCCTAGGTGGGAATGAGCCAGTGAGTCGTCTGTGTGATTGCCCACTGCCCGGAGATGGCTGGGATGGGCTCCAGCACCCCCGTGACCCTACTGAGGATAAGCAGTCCAGATAATGGATGGATGGATGGTGGCTTATATCTTTTCCTTCCAGCTTTTTTCCTCTTTCTTTTTAGTCTTCTTTGCCTTTTCTTATTTTATTCCTTTCTTTTTTCCTCCTTTTTCATTTTCCCCTGTATGTCTTTTTCTTCTTTTATCCTTCTTTTTCTTTTTCATCTTTTTTACTTCTTTCCCCCTTTCTTTTTTTATCCTTTTATTATTCTTTTGCTTTCTGTCATTTATTTTACTGCTTTCCCCCTTTTTTTCTTCTTTTATTGTTCTTTTTCTTTTCATCATCTTTTTTACTTCTTTCCCCCTTTCTTTTTTCTTCTTTTTCTTTATTTCATCTTTTTTACTTCTTTCCCCTTTCTCTTTTTTTCTTTTATTCTTCCTTTTCTTTCTTTCATCTTTTTTACCTCTTCCCTTTTTATGTCTTTTTTCTTCTTTTCTTCTTCTTTTTCTTTCTTTCACCCTTTTTACTTCTTTCCCCCTTTCTGTCTTTTTTCTTTTATTCTTCTTTTTCTTTATTTCATCTTTTTCCCTCCTTTCTGTCTTTTTTCTTATTTATTCCTCTTTTTCTTTCTTTGATCTTTTTTTCTTTCTTTCCCCCTTTCTGTCTTTTTTTTCTTTTATTCTTCTTTTTCTTTATTTAATCTTTTTTACTTCTTTCCCACTTTCTATATTTTTTTCTTTTATTCTTCCTTTTCTTCCTTTCATCTTTTTTACCTCTTCCCCTTTTTATGTATTTTTTCTTCTTCTTTTTCTTTCTTTCACCGTTTTTACTTCTATCCCCCTTTCTGTCTTTTTTCTTTTATTCTTCTTTTTCTTTATTTCATCTTTTTTACTTTATTCCCCTTTCTGTCTTTTTTCTTCTTTTATTCCTCTTTTTCTTTTTTTCATCTTTTTTTCTTTCTTTCCCCCTTTCTGTCTTTTTTCTTTTCTTTTTCTTTCTGTCATCTCTTTTATTTCTTTCCCCTTTTCTGTCTTTTTTCTTCTTTTTTCTTTCTTTCGTCTTTTTTTTAACTTCTTTCCCCCTTTCTGTCTTTTTTCTTCTTCAATATTCTTTTGTTCCTCCCTATTTTTTGGGTCGAGAAAAAAAGAGGAGAAAAGCTTCACCCGATCCGTCTTTATCAATTATGAACGGCTGACACGGACACCGCTTTCCCATATTTGAGGATGAATGACGTAGCAGCAAAACTATTCCCATTCGCCAGGCTAAAATCCCAAAGGAGGAATTGGGAGAGAATGACGACGTGGGTTTTTTTTTTTCTTTTTGTCCTTTCTCAACCGAAAGACTTCGTGTCAAAGTCATTTGAACTCGGGGGCCAGACTAGTAGATTACAGAGAAAGAAAAAGAAAGAAAGATAAAGAAATAAGAGAAAGAGGGAGGGAAAAGGAGAGAGGGCAGGACAAAAAAAGAGAGCGAGGGAAAAATAAAAGAGATAAAAAGAGAAGTCGTGAGAGAGGGGGGAAGAAAGGGAGAGGAAGAAAGAAATCCAAAGAGGAATAGAAAGACAGAAGGAGAGAAAAGAGAAAAGACAAAAGAGGAAAAAAGGAAGTTAGAGCAAAAGAAGTGAAAAAGACACAGAGACAAAGAGCAACAAAGGAAGAGAAAAAGAAAGACACAGAGAGTGAAAGAGACAGACAGAGAGTGGGAGAAAAGGGGTGGAAGAGAGAGAGAGAGAGAGAGAGAGACAAAAGAGATAAAAAGAGAAGTCGCGAGAGAGGGGGGAAGAAAGGGAGAGGAAGAAAGAAATCCAAAGAGAAATAGAAAGACAGAAGGAGAGAAAAGAGAAAAGACAAAAGAGGAAAAAAGGAAGTTAGAGCAAAAGAAGTGAAAAAGACACAGAGACAAAGAGACAAAGAGCAACAAAGGAAGAGAAAAAGAAAGACACAGAGAGTGAAAGAGACAGACAGAGAGTGGGAGAAAAGGGGTGGAAGAGAGAGAGAGAGAGAGAGAGAGACAAAAGAGATAAAAAGAGAAGTCGCGAGAGAGGGGGGAAGAAAGGGAGAGGAAGAAAGAAATCCAAAGAGAAATAGAAAGACAGAAGGAGAGAAAAGAGAAAAGACAAAAGAGGAAAAAAGGAAGTTAGAGCAAAAGAAGTTAAAAAGACACAGAGACAAAGAGACAAAGAGCAACAAAGGAAGAGAAAAAGAAAGACACAGAGAGTGAAAGAGACAGACAGAGAGTGGGAGAAAAGGGGTGGAAGAGAGAGAGAGAGAGAGAGAGAGAGAGAGAGAGAGAGAGACAAAAGAGATAAAAAGAGAAGTCGCGAGAGAGGGGGGAAGAAAGGGAGAGGAAGAAAGAAATCCAAAGAGAAATAGAAAGACAGAAGGAGAGAAAAGAGAAAAGACAAAAGAGGAAAAAAGGAAGTTAGAGCAAAAGAAGTTAAAAAGACACAGAGACAAAGAGACAAAGAGCAACAAAGGAAGAGAAAAAGAAAGACACAGAGAGTGAAAGAAACAGACAGAGAGTGGGAGAAAAGGGGTGGAAAAGAGAGAGAGAGAGAGAGAGACAAAAGAGATAAAAAGAGAAGTCGCGAGAGAGGGGGGAAGAAAGGGAGAGGAAGAAAGAAATCCAAAGAGAAATAGAAAGACAGAAGGAGAGAAAAGAGAAAAGAAAGGGCAAAAGGTATGAAGAGAGAAAGAGAAAAGACAAAAGAGGAAAAAAGGAAGTTAGAGCAAAAGAAGTGAAAAAGACACAGAGACAAAGAGCAACAAAGGAAGAGAAAAAGAAAGACACAGAGAGTGAAAGAGACAGACAGAGAGTGGGAGAAAAGGGGTGGAAAAGAGAGAGAGAGAGAGAGAGACAAAAGAGATAAAAAGAGAAGTCGCGAGAGAGGGGGGAAGAAAGGGAGAGGAAAAAAGAAACCCAAAGAGAAATAGAAAGACAGAAGGAGAGAAAAGATAAAAGAAAGGGCAAAAGGTATGAAGAGAGAAAGAGAAAAGACAAAAGAGGAAAAAAGGAAGTTAGAGCAAAAGAAGTTAAAAAGACACAGAGAGAGAAAGAGAAAAAGAGCAACAAAGGAAGAGAAAAAGAAAGACACAGAGAGTGAAAGAGACAGAGACAGAGAGTGGGAGAAAAGGGGTGGAAAAGAGAGAGAGAGAGAGAGAGAGAGAGAGACAAAAGAGATAAAAAGAGAAGTCGTGAGAGAGGGGGGAAGAAAGGGAGAGGATGAAAGAAATCCAAAGAGAAATAGAAAGACAGAAGGAGAGAAAAGAGAAAAGAAAGGGCAAAAGGTATGAAGAGAGAAAGAGAAAAGACAAAAGAGGAAAAAAGGAAGTTAGAGCAAAAGAAGTTAAAAAGACACAGAGACAAAGAAACAAAGAGCAACAAAGGAAGAGAAAAAGAGAGACACAGGGAGTGAACACGGAGACAGAGAGTGGGAGAAAAGGGGTGGAAAAGAGAGAGAGAGAGAGAGAGAGAGAGAGAGAGACAAAAGAGATAAAAAGAGAAATCGTGAGAGAGGAAGAGAGCGGAAGAAAGAAATCCAAAGAGAAGTAGAAAGACAGAAGGAGAGACAAGAGAAAAGAAAGCGCAAAGGGTAAAAAAAGAGAAAGAGAAAAGAAAGAAAAGGATAAAAGGAAGTTAGAGCAAAAGAAGTTAAAAAGTCACAGAACATCAAAGGAAGAGAAAAAAAGAGACACAGAGAGTGAAAGAGACAGAGACAGAGTGGGAGAAAAGGGGTGGAAAAGAAAAAGAGAAATAAATTCATGTACAGTGTCTTTGTGAGAGGCACCTGGCTCTGGCAACATCAAGTGGACCTATTTCAACCAGCAGCTCGTTTTTCTCTTGCGCTTCTCTGAGTGTTGTCTCGCGGGCCAGATTCAATCCCTTAGCGGGCCTGACTTGGCCCGCGTGCCGCCCGTTCGACACCCGTGTCTTAGAGAGAGAAAGGAGGAATTGACGTGTGCAGAAGTCCCAAGAGGTGCGGCTTAAAGGCGCATCTTTGCCGACGCCCCGCCGCAGGATATAAAAAAAGGAAAAGAAAACAGAGGAAAGCGGCCGGTAGAGCGATTCCCAGCGAGAAAAGAAAAGACGGCGTGCTCGTGGGCACTCGGGTCAAAGGAGAGACCGTGAACGCGCCTGTTGCTAGGCAGGATTTTGCGAGGGAAAGGGGAAACGGATGCGACGATAAGCCCAAAGCCACCCCGAAAATAAACAAAAAAAAATCGCAATTTCTTGCAAGGAAGAATCCGGGGTTGACTTCTCAAATTAGAGAAAAAAAAAGCGGAATCAATACATGTAACGCACAGGTGTCAAAGAGGCGGCCCGCGGGCCAGATCAGGCCCGCTAAGGGATTGAATCCGGCCCCCGAGACAACACTCAGAGAAGCGCAAGAGAAAAACAAGCTGCAGGTTGAAATATGTCAACTTAATGTTACTAAAAAAAGACACTGTGCTTGTATTTCTTTCTCTCTCTCTATCCTTTCCACCCCTTTTCTCCCACTCTCTGTCTCTGTCTCATTCACTCTCTGTGTCTCTCGTTTTCTCTTCCTTTGTTGCTCTTTGTCTCTTTCTCTCTCTGTGTTTTTTTAACTTCTTTTGCTCTGACTTCCTTTTTTCCTTTTCTCTCTTTTCTCTTTCTCTCTTCCTACCCTTCGCGCTTTCTTTTCTCTTTTCTCTCCTTCTGTCTTTCTATTTCTCTTTGGATTTCTTTCTTCCTCTTCCTTTTTTCCCCCTCTCTCCCGACTTTTTATATTTTGTTTGTCACGCTTTTTCCCTCTCTCTCTTTTTCTTTCTTTGTCCCACCCTCTCTCTTTTTACCTCCCTCTTTCTCTTATTTCTTTCTCTCTCTTTTTCTTTCTCTCTAATCTACTAGTCCGGCCCCCGAGAGAATGTTTGTTCTATTGTGTGGCCCTCGAGTTAAAATGAGTTTGACACCACTGATGTAACGGGTGTCATAATAACTTTAGTTTTATTGAAATTCCTGCTAAAATATGTGTATAGTTTTTGGTAAGTGTCCTGCAAGGATGAGTCCAACAGTGCCACCTGCTGGTATGGGGTGGAGTTCAGTTTTGGCTTCTGACAGGTGACCGGGAGGCGGGGTTTGTTGGCAGTCTTACCAGAGAGAACTGCAATGGTAAGACACATCTTTTGGTGCTCCACAAAAGTTAATTTTAAATATTATAACCACAGCTGACAAATCTCTCAATATGCACAGCAATGTGATTGATATTGTCAAGCTGTTTAGGTTTATTTTCGTTTTGTTTCTGTTTGACTAAAATATGAATTCCCCTTGTAGAGATCAAAGCCAGCAGAAAAGCTAATGTTGTGACTCATTCATTGGCAGGTAAATTGTACCCGTTTTTATACTCCTTATTGTTTTTTTTTCCATTTTCTCATATACATTAAAAAAGGATGATGTTGGTTAAAATTCAGACGAAAGAAAAATATGTTGAATTCATTGTAAACGTTAAAAAATCCACTATACGATCTCTTGTTCAAAGTATCTTGTTAAAATGGATGTACAAATGTATTTTATGTAAATGGAAAAGAAAGCTCTTTGATATGGTTTGGGCAGTTTTCAGAGGGAACTGCTACTGAGATCAAAGAGATCAAAGCCAGCAGAAAAGCTAATGTTGTGACTCATTCATCTGCAGCAACTGTAATAAAAACCTCATCATCCAGTCCAGCGTGAATGTGGATCTTTGGTGGGACAAGTACACCGTGGTTACATCAAGAAAAAAAAAACAGGAAAAATAAAGAAACCGTTCACAAGAAAACGCAGGGAAATGACACTATTTAAGTGTGCTTGTGGTTAAGGCAGAAAAGTTGGGTTGGTTTTCCAGGATGAGGGAAAAAAAAAACAACCGCAACAAAATAAACTTGGTGGGAAGAGAAATTTCCTAGAAAAATAGCAATTTAGAAGAATACAATAAAAGGACAGATGAGGGGAAGCACAACGAAAAGAAAACTGTAGGAATGAAAACAAAAAGACTATTCATAGAAAAATTGAATTTAGGTTTAAATTTCCATAGTAGAACAAAAATAAAAAATGTCCAGGAATTCAAGTGGTGGGAAAGAATAGCAGCAAAAAATGGATTTGGCTTCCAAACTTAACCAAAATAAAACGCAGCCTGAAAAAAGGCCAACAAAAAGAATTGCAGACGAAACGTGTCCATAAATAAGAAAAAAACACACTGTTAGGAATTAAATATCAAAATGTAGCGTTTAGCAAATTGTTCAAATGAGTTATCTGACTCCATTAACCAAACACAACCTGCATTCACCTAACAATGCGTGCTCATTTCTTGATGGAAAAGATGGATAAGAAATGCCGACATTTTCACAAAATATTAACCGTATTTTCCGCACTATAAGGCGCACCTAAAAGTCTTCATTTTTTTCAAAAGCTGACCATGCGCCTTATAATAAAGTGCGCCTTATATATGGATCAATATTAAGTCGCAAGGTCTCGCAACTTACGCAACAGCCGCCGACTCGATTTTCCCCCGAACGTGGATGGTGTCATAATAGTCAGTGGTCTGTGCAGCCCTTTGAGACTCTTTGTGATTAAGGGCGTCACAAATAAACATAACTTGACAATACGATTCACGTGCAATAGCACCCGTTTCTTCACGAGCAGGAAAAGCGGCATTTGAAGGAAAGAAGCCGAACGGAATTCCTGCAAGACAATAAAACCGAGTCAGCATTTCAGACAAGTTTGGTCCTGAGTTGTGTGCAGACGTAAATAGAAGAGCGCCGGCACAAGAATTCAACACCCAAGAGACAACTCTTTGAGTAAAGCCACTGGCGTTGACATCACGCTGAGATTTGGGGAAAAGCTTTCTCCCTCCCTGACAATTTCTTGCGCAAACAGGAGATGTGCGTGTTACTAGGCGGATTTTTTTTTTTTTGCTTGAACTTGTGCAAAAAACAAAATCAGGAAAATTGAACAGAAACATGGAGAGAAAAAAAGGGAAAAGAAAAGACGGGGACACTTGAGGAAATTCACGTGTGGTCGACCGCGACAACAGCATCCGAAATGGAATCGGAAGCAGACAGATAGATGTCTAGATAGATAGAGATGGATGTCCAAATAGGTAAATAGATATAGATAGATAGATGTTTAGATAGATAGATGTCTAAATTGATGTCTAGATAGATGTCTAGATAGCTAGAGATCAATGTCTAGATAGATAGATGTCTAGATAGATGCCTAGATACAAATATAGATGTCTAGATAGATAGATGTTTAGATAGATAGATGTCTAAATTGATGCCTAGATATGTCTAGATAGAGGTCTAGATAGATGCCTAGATACAGATATAGATGTCTAGATAGATAGCTGGAGATCGATGTCTAGTTGGTAGATGTCTAGATAGATGTCTAGATACAAATATAGATGTCTAGATAGATAGATAAAGATGGATGTCTAGATAGATAGATATGTCTAAATAGATGTCTAGATAGATAGATGTTTAGATAGATAGATGTCTAAATTGATGTCTAGATAGCTGGAGATCGATGCCTAGACAGATAAATGTCTAGATAGATGTCTAGATAGCTGGAGATCGATGTCTAGATAGATGCCTAGATACAGATATAGATGTCTAGTAGGATAGAGATGGATGTCTAGATAGATGTCTAAATTGATGTCTAGATAGCTGGAGATCGATGCCTAGACAGATAAATGTCTAGAGAGATGTCTAGATAGCTGGAGATCGATGTCTAGATAGATGCCTAGATACAGATATAGATGTCTAGTAGGATAGAGATGGATGTCTGGATAGATGTCTAAATTGATGTCTAGATATGTCTAGATAGATGTCTAGATATGTCTAGATAGCTGGAGATCGATGTCCAGATAGATAAATGTCTAGATAGATGTCTAGATATAGATGTCCAGATAGATACAGATGTCTTGATAGATGTCTAGATACAGTTGTCTAGATAGATAGAGATGGATGTCTAGATAGATAGATATAGATGTCCAGATAGATGTATAGATAGAGATGGATGTCTAGATAGATATCTAGATAGATGTCTAAATTGATGTATAGATAGATGTCTAGATAGATAGAGATTGATGTCTAAATAGATAGATATAGATGTCTAGATAGATAGATGTCTAGATAGAGAGAGATAGATGTCTAGATCGATAGATGTCTCGATAGATGTCTAGGTAGATACTTTATTCATCCCCGAAGAGAAATTCACACTTGCAGCAATAATAATAAAATAAAAGATATAGAATACAGAAATACCCAATATAACATGTTGCTATAGAGTTTAAATAGTGCTACGTAAAATACACACTGTCATAAAAATAGGGTAATATTCAAATTTGTGGTTGGGGTGAATGTGGGCTTTCACTCCCCCGGGTGGAGTTAAAGAGCCTCATGGCATGAGGAAGAAATGATCTCGAGATATGTCATCCGGATCGGCACAATTTCACGAGACAAAGTCGGCGGGAAAACCATCAGACGAGGACAAAACGATGCCGTCCCGATCAGACCTTTAGCATTCGTCGAACAAGCTATCCCCTGCGAGAAAAATCGACCCTCGGTTGGATAAAGAATGACGATCGGCTTTGTTATCGTTCTGTGGATAAAACAAAATGACAGCCGCGCTCCAGTTGGCGTAATATACAATACAAAGACTCAAAAGGTATTCAGCTCTAATAGAAAGTATAGACATTCAAAATCAAACAGAAAAGACCTCGAAAATGGCTGACCGCAGTTATTATAGGAAAGGGGCGCGGTTTAGCAAAATGAAAACCGAAACAGTAAATGAAAGGAACTAGCATGTTTACGAGAGACCCTTGTTTAAACCGGACGCAGACGGATTTTGAAGGTTGTATGATAAGGGCTGAGTCATCGGCTGCTGGGAGGGTACTGATACGAAAGGATTCATTCAAATGTCATACAAATACGGGAAGTGGATACTTTATTCAAATACGTGGATGAACATAAGTGTATTTATAACTAAATAAGCAATGTGATTATCAAAGTGATCATGTTACAATTAAATAATCAGATGAATAGAGCTGGAAAACTCCCGCGGTAGTGACAAGATGACGCGTTTCAATCATGAACAACATCTAAAATAAATAATTTTACTTTTACCGAGATATTGCACTTAGAACTGGGAGGTTATGTCACGGTTGCCATGGCGCCCAATTGGCCCCAGCTTCCGTCACGGTTGCCACGGCGCCCAATTGGCCCCGCCCATGGACACCAGCTGAAACACTGCCAGATTGCATCCTGTCACTACTTAAACGCTGTCCTGTGAGTCGCCTTTTTGTCGGAGCGTCTGCGAAACTCCTGAGAATCTCCGTTTTTGCTCTTGTTTTGCCAAGCCCTGTGAATCTCCATTTCTTCCAGTGTTTTTGCTCCTGTTATGCTCTCCCCACAATCTGTTTGATTTTGACCACTTCCTCGTTCTGAGCAATCCACTCCCCGCGACTGACGATCTCCGGATCGAGTGTGCGCTCCTTTCTCTTCTCCCCAATAAACTGTGAGTAACGTTACGCGAGTGGGTTCTGCTTCCTGTCCTGGTCTTGACACGTTAAGCTTTGTTTTTGTAAAAATGAGGATCCATTTTCAAAGATATTCATGCTTGAAAAAAGGATTCCCATTAAAAGGAAGCTCATTTGTCTCCTGCACATGATTTTTCCTCTTGCCACCTCAACAATGCAAGAAACCAAATTCGCTGAGCTCGGCGTGAAAAGTGAAAAAGGAAAAATGTGTCTGTGGAAAATGTGTGTAGACATTAAGGAACAAGTCGCAAGCGAGTCCCTGCTAAATGGAAAATCCGGACGTGCCCTGGCGGAGGGCGGACCGGCATCACCGCGTGCAACAGACAAGAAAACACATCATGGGCTGCTCCCTACCCAGTCGGTGGAGGACACTGTCCTGCTTCAGCAGAGCCGAGCACACCCCGTCTCACGTCCTTTAGGGCAAAGAGACTCGGAGACACGTTAGATTTAGAAAAATAGCTTGCCTGTATGTAGAAAAATGTCTATTCTAATCCTTTATTTTGCATATCGTTGCTGCCGCTAGAAAAGTAAAATCGAATGGGGACCACACAAGTAAAGAAAGAGAGAGAGAAAGGGGAGGGAAAATGAAAAAGGGAGAAAGAAAGAATTTTGGTATTCAAATCATTTCCCTTATAGCGTGCTTTTAATGCTCTCAATCACACACACGCTTGTTAATGAACCGATGTTATGTTAAGAGCTCATGAGTGCACCTCCCTTAAACCAGATGCTCGGTTAGTTAGTGTGAAAAAGGGAAAAGTGTGAAGCGCATTGTAAAGCGCTTTGGGAGGTCTTCATTGACTTAAAAAGCGCTATAGAAATCCAGACCATTTACAATTTACCATTTAGCATCTTGATTATCCTCAAAACGTTTGGAGGCTGACTCCCTATTGGTGTGTGAGTGTGTGTGAGAATGGGTAAGTGTGAAGCACATTGTAAAGCGCTTTGGGAGGTCTTCATTGACTGGAAAAGCGCCATAGAAATCCGGACCATTTACAATTTACCATTTAGCATCTTGATTATCCTCAAAACGTTTGGAGGTTGACTCCCTATTGGTGTGTGAGTGTGTGTGAGAATGGGTAAGTGTGAAGCACATTGTAAAGCGCTTTGGGAGGTCTTCATTGACTGGAAAAGCGCCATAGAAATCCGGACCATTTACAATTTAGCATCTTGATTATTCTCAAAACGTTTGGAGGCTGACTCCCTATTGGTGTGTGAGTGTGTGTGTGAATGGGTAAGTGTGAAGCACATTGTAAAGCGCTTTGAGAGGTCTTCATTGACTTGAAAAGCGCTATAGAAATGCAGTCCATTTACCATTTAGCATCTTGATGATCCTCAAAACGTTTGGAGGCTGACTCCCTATTGGTGTGTGAGCGTGTCTGTGAATGGGTAAGTGTGAAGCACATTGTAAAGCGCTTTGGGAGGTCTTCATTGGGGTTTGACAAAAATCACGACATTACTACAAAATAAAAATTGCTACAAAATGAGCGCAAAAGGCACCCTCTCTCAAATAGCAACTTAGCTAAATGGCTCGCTACATAACTAAAAAGGGAGCTGGATAGTTAGACAGAATGGTAAACAGATATCTAGTTTAAACATTGAAAAGCCATTTAAATAGCTGTGTAGAAAGCTAAAGACAAAGCTGTTGGAGACCTCTGATTTAGCGCACCCTAGTGGCAAAATATTTATATATTATTTTGGAATAAACCAATATCGATTTGAGAAAAAAAGACAAAGATTGCGTGATGAGGTACGGAAACGCGGCTCACGTCTAGCATCCCGGACGCTAACGTGGAGCTACCCGGAGAAGGATTTTATATATTTGACTATAAATGATTTTATACGATTAAATACAAGTTACATTTATCGAATGCAACGAAGATTGGGCTTCAGGTCGCGCCGTTCGAAGTGCGGAGCGTTTTGGCTGGGGAATTTGGATAACAGAACTCTGATGCAGAAGGTAGACATTGTTTGGAGAAGTTGTTCTGATAAGCGCTCTGATGTTTTGACCATTTCGGCCATCGAGGCGAGGGGGCTTTCCTGGCGCGCCCATGGGAGGAGCCGGCGCGCCAGCATGCGGAAGGAGACGTGGGTCGAAAAGAAGATCGAGAGGGAGAATCGGGAGATAAGGCTTGACGTAGACTTGAGCGACACGAATTCGGCTAATTCGATGGAGTTCACTTAGGTAAAAAAACAGTTTCATTTATTGAGTTTAATCTAAGATATGACTGACTGTTTTTCTTCAAGGTACATTAGAAGTGCTGACGGAGAAGGCCAGACGCACAGGGACAGAAATCGCGACGCCCTTCGGCGAGCAGGTGGTAAAGCCCAGGGGGGGCTTCCATGGCACGGCCATGGGAGGAGCCGGCGCCCCATTGTGCGGAGAAGATGGCCAATAAGAAGAAAGCTTAAGAACTTGAAGAGAGGGTTTCCCAGAGACTCCAACGACACTAATTCAGCCATATTCGATGAAGTTCACCCAGTTAAATTGTTTATGAAATTAAATCTGCCCCCGTGTGAAAATGTCGGCTATTCTTGTCCATCTTTTCCCAAAAAGAAACGAGCGCGCATTGTCTGGTGGTGTTTGGTTAATGGAGTCAGATAACTCATTCGGAAAATTTGGTAAACGGTACATTTTAATATATTTAATTCCTAACACCAGCTTCAGCGCTGTTAGGGCAGACAGAGACACAAAAAGCTGCGGGAAGCACAGAGGAAGCGGCCTCGCTATTGACGTAAACGCGAGGCGGTGTAACCCTGGGTACAATGGTTTCTATCTGCTGCAGGGACGTCGAACTTTTGGCCTAGCCTGTGACGTCATCCACTCCGCTGTTGCTAAACTACAGCACAGCACCCTGAGGCCATCCTGTCAAACAACACAAGGATACTGCTAGAAGTGTGAATTTCCCTAAGAGTGTGAGTACTGACGCCATTCGAGAGGGCTCGGAATCCTGGCATAGCTCGCCAACGAGTCCAAAAGTGTAACTCCGATTGAAGAAAAACCCGATGGATTTCATCTTTTATTGATGGCGATGCATAACAGTCAAAAATCCTGCCGAATATGTGTCTAGTAGAAATGAAAGAAGGCAGACTAACCGCGAGAAGGTTTAGACTCTTTGAAATAACAATTCTGCTTCAATTTCTTCACTCCGCGAATAAATAAACTCCTCATTAGCCTTTAGCGTGTCAGGAACGTTAGTCAGCAGAAAACCAAGGAAAGAGTTACAATCTCGAGTCGGCAAAAAGGCCGGGCATCCTCGGTGGTCTCCGTGGCGACCGATTCCAAAAGTCCCGCCATCCTTTCCTGGAGGGTAGCGCGAAGGGGAGGGGGCGTGGCTTACTCGGGAGGGGGCGTGGCATTGCGGTCCTTGCAACAGAAGTAGTGCACCACCACGCCGTTGGGATATCTGGCGAAAGCGCTAACGTAGCCAAAAAAAACATACATACAAAATGGCACAAGAGTCATGAGAGGATAAAAGAACCATCTTTGTGCTAGCATCGATTAGCATTTGTTAGCGGCCGTCAGCTTGCACCTTTATGGCTTTGGTTAGCAGGTTTGAGACACTGTCGTGTAAGCATCTAATTAGCATTGGCTAGCGCAGTTGCCAGTGTCATGTTAGCAGCAGGGTTGCCACAGTGTCGTGTTAGCATTTATTAGCATTTGTTGGCTGAGTTGCCACGCCATCGTGTAAGCATCTAATTAGCATTGGGTAGCGCAGTTGCCAGTGTTATGTTAGCAGCAGGGTTGCCACAGCGTCATGTTAGCATTTATTAGCATTCGTTGGCTGGGTTGCCACGCTGTCGTGTAAGCATCTAATTAGCATTGGATAGCACAGTTGCCAGTGTCATGTTAGAAGCTGGGTTGCCACAGTGTCATGTTAGCATTTATTAGCATTTGTTGGCTGGGTTGCCACGCCATCGTGTAAGCATCTAATTAGCATTGGGTAGCGCAGTTGCCAGTGTCATGTTAGCAGCTGCGTTGCCACAGTGTCGTGTTAGCATTTATTAGCATTCGTTGGCTGGGTTGCCATGCTGTCGCGTAAGCATCTAATTAGCATTGGCGCAGTTGCCAGTGTCATGTTAGCAGCTAATAGCATTCGCCAGCTGGGTTGCCACAGTATCACGATAGCATCTGTTAGCTTTGGTAAGCAGGGTTGTCGATACGCATTTGTCGTTTCAAAACAAGCGACGTCTGACCTGTTTCCGATCTTCTTCTTGCAGACTCGGCAGGTCTTCTCCTCTGTGATGACGCATTTGACTTGCTGCTGGAAAATGCGTTCCTCCTGCACCTGCAGAGGAAAAAAGACATCAAGAAGACGCCTTCGTCACCTCGGACCACGCCAGCTCGACTTACCCTGAGGAACTCGGCCTGCAGGAGACTCTTGAGGACTTGATTGCAGCGTTTGCTTTTGGCCTTCTCCTCCAGGACGCTCTCCAGGAAGCCCCGGATCTGGAGGATGTGCGTGTTGGCCGGCAGCAGGTCGATGGCCTGGAAAGTCAAAATTGAAGATCGGTCCTCCACCCGAGATTGATCTCGTTCAGACCTTGGTGGTGTCCAGTTTTCCGTGATGCAGCTCCAAGACCCGCAGAGCGGCCTGGAGGTTGGCCCTGGGTTCGGCCAGCTCCATCTTGACGGGGCCCAGGCAGTGAGCGTCCGGAGGGGACAGGTACATTCTCAGCAGGGACAGGTAAACCTGGACCAAATCCACGACAACGCTCTCAAGTCCGAAGGTATCCCCATCCAAAAGCCAATCAACTCACGTCTTTGTCTGCTTCCGCGGAGCTGTTGTAATGGCTGTGGCAGTAGCTAAGGAGAGAGAGATAACCACGTCAACTTGTCATTATTTCTTGCAGGCGGGTGTGCACTCACTCCTCGGCCATCGGCGCGTTGTTGAGGATGTGCACGTAGATGAAGAGGGCCTGCTCGTGCTTTCCCATTCGGCCGAGCAGGAGAGCTCGTTCCTCGAGGAGACCTTGGGGGAGGTCACACAGACAACTCAAAAATCAAAACAGACTATCTTGACACCTAAAAGATTTTATACATTTGACTATAAAGGATTTTATACAATTGAATACAAGTTCTATTTATTGAGTTTAAGGCAAATATTCACTGACTGTTTTTCTTCAAGGTACATTAGAAGGTTAGGCTGTGTGAAATGCATCAGACGTATTTCTGATAACACAATTCCTGTGAGTGCTGACGGAGAAGGCCTGAGGCACTAGGACAGACATCGCGACGCCCTTCGGCAAGCAGGTGGTGAAGCCCAGGGGGGGTTAATGGGGTCAGATAACTAATTCGAACAATTTGGTAAACGGTATTTTTTAATATTTAATCTCTAACACACCGCATTGCTCAAGTCCCAGGTTCTACGGTATTTACTAGGCAAAAACGAGGAGCCGACAACGGTTCCTTTCGCTTACCGTCGAAGGGAAAGTCGCTGATGAGTTGCGCCGGCCGATAACTGCTAGAAATCTCCAGGAAGGAAAGCAACTTGTTGCGGAACTCTCCCAGCTCTCCTTTCTCCGTCCCTGCCGCCGCGGGTTCCACTCCTGAAGTCGAATCACAGGGAAAAGCTCAAACCGATTGGCGTTCGGACGGCGGAACGGATTGTGGAGACCTTCGGGCAAGGAGTTGAGGTACTGCTTCATGAGGCTCTGGACCCTCTCCAGGTAGAGCTGGATGAGGTTGTCGTGGAACTCGGGGCCCTTCTCGTCCCAGACGTAGACGATGTGCTCCAAGTACGGGACGGCCAGCTCCTTGAAACCTTCCTTGAGGAAATTCAGGACTTTGTCCCGGGGAAGCGACTCCACCTCCGTTAGATCCTCCGTGAAGATCTGGGCACAATCGGGATCAGAATTTGCTGTGCGGATCCACGTCCACTAGGGCTGTGACCAGAAGTCGACGGTTTTCAAACAGGGTGAAGCATGTTACTGGAATATAATCTCTCTCATGTGCAATAGCGTCTCTATTTCGAGCGCTATAATACAGAACAGGAACCAAAACTTGTGGGAGCCTTTTAACCCGGATACAGACAATAAAAAGATTACTTGCAAGGTTTGCAAACTCGGCCTTGCGTATCGTGGCAGTTGGTCGGTGATGCAAGAACAGAACTGGGCAGACCCTTTTAAAGATCACATTGAAGGATACGGGGTCTGACTCCCCTCTGTAAGATTCAAGTCACATAAAAGCCGAATTTCAAAATTCGTAATCCCAAAGGTGAGAACCACGAGGAAAAGTATGTGTGTGTCTGTGTGCGGAGTCAAACTTTGGAACAATTTACAAGACGAGATCAAACAATGTCCGACTATTCACGTGTTCAAATTTAAATACAAAAAAACATGCCTGGCGGAATACAGAAATGAAGAAAATGGGTGATACGAGAGATTGGGAATAGTGTGTCTAGAACTATGGTTAACTTTGTTGTTATTGTTGTCATTGTTATATCATAACTCTTATTATTAATTTTATTACAATTGTTGTTACATCATTGGTGTATTTAATAGGGAAGATGAAGGGTTAGGGAATATAAGCAATTTGCTTCTTACTACCCCTTTTCGAACATTTTATGTAACGTTATTAGTTGTGATTGCTTCAGTAAGGCACAACTACAGTGTCCGAGATATTATTATTATATCTATCTTCTTCCGCCAAAATTCCGTGTGGAACTCCTCCCAGAGCTTTTGGAGTAGCCCAACGAGCTATATACCAAAAATTCCGGCCCGATCAGGACTCTCGTGCAACAATATGGATAAGTGATACGAGTCTCCGGGGCCCCGCAAGTGGCCCCGGAGACCAAAAAATGTCCCCATCCAGAGTGCTGGGTTTTGAGAATCTCCCATCCGGAATACATGGGCCCATACAAATCAATGAGTAGCCATGGCAACCAGGGCTTTCCTGAGGATAGTCATAGTAATCAGGGACTGTCCAGGGTGGCTTGAGGGGGCCCGACCCACATTACCTTTAACCACGGGTAAATGGTGAATTCCAAAGAGTGGATGCTAGCGAGACGATGCTAAGAGCTATGTGCGCCGCTAGCAAAGTTTTGGTAATGGCTATATTGTAACTTCATATTTACAAATTATGCTAATGGTTCATGTTAATGAGTTATGCGAATGGGTACATACTAAAAAGTGATGCTAACGGCTAAATGCTAACTTCTTTTTACTAAAAAATTTTGGTAATGGCAATATTTTAAAAACTTCATATTTACAAATTATGCTAATGACCTCATGTTGATGAGTTATGCTAATGGATACATGCTAGAAAGTGATGCTAACGTGTAATAACAGTGTTATTACTACGTTATTACCATGAATGTGTTGTTTTAGACCTCAACAAGGCATATCCTTGTTGTTAACAGTTGTGGGCCCATCTTAAATGAACTTGCCAGTACTGGGGGGTGTGGGGGGGCGGAGTCCCCCCACAGAACCAAGTAAAAAATGACAGAAACATCTCTCTGAGTTAAAAACTTTATGCTAACTCATAGTGCTAACAACCAGGGTTGTATATACATACCGGGATCATCTTCCAGATCAATCACAACTCTTACAATTGCCACGGGAATTGTCTAGTTTTGTTGTTGAGTTCTTGTTTTTGTTCCGTTTTTATTTTAATGTTCGAAATAAAGTTTTCATTCAAGACATGCATTGTACATTTTATACGCATATGTGAGGAACGCATATCAGATTTCACTTAGTATAGTCCCCGTAGATCAATTCCCTTCCACCAACTGTACTGGGCGGAATACAACAGGAGTTACCTTACAAAGAGCCAAATAACCAGGGTTGGGTAGGGTTACTTGAACTGGATTACTTTCAATTACTTTTGGATGACTCCAATTGCAAATATGCTAATAAAAGACAAATGAAACTAAATATGAATAAAATGATGACTCACAACAGGTGGTAAGCTTTCTCTCCTGGCTTTGATCGCTTTGATCTCCGGCAAAACTAACATCAAATGCGACAGAAACAAAATGAAAATCAATCCAAACAGCTTTTTGCCGTTCCATCTATTATGTTACTCCCCAAGCCAGCACAAAATTTAGTCATTTTATTCATATTTAGTTTCTTTTGTCTTTTATGAGCATATTTGGTATTGGAGTAATCCAAAAGTCATTGAAAGTAATCAAATTAAAGTAACCCTACCCAACCCTCCAAATAACAAACATATATGAAAGTGGTACGAGGGCAGACCGATTGGATGGGTTCGCGGGGCCTGTAGTTTAGAATGGTAATGGCAGAGGGGATCAGGCT
This sequence comes from Urocampus carinirostris, assembly GCF_059441175.1. NCBI lineage: Eukaryota > Metazoa > Chordata > Actinopteri > Syngnathiformes > Syngnathidae > Urocampus > Urocampus carinirostris. The sequence continues at coordinate 36,313,914 of NC_142363.1, read as the reverse complement.
TTTCCTCGTTGTCCTGACGGTATCAAAATGAAGAAATGCAACGGCTTCATTTTCAAGCAGATTTGCTGAGTAGCATGACCGCAATTTCAAGCACTGACAGGCACTCCACCCAAAATTCGAGCACTTTCCAATCCTTGGAAATCAAGCATTTTCGAGGATTTCAAGCACCTGTGCGAACCCTTGTAGGTTCTTTTAAGACATCATTTGCAGTTAAAAAAATGGTCTGTGCTCATTTTAATGAAAGTGAAAGAGCTACCTTCTGACAATAACAACATACCGTATTTTCCGCACTATAAGGCGCACCCAAAAGTCTTTTTTCAAAAGCTGACCATGCGCCTTATAATACAGTGCGCCTTATTTATGGATCAATATCAAATCGCAAAGTCTTCCAACTAACTTGCAGCCGCCGACTCGATTTTCCCCCGAACGCCAAGTACTCCGCGGTGTATGCTGGGATTTATTTACCTAAATTTCATTGGCTAACCTATGTGTCAATCATCATTTGAATCGATCACTATTGGCTAAAGTTATTCGGTGGTCAAGGGGCGGATCCTTTTTATCATTTACAGGCTGGCATAGGCTTAAGCTGTAAAACAAGCCTGGAATTGGCCGAAAAAGATGTGTCAATCATCAGTTGACTCGATCACTATTGGCTAAAGTTATTCGGAGGGCAAGGGGCGGATCCTTTTTATCATTTACAGGCTGGCATAGGCTGAAGCGTTAAAACAAAGCCTGCAATTGGCCGAAAAAGATGAATGCGTATAGCACGTGGTTGACGGCATACAGAAAGCATTTTTTTACTATTCTGTATTTGTAAATATTTTATTCTCCTGGATTTACTAAACTCACGGGTATAAGAGGACCATGGCTGCACATTATTATTGAACACAACGACTTCGGTGAGCTACTCCGGCTATATATTTTCCCTGTATCTTGTTTCAGACCGAACTCGATGTTTCTGTGATAAGCGGTGCAGATAATGGATGGAATGGAGTGTCTATTTTTAAATTCAACTCAATTCCAAGTGTTTATTGTCATACGCACAGTAAAGTTGCGAGCGAAAAAGAAAATAGAAACTAAGGAATGGTTGGCGTTTCTTGAATCCCAAGACTTTAACCTTCCGAACGATGGAACGATGCATTTGAGTGACATCGTACGGACACCGCATCCGCACGTGTTCTCGACACGTATTTGCGTCTTTGCAAGCTTTGGGAATGTTAAGGGGGTAAGAAGTTGGACTGAACCATCTGACTGTTTTGTCCACGTTCCCATTGTAGCGCCTTATAATCCGGTGCGTCTTATGTATGTCAAATATAGGACCAAAAGCTATTTTTTCGGGGTGCGCCCTATAACCCGGTGCGCCTTATAGTGCGGAAAATACGGTACTTTAGCGAGCGGCATCGAACGGCTTTTACAACAAATACACCAAACCACACACAATTAGCCGTGTTTAGGTAGTACAAACAACCGTTCGCTTTTGGTATAATAAAGTCAAACTTGAGATGAAATGTGACGGAAGAGAATAAACTTACGTCGCATTGCCGAGTTCCTCCATGATGAACTGAGCGCCACATAAGAAGTGGTTGAGGTGGGAGGAGTTAAAGGGGGGGTGAGCGAAGTGGTAACTCACCATGACTAAGCATTGTGTCAGGGCCTCCCCCTCCCCTTCACAATAAGAGTGTCCACACTGTGTCCTCAGTTGACATAAGCTCGCGCTTGCTCAAGTCATTAAATGCTTTTATTGAGAAGGTAAGGTATATTTTTTAGACCCGTGAAGCTCTGAACCCGCAAAAGTAGAACCGCGAACTAGCGAGGTTCCACTGTATTCAATAAAAGATGCGTTTATTTGCTTGCACCTATTTTTTGTGTTAATTACCGTTTGCCGCATCCTTAAATCAACGTCAAGCTAAATCGAAAAAGAAACGAATAATTATCGAATACCTTGAGGCCGTCTTCCGGGCAGATCTTCAGCACCCAGGGAGCGAACTCGAAGATCATGGCTAGGTTTTCAACTCCTGTGGGAGGAGGATCGACAAAAAGACATTTTTAGGAGAAAGCAAAATGGGATGAATCACTAATTATGAACACGTTTATCTTGAGTAGCGATGGGAAAAGTGACCCGGTCAAATATGTGCGGCGTGACGGCACACAGAAGTTCTTCCAAGAAAATTTGTGAAGGGATCCTGGCAAAGGCTTGAAAATAATCCTCTCAATCAATCACGGCAAAAGCTTTCCATGTGCCAAACTGTATAATCACGTCAGAGTCATTTCTTTCGAGGGACAGCAAGCACAAGAAACATGACAAACTATGGAAAGTCAAAGTGACCAAAAGGCGACACTCGCTAGCTCTCTTACTGGCGCCACCAGTGTTCATTTGACCTGTGAAAAGTGATGGTTCCAGGGGACTTGCATGCTCAAAAATCTATGGGTCCCAACAGAGATCTATGGCTCCCCCAAATTTTGTGTTATCAAGGTTGAAATTGTAAATCGGCGAGAAATATATAATATAAATCTATACTGGACTGTCTCAGAAAATTAGAATATTGTGATAAAGTTCTTTATTTTCTGTAATGCAATTAAAAAAAACAAAAATGTCATACATTCTGGAATCATTACACATCAACTGAACTATTTCAAGCCTTTTATTATTTGAATATTGCTGATTTTGGCTTACAGCTGAAAAAAACTCAAAAATCCTATCTCAAAATATTAGAATACTTCCTCAGACCAAGTCAAAAAAGTAATTTTATAACAGCAAAACTAAATCAAACATTTGAAAATGTCCATTGATGCACTCAGTACTTGGTCGGGAATTCTTTTGCACGGATTACTGCATCAATCCGGCGTGGCATGGAGGCAATCAGCCTGTGGCATTGCTGAGGTGTTATTGATGCCCAGGATGCTTCGATAGCGGCCTTCAGCTCATTTGCATTTGTAGGTCTGGTGTCTTTCATCTTCTCCTTAACTATACCCCACAAATTCTCGATGGGGTTCAGGTCAGGGGAATTAGCGGGCCAATCAAGGACAGTGATGCCATGGTCAGTGCACCAGTTACTGGTGGTTTTGGCACTGTGGGCAGGTGCCAGATCATGCTGGAAAATGAAATCCTCATCTCCATAGAGCTTTTCAGCAGATTGAAGCATGTAGTGCTCTAAAATCTCTTGGTACACAGTTGCATTTACTCTGGACTTGATGAAACACAGTGGACCAACACCAGCAGCTGACATGGCTCCCCAAACCATTGCTGACTGTGGGAACTTCACACTGGATTTCAAGCAACTTGGATTTTGCTCTTCTCCAGCCTTTCTCCAGACTCTGGCGCCTTGACTTCCAAATGAAATGCAAAACTTGCTTTCGTCTGAAAAGAGGACTTTGGACCACTCTGCAACTGTCCAGTGCTTCTTCTCCATAGCCCAAGTCAGACGCTTCTTCCGTTGTCTTGAGTTCAGAAGTGGCTCGACCACGGGAATACGGCTATTGTAGCCCATTTCCCGGACACGTGTGTGAACTGTGGCTTTTGATACCTGGACTCCAGCTTCAGCCCACTGTCTTTGAAGCTCCCTCAAATTGTGGAAGCGTCTCTTCTTCACAATTTTGTTAAGGCTGCGGTCATCTCTCTTGGTTGTGCAGCGTTTCCGGCCACATTTTTCCCTTCCGACAGACTTTTTGTGGATATGCTTTGAAACTGCACTCTGTGAACAGCCTGCTCTTTGAGAAATTTCTTTTTGTGTCTTACCCTCCTGATGGAGGGTATCAATGATGGTCCTCTGGACAGCAGTCAGATCAGCAGTGATTTAGTTTACTGAACCAAGCTGAGTGTTTTTAAGGCTCAGGAAACCCTCGCAAGGTGTTTCGAGTTAATTAGATGATTCAGGTGATTAGTTGAATAGCCTACTTGTATACTTTTTCATGATATTCTAATATTTTGAGATAGGATTTTTGAGTTTTCTTAAGCTGTAAGCCAAATTCAGCAATATTAGAATAATAAAAGGCTTGAAATAGTTCAGTTGATGTGTAATGAATCCAGAACGTATGACATTTTTGTTTTTTTAATTGCATTACAGAAAATAAAGAACTTTATCACAATATTCTAATTTTCTGAGACAGTCCAGTATATTCATTCAGTTTTAATCATCACAGTTAATTGGTAATACAAAGCAGTTATCCAGACATCGAGGCGAGGGGGTGGACCCTACGCGGGGGTTTTCCTGGCACGCCCATGGGAGGAGCCGGCACACCAGCTTGCAGAGAGATGTGGGTCAAGGAAAAAAAAAGGCAGAAGATCGAGAGAGGAGGCTTGATGGAGACTCGAGCGACACTAATTCGGCTAATTCGATGGAGTTCACTTAGTTAAATTATTTAAGAAATTAAATCTGCCCCCGTGTGGAAATGCCGGTCTCTTGTTCATTTTTCCATCAAGAAACGAGCACGCATTGTTAGAAGAATGTAGGTTGTGTTTGGTTAATGAGTCAGATAACTAATTCAAACAATTTGGTAAACGGTACATTTTAATATATTAATTCTAACACCCTCATGTAGGGTTTAGATCAGGGGATGGTGTCATAATAGTCGGTGGTTTGCAATAATCTGTGGTCTGTGCAGCTCTTTGAGACTCCTTGTGATTAAGGGCGTCACAAATAAACATGACTTGACTTGACCTGACTCTCATGCTCACACTTAAGTCATTACATTTCTCTCACACTCACTCACTCATCCACTCTCGCTCACCATCACTCTCTCACTTACAGCGACTCACCCACCTCACTCACCTAGTCTCTGCAGGTACTGCACGGTGCGCTCGTGTCCCTTGAGAGGGGAGTTGGCCTTGGTGGACTGGTCCAGCAGAACCTGAAGAGCTGAACGGGAAGGAAAAAGTCATGAAGACTTCATCCCCCTCCCTCGGACTAACTCCAACTGATCCAAAATGGAGTCCTTCGCTTACCTTTCTGGTGCAGGCCTTTCTTTTCGTAGAGAATGATGAGCTCGCTGTACTTGTGCGCCTTCTTCAAGACGTACTCGCTCTCCTCGATGTGGCAGTGGTTGTTCTCCAGCCGCAGGAGGGGAGAAACCAAGGCCACGTTGGTCTACAAACACAGACATTTAGCGGTGTCACAGAATGTGTGGGGCCTCATTCTTCTTCATCTTCAGGAATTTTCATGTTGTTTAAATCTTGGGGGATCACATGGAGGGTCCACAATGGGATCCATGCACTCCGTCCGCAACTCATGGCTTGTGTGAGTAACGTCACGCGTTTGGGTCCTAATCCTGTTCTGGTTCATGACAGTTTGAGACTTATAGTGATAAAGGGCTATACAAATAAATATGACTTGACTTGACCTCCATTGTGTCTCTTTATAACTCAACACTCTGTGGTCTCTCAGTAGAACTTTACTTCCTCAGACAGCACCTCAACTCTCAGGGTTTAAAAAGCTTAAGTTGTTTAAATATTTGACAATTTTTTTGTTTGTATTTCATGTATTTTTCAGGGATCTCATGCAAAACAAATGAAATTACTAGTTCATAAATTAGGAGCAGCACACCAGGGTAGTGGTTAGCGTGTCTGTGGCACAATTCTTAGTTCATGGGATCAAAACCAGCTACCAGAGTTTGCATGTTCTCCCCATGCCTGCGTGGGTTTTACTCCCTATCTATCTATCTATCTATCTATCTACCCTGGTCATAGACCTTGAGAGGGGTAACCTACAGCAAGACAAACACATACAAAAACAAAGAAAATAAAAGGAAAAAAAATCACACACAAAAATTTTGGACAATGGCCAACCCAAATGCCCAAACACCCAAACAAGTTAAGCACCTCGGCACCCAACTTGGTCATGCTTTCGTCCCTCCAGATGAAACGGGACACGAGAAAGCAGCCATGTCACTCGGGTCAGGGTGACACAACACACTCTTTTGTTCAACAGCAGGGCCCGACAGCTTTCGCTGGTTTACCCCTGCCGTATCATACAGGTGCCCTACCCATCCCTTCGAACGCGTCCAAACATCGCACTATCCTATCACGACACCTCTCCACTCATTCCTATCACCAACAAGAGCTCTAGCTTCTAATGTATTTAGACCTCTTTCCTGCAGTGCACTCATAACACCATCCATCCAAGTCAATCGCGGCCTTCCTCTTGGTCTCCTTCCATTTACTTTTACTCCCATATTCCAAAAAAAACCCATGCGTGTCAGGTTAATTGGCCGCTCCAAATTGTCCCTAGGTGCGAATGAGCGAGTGAATTGTATGTCCCAGAGTGCCTTGCGACCAGTTCAGGGGTCCCCTGCCCACTGCTGAGATGGGCTCCGGAACCCCCGCAACACTACCGAGGATAAGCTGTGCTGATAATGGATAAATACATTGGCGCATAACGCTTTATTATTCTTATTATTGACGATACATCATTCAAAAAAAATCTGAGAAGCCACTTGGGAGCCAAAAGAGATGGTTTTCTAAATAGAGATGTCCTCTGGGTAAGACCAGTAGGGGACGGTGATACTTCACATCACACATGGTCAGACTGCCAAGACACATGGCAATGGCACCAATTTCAAGCATTTCACCCAAAATTCAAGAATTTTGCCGACCTTGACAACACAAGGTTAGAATTGGAGCCTTTTCCCGGATTTCGAGCACCCATTGGAACCCTGAAAACCCGTAGACTCACGTGAAGGTAGCACTTGAGAAGCGTGGTGTCGATGATCTGCAGCAACTTCTTACGGCTTTTGATGGTGGGCGTGCCCTCCATGAGCGGCGAGGTGGTGGACGGATCCGAGTCGTTGAGCTGTTTCACCAGAAGGCTTCGTTTCTGCACAAGTAAAATGGCGGCGACCCGCTTAATAAAGCCTTCGACTTTTCAAACCAGACCGCAACGGCAGAACCTGGGCGAGGTAATCGATGAGGGCCAGGTGAGCCTTTTCCAGTTCGGCTCCGGACAACGCCGGCAGGGGATCGGGGTAGTGCAGCTGCCGCCGGTAATCCGAGGGGAGCAGGTCCGGGTACAGCCCGATGACGTGGGTCGGATCTGCGCCGTACACAGATACCGTTAGCATACCTGTACGTTTTTGCCAAACAAAGTACGTTTATGATGCATTTTAAGACGTGTACGACGTACAAGAAAATCTGTACGGAAAAACGCAAATTTGTCAATGATGGGTACCATCCGGTAAACACCGACGATCACCAAACGGCAAATCGATCGAGTCAAACGAGTTCGCCGCGGTAGCCTCTATCTTGGTATCGTTTTTTCATCGCAAACGAAGCCAGTGGTTTGAAGCCACTGTGAGCATGCGTCTGGCGCCTGGGGATTCCCCATCATGCATCATTACGTGGTAGTTGTGTAGTGAAAGGAAGTCCGTCTATTTTTAGAGAACCGGCTTTTTCGGCTCAGCTCATTACGGCTCACTTGCTTTGATGCATTCTATTACGAATGATGATGTTGTATAAAGATGTTGAGAAAAAAAGGAAGTATAAAAGGAGAAAATGAAAAAAGACAGGTTGGTGGTTATCCCTTATTTCTGTATATTACCGACAATAATTGAATGCAGAAAATGAATTCATAATTCGAATAAGAAAATTCTACTTTATTCTATTTGCATGTATTTTTTCCTTCTACAGTGAACGTTCAAACTACTTCATTTTTGAACTTTTTAGATAATAAACCTCATTCATGTCGAGCAACTCAGTGTCTCACAACAAAATGTTCATTAACAGTATATATATGATATAACGAAACAATATAACATGTTAAACTACATAAATAAAAACGTTTGAAAAAAAATATGGTGTAAGATTATTTTGTATTTTGTAAAGGAAAATACAACAGTTTGTAAGGGAATGGAGCCCTGGAGCGCGACAGGTATGAACACGAAACGGACATACTGCACGACTCCTAGAGCGCCCTCTTGAGGTTTAACACAGGACGTTTTAACCCGGTATTGATCTGTCAACGATTTCACACATAAGTAACAACGGAGTGTAAGTCATACTCACGACTGAACTATAGTCCTTATCCAAAGATCATATTATATTTGGACTCATCATATAAAACAAAAAAGAAAGACCAATACATTTCATTTCATTTTATGTGTTGCAATTTGTTTTAATCCACAAAAAAATATATCAAAAAATGAAAACCGTCATATGCTGCGGGTTCTGATTGGCTCCTGTCCCTATTTAAACCCAGTCCTGTCAATCCCCTGTTGTCAGTCTATCTGCGAACCTCTGTTTAAACAAGGCAAGCCTTTTTCGACCCCGACTCCCGCCTGTCCCGTTTTTGCTCCATTTTGTCGTCGCCTAGGACCTGTTTTGATCCCGACCACGTCTGCTCTCCCGTCCCGGCTCATGATCCATTTTTGATCCCGACTACGTCTACTCTCCTGGCCTGGCTTACAACTCGTTTCCGTCCCCGACCACGCTTTTGCTCTCCCCGGCAGACACATTAGCTCAAGCGTTGCCAATCCATTCTTTTCATTCTAATCTTTCAATTTCTGAGTCAACGTGTTCCTGTTCCGGAAGGTGAAAATGCCCCCGTTACATAAAACAAAAGCACAGAGACAATAACTTTGAAATTGCTAGAAACGCTAAAGCGTTAGCATCCATGAGTACTTCCGCAAACAACTGGAACATTGCATGTCACGTGTCTTCTTCTGCACAAGCGGGATGTCTCGACACACAAGAGACGCATAGAAGTCGCATTTAGTTGGAAATGCGAAGGATATGACAAAGATGGCATTTCGCCCAAAATTGTTGGAAGTCTTGACTCGAGGTAGAGCGCTCGTCTTGGGATCAAGAGATCGCAGGTTCGATTCCCGGCTCCTCCGTGTTATAAGTCAAATTGTCCTTGGGCAAGACACTGAATCCGTAATGCCCCCAATAAGCAGGTCGGCGCCTTGCACGACTCCCTATTGGTGTGCGAGTGTGTGTGTGAATGGGTAAGTGTGAAGCACATTGTGAAGCACTTTGGGAGCTCTTCATTGACTTGAAAAGCGCTATAGAAATGCAGACCATTTACCATTTAGCATCTTGATTATCCTCAAAACGTTTAGAGGCTGACTCCCTATGGTGTGTGAGTGTGTGTGTGAATGTGTAAGTGTGAAGCACATTGTAAAGCGCTTTGTGAGGTCCTTATTGACTTGAAAAGCGCTATAGAAATCCAGACCATTTACCATCTTGATTATCCTCAAAACGTTTGGAGGCTGATTCTGTATTGGTGTGTGAGTGTGTGTGTAAATGTGTAAGTGTGAAGCACATTGTAAAGCGCTTTGGGAGGTCTTCATTGACTTGAACAGCGCTATAGAAATGCAGACCATTTACCATTTAGCATCTTGATTATACTCAAAACGTTTGGAGGCTGACTCCCTATGGTGTGTGAGTGTGTGTGTGTGAATGTGTAAGTGTGAAGCAGATTGTAAAGCGCTTTGTGAGGTCCTTATTGACTTAAAAAACGCTATAGAAATCCAGACCATTTACCATTTAGCATCTTGATTATCCTCAAAACGTTTAGAGGCTGATTCCCTATTGGTGTGTGAGTGTGTGTGTAAATGTGTAAGTGTGAAGCACATTGTAAAGCGCTTTGGGAGGTCTTCATTGACTTGAAAAGCGTTATAGAAATGCAGACCATTTACCATTTACTCGACCAAGGATCGAACCGGTGACCTCTTGGTCTCGGGGTCGGGCGCCCAACCCTAAGGCCACCGAGATGGTCGGTGACTTTTTATGCGCTTGTGTCAAAAAGGTATCAACAAACATAAGAACTGAATTCATGCAACTACGGAAAAATCTGAAAAAAATGGGCTCCCTTTATATAGGTTTACTTATCTATAATAATGAATTTGAATTTAGCATAAGAAGTTCTTGAGGGTGAGTGAGTGGTCCGGTACCTGTGCCCAGTTTGGCGAAAACCTGCATGGAGTCATCGAAGCGTTTCTGGCAAAAGAGATTGAAGGCGTACAAGTTTTGGATGTGATGGATCTGCTCTTTCTTTTCGCCGTCCGCGTCGTCTTTCATCTTCTACAAAGAAAGATAAATATCGCTCAGCTTTGAGTATCTTAAGCCAGTAGTAACTGATTCAAATGATGATCGACACGTCGGTTAGCTAATTAAATTCCCAACATCGGGTGCCATTTTCCAGGAGGTGTCTTCGTCTCTCTCTTTCTCTCTAGATAGATAGATAGTATTCGAGTCGGAGCCAAATATATACATGAAAAAAGCAACTCGGGATCCATTTTTACACACGGTCCTGACCCGCAAGTGTGCACAATCATTGATTTACTTCTGAAAAGTCTAACATTTACCACTCTTTCACAATATCTAAAAAAAATTGACCAAGGTAAAGTACACAGCTGCAGAAGTTTTATAGCTATAAACTGGCCAATTATGGAAACACCTAGACCTACGTTAAGAAATATGTGTCAAATACAAGGTTTCGTTTTTCAGATCGTGATCAAATTTGACCAGGTACCAGGTAAGGCTTCAAGCAGACACCCACGCTACACTCTTCTGCAGGCATGTGATTGCAAAAAGAATACAAACCTTCTCTTTCTGTGGGTTCCAACTTAGAGTACTTGAAGTAATGAATTTGGTTTGGGACAAAACGTTGAGAGTGCAACCTTTAAAAGAAAGCTTAAGCGTCCATATTCTCCAAAGAGTTCAAGAAGAGCATTCAATTTGGTACGTCTTGGATTGGGATTTGAGGCTAATTTGAAAGAGCTGATGAATAAAGCAAGCATTTCCGCATCGATTTGGGAATCCCCTTAAAGACAGCTGAGTAACCTGCGAACCAGTTCTCAAAATAGGTCACCAATGCTAGGTCATTGTGATTTTCTAGTCAAATGTTTTTTTAGCGGTTGACTGAGTCTGTACAACCCTCTTTTCAATAATTAACCTCTTATAACATAGTGACAAAAGAGTAATAACAGAAAAGGTTTTATCAAACTAGTGGCCCTTTGCGCTAAATACTAACAAAAAAGTAGCTCTAAAACTTAGCTCTAAACTTGTTTCCATAGTTATTCCGTCCTGGCTTTCGACCTCTTTTTGTCCTCGACCACGTTTACTCTCCTTTCCTGGCTTACGACTCGTTTATGACCCCGACCACGTTTTTGCTCTCCTGTCCCGGCTACTGACCCGTTTTTCGGTTCCCGACACCTGCTATAAATGTAACATCTGGGCCTTCCTGGTTATTGTACATTTTGAGTTTTTTTGCGTACAGTCCTCTCCTGAATAAATGCCTTCTCTCCTTATTCTAAGTGTCTACTCCACCGGGTGGGAACATATGTTGGCCCGAACGGGGATGGGCGCCGCCAAGCTGTACTTGCCCAAGACACAGCACAGGAAATGTGCTTAAGGGATGCATGAACTGTGGTTCTATAAAATGTGTAAGTAAAGGCAGTTATTTCATAGAGCTCACAAACCATTTAAAGCAGGCATGTGTAATGTCTTTTCCCTAGGCTTTCGGAGAATTTTCCAACACTGACACTATAAATAAAAAAAGGAAAATAGACCTTCAAAACAAGTGGGAGTTTGAGTCTTTTTTTTTTCACCGAAATCCGAAACAACTGCCTTATTGGCCAAGAGACTGTGGCTCTTTTCAAAGAATAGAATATCAAGACTAGAAAAAGCTCACTCGAAAGGATTGCTGTGAAAAGGTGAAGCAACTGGAAGCAGAGAAATGATGAAATGAAATGATCTGCATTTCTATAGCGCTTTTCAAGTCAATGACTTCCCAAAGCGCTTTACATTGTGCTTCACATTTCCCAATAGCGGCCGTGATCTGTGCAGCCATGTAAGGCGCTAACCTGCTTATTGGGGGTATTGGGGGTTCAGTGTCTTACCCAAGGACACTTTCGGCATGTAACACGGACAAGCCGGGATTCGAACTGGGATCCCTTAATCTTAAAACGATCGCTCTACCTCCTGAGCTACTGCCGCCCCATTTCAGAGTCCAATAAAAATGCTACAAACGCGAGCTACGAGGTGGCGAGGCTTTGACGAAGGGTGAATGTATGGGAGAGTGTTGAGAGAAAGTCCGGCAGTTTTCAACTTTCTGAAAAGTTTGTAGCCCACCGATCGAAAGGTTTTCTATTCGACAGTCGGGACGAGTTATCGATACAGTCGTTTGCACTCACGGCCAACTGAAGAGCCAGCTCGAACTGCTTGTCGTCCAGCAGCTGTCGGATCTGGGCGGCGATGGAAACGGGCACCAGGCGCCACACAAAATGGTTGCTGGCCACGTAGACCACGTTGGCGCTGAGGAAGGAGGCCAGGATTAGCGAGGTGGTAGAGAAAGAGGGCGACGGCGGGGCAGGGGTTACCCGGCGGAGGTGACCAAACGGGGCCTCTGGAGTTCCACGCTCTGGACCAGCAGCCTGGGCTCCAAGGTTCGGATCTCCACGTAGCGGGGCAGCACCGCGATGATGTACGGGGGCTGGTGTTCTGGAGTCGAGGGAGCCGACACGCCACAAGGTCAGATATCGAGCCGGGGCCAGGGTTAGAGCCCCGCCCGGGTCCGGCCTCGTATGTCAATCGTTACGTTTGGGTAGGGCCAGGCTTATCTTGCACCGACTCGCTAGATTACATTTAGATTAGATGGATAAGTACATAAGAATTAAATTAGATTAAGATCAAATTAGGATTGTATTTAGAGCAAAATTAAATTAGATTGAGATTAAATAGAAACATTAAATTAAAATTAAAATTAAATAAAATTAAATTAAAATTAAATAAAATTAAATTAAAATTAAAATCAAAATTACATTAAAACTACATTAAAATTAGACTTGTCATTTTTTTACATATTATGAAAGAGTGGTAAATGTTAGACTTTTCTTTCCAGAAGTCAATCAATATTTGTGCACACTTGCGGGCGATGACCGCGTGTAAAAATGGATTCCGAGTTGCTTTTCTAATGTATATATTCGGCATTAGTTTTAGATTACATAGATGTATTATCTTAACATTAGATTGGGATTATATTCAGATTAAATTTAGATTATATAAATTGATAGATTAGTTAACATTTATATTAGATAACAAATTTAGATCGAATTTAGATTGAATTCAGATCAGATAGATTAAATGGATTAGTTGAGGTGTGAACAGTTTGTTCTGTGGGTTTTCATCATAAAGTGTCTCAACATAGTTTAACGAGCTTCCGTTGAAGTATATCTTAGCGACCTACTGCCAATGTGGTGTGACACCCTGATTATAAACCGCTAGACCGAGTCCAAACCCTAACCCCGGGTTGGCCTAAAGTACCGGCTCACAGGTTTTTAGCCTTATCTTAGCATGAAAACACACAGTCTCTCAATTGGACACTTTAAATGAAAGCGGAAGGTGATTTTTATTTTTTTTTTGTTACCCATGGCGATGGGGATATCGGTCCAATTGAGGGCGCACTTCTGGGTGCAGACGCCCTCCTGGTTGAGCACCACCGTCAAGTGGTCCTGGCCCACTGCGACCTTGCCGTCGGCCAGGGGGGTCACCAAGGGCTCCAGCTGCTTGCCGGTGGGAAACAGCTCCTTCAGGGTACCGCGACCGTCCATCTACACGGGGAAAGGAGAACAAACTAAGGTACTCTTACCACACCAAAGAGGAACTTTGAGCACGGTAGAGAGCCTGGGATACGCAACCCCGCCACCTTAGGACAATTTCACGTTACAGTGTAGAATAGTTTTTTTTCATCCCCGTCAACAGGTATCCCTCTCTCTCTCTCTCTCTCTCTCTCTATGTGTCTTTCTCCATGTCTCTATCTCCCTCTGTTTCAGTCTACCTCTGTCTGTCTTTTTCATCCTTTCTCTCTCGTTCTCTCTGTTCTTCTCTCATTTTTCTCAGTGTCTCTAAATCTCGCCTGTTTATGTCTCTTTTTCTCGCTCTGTCTTTCTGTGCTTCTCTGTGTCTGTCTCCGTTTCTGTCTTTGTCTATATCCCTGTCCATCTGTCTCTCTCCCTCTCTCCCCCCGTCTGTGTGTCTTTTTTTCTTTCTTTCTCTCTCTTTTCTCTGTCTGCGTCTGTCTCTCAGTCAGTCTCTCTTTCTCTTTTCTCTGTCTCTCAGTCAGTCTCTCTCTCTCTTTTCTCCGTCTCTCAGTCAGTCTCTCTCTCTCTCTCTTTTCTCCGTCTCTCAGTCAGTCTCTCTCTCTCTCTCTTTTCTCTGTCTGCGTATCTCTTTTCTCTGCATCTATCTCTCTCTCTCTGTCTGCGTCTCTTTCCCTCTCTTTTCTCTGTCTCTCTCTCTCGCTTTCTCTCAAGAATATGCAAGTTAGTGCAATACAATAATGTCTTTTCTGCACAGTATTTATTTGCTACGGATGCCAAGGCTTGCACTGGTGTTTAATGGAAAAGTAAAAACATAATAACTATGGAAACAAGGCTAGAATCCACCAGCTACCCCATCGTACCACCCCTAGTCACGTCACATCAAAGATTAAAAAAGATGACATTTTTATTTTGTATGTAAATGTTTTAATGCCATTTAATCATATGCACATATTGACGCTTTGCACACACGTGACCAAAACGAGACACCATGACGGACAGCAGTGGACTGTTGTAAGCAGTGGATGAGGCCAGTAAACAACAAAAAAGCGATACTATTTAACACCATCGGCAATGACCAGTCAACCCAATATTGTGAAGCTGTCGGATGAGGTGGCTCACCTTGTCGGAAACCGCAAAAAAATGTTATTTAGATAAATTCTTCCTGACCAAATCACCCTGACTTGAGTTCAGACGATTTGTACCACTATATCATAAGTGGAGATCCCCCATATACCAATGCTGATCCAAACGCTTACCAGTTTTTGGTAGCTGCTACGTTAAAATGCTGCAATCTGCTGGGGTCCTCCAACCGTCCGTCATGGCTCACATTCTACCGGGGAAGGCAACGTCACGTGCAAAGGCTCGATATTACTCGGATGTTGTACTTCTTATATATTCTATTAATGTTTTTAATCTGATTTTGGAAGGACTGAGCACAGGTTGGTGTCCCCCGCTACACATCAATTTCCCTTTGCGATGGCCACCCGAGAACAGATTCACGGCGTATCCCGGGGCCTTACCCGGATGAGGTAATAGTCTCTTTTGAAGCCCACACAGATGGAGTTCTCGCACCAGGCCATGGATTTGGGGATATCCGGAGCAGCAAAGTCGCCCTAATGACGAAACCGCCCGAACAAAACGAGAGAAAAAAGCTCCAGACCAACAGGAATTCTGTTCCAATTGCTACCTGCAGCTCGTGGAAGTCCCGATCCTTCCAGTAGTACATCTGCAGCTTCTTCTTCACGGCCACGCACATCCGAAGCCTCTCTTCTCCCGGGGCGCTTCGCTGGACCACAAAAACAACCGACAGAAATTCGGGCTACGGTTCGAATCTCGCTTTCTTTGAATTGTTCGGCAACCTGCAGGTCGCATGCAAAAAGCGAGGCTCCTTTGGCTTTGGACAGGACGGTGATCTGCTGGAACGTCAGCAAGTCGTGGACGTGGATGTTGTTCTCTGCGAAAGAAAGACTTGTGATCAAAAATCGGCGCAAAGATTTAACTCACCCATAGTAGATCTTACCCAGAAGACTGACGAGTATTTTGTATTGCGAGACGACGTAGAGCTGAAAATGACAAAAGTCAGGAAGCGATATCACTGGGCGAATTAGAAATAAACAGCTACAAATATTTTCCATTAACATAAATTAACACATCAATGAAACACTATCGGTACATACCATAGATGCCATTAATGCATTTTGTCGTACATTTTGGCATTTGTCATGAATTTTGTCATTTTTTTTGGTCATGTATTTTGTCTTTCATTGAGTTCAGTATTTATTTTTTCATCCATTTTGTCATTTATTTATTTAGCTAATTATATAGCAATGTATTTTGTCGTTTCTTGATGGTATTTCGTCATGTGTTTATTTGTTCATCTATTTTCTTATCACGTCAATCACATCATATCCAATACAGTATACATTCTTCCATTATCTGCATCGCTTATCCTCAGTAGGGTCGCGGGGGTGCTGGAGCCCATCCCAGGTACCTTCGGGCAGTGGGCGGGGGACACCCTCAACTGGTTGCCAGCTAGTTGCAGGGCACAAGGAGACAGACAACTCACTCCTAAGGACAATTTGGAAATTTCGGAATTTCGTTTGGCGATTTGCATACTCGGCAGCCAATCAGAAGCCTGCATCTAATAACTTTGTGCTTCCAGACTTTCTTGAGCGTTATAAAGACGTGCGTTTGCAAATCATTTTCCAAAGTAGACACACAGAGAACACAGGAAAAATGGATAAGTGGTGAGGAATCAAGCCAAAACTCAGCCCCGGAAGAAAGATTCAAAAGAAGCTAACAGAATTTTTGACGCTACAAAACGTAAACGTACATTAAAAGCATGGTGGAAAGAGGAGTTCACGTGGCTTGTAGCAGACGACGCAACGCAAACGTTATATGAATGAAGATGAGTCAATACAGATACATATTGATGGCAGATGGAAAAAGCCATGTCATATACATGCAATGAATGTTATAATAATACTTCGCAACAATGTTTTTTTTGCGATGAGTCGTCTTATTGTGTTTCAGGTTGCGAAAAATGGGGCAGGCAACTTTATGGCTGGTGTCCGGTAACTTTTTGTCACGAGTTTCAGACACTGTAGTAGGTCATGATTGATTTCTCCATTTGTCAGGATTGTTCCTCCATAGTCAAAAGCTGGAAAGCATGACTTTAACGAGTACCTGCTGGATCTTCTTGGAAAAGTTCTTGTTAGATTTCTCCAGCGTGACTTCGAAGAGGTTGGTGGCTAGGAAGACAAAAAGATATGGCAAACAACAATTGAACCAACAGTCTCTTGGATGATTGTACTTGAATTCTGCATTTGCTACAAGAGACTATTTGTGATTAAGGGCTATACAAATAAAAATGACTTGACTTGACAAGGTCAAACAGAGGAAGAGCCCTAAAGTCTGCTGTCGGTCTGATGCTAAAGGGAGAAGCAAAACCATGATAACCATGGAATTGAAGCTTGCAATTATCAAGAAGTGTTGTCCTTGCTTCTCATCACCCTACGGCCTCGGGGAACATTCCTGTCCTGTAATAAATAACAAGTGTTGGAGTTGCTTGCCGTGATGTTCTTCCCTACCCACTCTGGCATTCAGGAATGAGCCCGATTACAGCCCTCCTTCCCCCTAAAGCTGTCTCCGAATTGATTTCAATTGAAGAGCTGATGTGGCTGCTGGTCATATCTCCTCATGAGTTGAAATCAATGTCTCTTATACCAGGTTACAGCATATTGCACAACTGATAAAGTGTTCTGTTTGGTGATCACAATAAACTTGGTAAACAAATACCTGGATCCTTTTGGATACGGTACAAGAGGAGATGCCCGGGTTTGGTACCAACAAGCAGCCAGTCCTCTGTGGGAAGAAAACCAGGAACATACTCATTACAAACTCCTGACTACTGATATATCATAGGTGTACACTGCGCACTGGTGAAAAGCTTTTACGCCGCTCCAACTAAGTATTATAAGGGACAAACAGCCATGAAATAAGAGAGAGAAAGAGAAAGAGAGAGAGAGATGTCTTAATGTCTAGATAGATTTCTAGATAGATGTCTAGATAAATGTCTAGATAGATAGCTAGGTATTCATTTTGAAAGAGGGAAATTATAACTCTTGAGGGGCTGACGTCAATTCATGATCCCAAAGGTGAGAACCACCAGGAAAAGTATGTGTGCGTCTGGCGGAATACAGAGATGAAGAAAATGGGGTACGAGTGATTGGGAATAGTGCGTCTAGAACTATGGTTAACTTTGAGTTATTGTTGCTATTGTTATATCATAACTGTTATTATTAATATTATTACAATTGTTGTTACATCATTGGTGTATTTAAGAGGGAGAATGAAGGGGTAGGGGATATAAGCATTTTGCTTCTTACTACCCCTTTTCAAACATATTATGTAACATTATTTTGTTGTTGAGTTATTGTTTTTGTTCTGTTTTTATTTTAATGTTCGAATAAAGTTTTCATTCCTTCAAAATAAAATGTATTATTAGTAGCACAGTAATATTCCATTCCTAGCTTCCAACTCGTTTCCGTCCCCGACCACGCTTTTGCTTTCCCCGACAGACACATTAGCCCAAGCGTTGCCAATCCATTCTTTTCATTCTAATCTGTCAATTTCTGAGTCAACGTATTCCTGTTCCGGAGCATGAAAATGCCCCCGTTTCATAAAACGAAAGCAGAGACGATAACTTTGAAAATGTTAGATACGCTAGGGCGTTAGCATCCATGAGTACTTTCGCAAACAACGGACGCGTTGCGTGTGACGTCACGTGTCTTCTTTTGGACAAGTGGGTTGTCGCGTGCACACAAGAGACGCAAAGAAGTCGCATTTAGTTGGAAATGCGAAGGATGTGACAAAAAGATGGCATTTCGCCCAAAATTGTTGGAAGTCTTGACTCAGGAGGTAGAACGCTCGTCTTGGGATCAAGAGATCGCAGGTTCGATTCCCGGCTCCTCCGTGTCGAGTCATTCCTAAGACTTAAAAAGTGGTCGGCGGCGCCCTCTCTTGGCTGCGGCTGCATCGGGTCAGATGCAATCGACATTTCGTTCTGTGTACATTGTTACACAGAATGACAATACAAGGAAATTATTATTATTATTATTATATGTGGAAGTGTCCTTGGGCAAGACACTGATCCCTAATGCCCCCAATAAGCAGGTTGGCGCCTTGCATGTCTGACTCCCTATTGGTGTGTGTGAATGGGTAAGTGTGAAGCACATTGTAAAGCTCTTTGGGAGGTCTTCATTGACTTGAGAAGCACTATAGAAATGCAGACCATTTACCATCTTGATTATCCTCAAACTGTTTGGAGGCTGACTCCCTATTAGTGTGTGAGTTTGTGTGTGAATGAGTAAGTGTGAAGCACATTGTAAAGCGCTTTGGGAGCTCTTTATTGACTTGGAGAGCGCTTTAGAAATGCAGACCATTTACCATTTATGTAGTAGTAGTATTAAATACTAGTTATTGGAGGTGCATTTTCAGACTTTTGCAGCAAATCTGGCGACCAACTCACCCCAGGCCGCCATGCAGTCGATTTGCAGAGGAAGCTTCTCCAAAATAGGCACCGGCTCGTAAGCGTCGTGCATCTTGAAGCGGCGACTTGGAGCTTCTTAGCCGGGAAAGGGGCGACACCAGCCGGGCGAGTCCTCCGCCGAGTTGCCGCTGCCTTCATCCACCGAGCAGACGACTCTCCCAAAACATAAAAACGGCGCTTCTCTCTACACGCACCTTTACATGAAAAGCGTCCACGAACCTAAAAGTGAAATTAGAAGGAAGACTCTTCACTTTTCGTGTCAAAATACAATAACAATCGTTAGCATGAAAGTTAGCCACTTCAGCTCGTTAGCCACCTCAGCTGACTACTAACTTCACGTGACTCGCGTCACATTTCGCTCACGAGGGGCCAAATTCCAAAAAAAGACCTCATTTAGGTATTTTATTTAATAGGAAATCATATTTTAATTGGTGTATTTTAATAAACCAAGACGAAATGAATAATGCCGAAATTCCGTTTGATATATTCGATACAGTTATGTATGAAATCTTCAAATCTCGCGATAGAAAACGGGAAGTCGCCGGCTCAAAGTAAAAGAAGCCCAAAATAACTCAATTTATAATAATAATAATAACAATAAGGGGCCAATTAAAAAAAGACCACATTTAGGTATTTAACACCACTAGAAAATCATATTTCAATCGGCGTATTTTAATAAACCAAGGCGAAATTAACAATGCCGAAATTCCGTTTGATATAGTCGATCCAGTTAATTATGAAATCTTCAAATCTCGCGATAGAAAACGGGAAGTCACCAGCTCAAAGTAAAAGAAGCCCAAAATAACTATATTATAATAATAATAATGCTAACGATTATGATAATAATAATACAATGATAATAATTATTATTATTATGATAACAATAACAAAGCATTTTATTTCGAGAGTTCTTATTTCAATGACTTTATTCTTTCCATGAACAAATGATCTTTTTATACAAATGTGTTTTGCCACGTGACGTAAAACGTTGCAATTAGAAATTTGAATTTTAGACAAAAATAAACGATTTGAATAAAAATGAGGAAACATTATTTTGTCAATTGCCGATGAGTTTAAGAGGAATTGGTGTTCTGTTATTTTAATATGTACATGGAAGCAAGCGTTTCATCAAATCTCGCGTTAAAAAACGAGATTTGTATGTCCAAACATAGAATGGAAGACAATTCTGGAGCTCTCGTTTTTTAAAGGGGCAGTGTGTAATAGTGAGTGCTGGACTCGTCTTCAAAATCAGCTATTTAAAATGATTATATAAAAGATTAAACAAAGAAAATAAAATTATTATAGCCAATTCTCTTTCTCTCACACTCCTTTTCTCTTACTCTCCTTTCTCCTTTTATTTTCTCTTCTCACTCCTTTTCTTTCTTTCTCTTAATGTCTTTACCGTTCTCCCTTTCCTGTTCTTGTTCACTTTGTTTCTATCTGACTATCTTTTATTTCCTTTTTCTCTCTTCCTCTCTCACTCTATTTTTTTTACAATACTTTATCTTTCATTCTTTTTCTCTCTCACTCACTTCGATCTTTCTTATTCCTTCCCTCGTTCTTTCTCTTTCCTCCATTCCCCCTCACTGTTTTTTACTTTTTCTCTTTTTTTTCTCTCACCCTCTTGTTTTCTGTATTTTTCTCGATCTATTTTTCACTTTTATTATTTTCTCACTCTTTTCGCCTTTCTCTCGCTCTCACGCTCTTTCAACCATACTTTATATTTCATTCTCTTTCCCTCACACTCCTTTTCTCTTACTCTCCCTTTCTCCTTTTATTTTCTCTTTTCACTCGTTTTCTTTCTTTCTCTTACTGTCTTTTTCGTTCTCCCTTACCTGTTCTCTTTCACTTTGTTTCTGTCTGACTGACTATCTTTCACTTCTTTTCTCTCTCTTCTTCTTCTCTCACTCTATTTTTCACCATACTCTATCTTTCATTCTTTTTCTCTCACACTCCTTTTCTCTTACTCTCCCTTTCTCCTTTTATTTTCTCTTCTCACTCGTTTTCTTTCTTTCTCTTACGGTCTTTTTCGTTCTCCCTTACCTGTTCTCTTTCACTTTGTTTCTGTCTGACTGACTATCTTTCACTTCTTTTCTCTCTCTTCTTCTTCTCTCACTCTATTTTTCACCGTACTCTATCTTTCATTCTTTTTTCTCTGACTCACTTCGATCTTTCTTATTCCTTCCCTCGTTCTTTCTCTTTCCTCTATTACCCCTCACTGTTTTTAGCCTTTTCGCATTTTTTTTCTTTCACCCTCTTTTTTTCTGTGTTTTTCACTATTTATCTTTCACTTTTTCTCTTTCTTTCTCTTTCATTGTTTTTTTTCCCTTTTCTCTCCCGTAGTTTGTATTCATCCTTGCGCTTTGTAGCGCTCTTTTCCACTGGCGGATGAATAATCCACACCGTCTGTCCTCAAACAATTTGTAAAGGAAGGAGTTTGGCGTCCTGCCGGTTCGGCAAGGTTGGATATTTCAATATTTGCTCGCCACACAAAGAAAACGGACTAGACCTCGGGCGAGAGGAGAGAGGGGAGAACAGGCCATATCGGATGTCTGCAGCTCCTCCAACGTCCCGACTTCGACATCCGCTCCTACTGCTGTACAGGAACAAATTCTCTTTTTCCCTCTCTCTTTCTTTTTCTCTTCTCTATCTGTTTTCTCCCTTTTTTGCCTCTTTCTCCCCCTTTTCCATTTCCTCTCTCCCTTTCTCTCTCTCTCTCTTTGTCCTTTCTCTATTTGCCTCCTTTTCTTCTCTTCTCACATTGTTTTTTTTCTCTTCTCTCTCTTTTGCTCTCGCTCTTTTTCTATTTCCCCCTCTCTCTCCCTTTTCTTCTCTTTTTCTCCAATTTCTTCTGACTTTTTCTTCCTGTGTCTTTCTCGTTTTCTCTCTTTCACATTTTACTTTTTTTCCTCCCACTTCTTTTCTCTGTGTCTCTCTTTCTATTTCTCTGTTTTTCCCCTCTAATTATTTGCTTAAAATCGTTTTCTCTTCCACTCTCTTTTTTCCCTCTCTATCTCACTCTTTCTTTCACTCTTCTCGTCTTCTCTATCTCCGTCTTTCTTTCTGTCTCTCTTTCTTTTTGTGTCTCCCTCTTTCTGTTTCTTTTTTTCTATTCAACCCTATCTATCTCTACATCTTATCTTTTTTTTCCCATTTTATTCTTTTTTTCTCTCTCTCTTTGTCCTTTCTCTATTTGCCTCCTTTTCTTCTATTCTCGCATAGTTTTTTTCTCTTCTCTCTCTTTTGCTCTCAGCCTCTCACCCTTTCCTTCTTGTTTTTTCTTCTCTTTTTCTCAAATTTCTTCTTACGTTTTCTTCCAGTGTCTTTCTCGTTTTCTCTCTTTTCCTATCACTTATTTTCTCTGTATCTCTCTCTTTCTCTATTTCCCTCCGTTTTTCCTTTTTAATTATTTGCTTAAAATATCTTTCTCTTCCACTCTCTCTTTCCTTTTCTTTCTATCTCACTCTTTCTTTCACTCTTCTCGTCCTCTATTTCTCTGTCTTTCTTTCTGTCTCTTTCTTTCTCTGTATCGATTCAACCCTATCTTTCTCTACATCTTTCTCTTTTTCCTTTTCTATTCTTTTTTCTCTCATTCTTCTTTACTCCCTTTCTCCCTCTCTTTCTTGAACGCGCTTGTCACCAGTTGGCGTGATTTTTGTTCGTACGCTACTTGAAAGTTGAAATGAAATAAAAGTTCACTTTATTTGAAACAATTGAGACTAAAATGGTATGTTGGTTTGGTGCGTCACGTTTTTATGATTATGGTAAAAAAAATATGATTTAAAAACCGAATTTGAAGAAGCGTTTGGGAGCCGAAGAGTCCCTTTCTTTTCGCCTCATTCGCGCTTTATTTTGAAAGAGTACACCGGAAACGCGAGGGCGTTCTCTATACCGGAAATACGTAGGTGGCATTCGCAGCTTGACGCTGTCCAAGGCTCCCACTATAAAGGTAAGCCCAAGTCGAATTTCGGCACAACCGAAAAATCGCCACTGCTTATTAGATTCACTTTTATTTGAATTCTTTTGACTTTATAATCCTTCATTTTTGTTTTTCTTCTGCGATGGAGACGCTGAACGTGAAGCAGCCTATTCCAGGGTAGCCAGTTTTGCACGCTATCCCTTTAATTGAAATATGTAAAGGTTTTATTCTTTGACATTTTGACTTTTTTTGTGTTGGACTAGAGGCGTTCCCGGCGGAGATGGAAAGGATAAGTTTATGACCAGCCAGCAGGTGGCGTTTTACAGGTCAGTCTGTTTCAATGATTTATGACCATTTCCAGAAGAAAACATATTTGAATATGTATCAAACTCTTTCAGATCTTTAAAGGTGTTTTTGGTGGAAAATACGAAGGATGCCTTTCATTTTTATGATTATATTGTTTCAACTATACATCCATCCATTATCTCCACCGCTTATCCTCAGTAGGGCCGCGGGGGTGCTGGAGCACATCCCAGTCATCTTGGGGCAGTGGGCAGGGGACACCCTGAACTGGTTGCTGTTTCAACTCACCTTCTCAAAATGAATTTCAGTTATCAATACATACATATATATATATATATATATATATAAATAAATTCAAAATATTCATCGACTTGAATTTGAAGAAAATGCTGGAAATGTCACAAGCCAGTGCTTGCATCCGCGATCCGACAGCGAGAAAAACAGGTCAATGGCCGGGACGGAGGAGCAAAAGCAGAAACGGGTTCAGAAAAAAGGTCGGCAACAGGTATCAGGCAGGAAACGGCAAAACAGGTCGATGGCCGGGACGGAGGAGCAAAAGCAGAAACCGGTCCAGAAAAGAGGTCGGCAACAGGTATCAGGCAGGAAACAGGGCAAAACAGGTCGATGGTTGGGACGGAGGAGCAAAAAGCAGAAACCGGTCCGGAAAAGAGGTCGGCAACAGGTATCAGGCAGGAAACAGGGCAAAACAGGTCGATGGCCGGGACGGAGGAGCAAAGGCAGTAACGGGTCCAGAAAAGAGGTCGGCAACAGGTATCAGGCAGGAAACAGGGCAAAAGAGGTCGATGGCCGGGACGGAGGAGCAAAAGCAGAAACCGGTCCAGAAAAGAGGTCGGCAACAGGTATCAGGCAGGAAACAGGGCAAAACAGGTCGATGGCCGGGACGGAGGAGCAAAGGCAGTAACGGGTCCAGAAAAGAGGTCGGCAACAGGTATCAGGCAGGAAACAGGGCAAAACAGGTCGATGGCCGCAACGGAGGAGCAAGGGCAATAACGAGTCCAGAAAAAAGGGCGGTAAAAGATATCAGGCAGGAAACAGAGCAAAACAGGTCGATGGGCGGGACGGAGGAGCAAAAGCAGAAACGGGTCCAGAAAAAGGCAGGATAATGTCGGAGAGTACAAAAGCTTGCCTAGCTGATCCGGATCGTGAGCGCAGCCCTTCCTCTTTTCTTTAATAAAATTTGTGAGAAACATAACGCAATTGGGTCCTGTTTCCCTTCTGGACCTGACAGTAATGCGAATTGTTTCGAGGAGATTCACAATCTCTCCCCAAGAACCGAGAGAACGATGTTTACTTGAAACCGTCACCTCGGAAGCTGAGCGTCTTGAGATGAATGTCCTAGGTTTTACAGCCTAAGCCCCGCGTGTCGATGAGAGTCCTCGATGTAGACTGGCGCGGTCTGGTTTTGAGCAAGAGCCATCTCCAGTCGGCGTCTCTTTTAAAGGGGCAGCGACGCTGGACTCTAAGGCGCCAATCCCTTTCTCTCGATTTGACGGAGCCCATCGGCGGAAATTTAGCCGACGCGCGGGAATTTCGGCCGGACGACACGCGTGCTAATTCCGGGGACAGAATTTCATCCATCCCAAACCTTGAATGTTTGGATTCCGATCCAAATCTCACGTTTTCAGGCTTTATTGTCTTCCGCTTCAGTTTTGTGGTGTCTAGGAACTGTCCATTGGGGGGCGCCTGACTTCTGGAAACCGGGGTGAAACGCAATGGTTCAGTTCTCTCTGCGGTAATGGAAAAATAAAAGGAGAAAAGGTGGTCCTGATGAAACCGAGGCAAACATAGTCCCGTAATCCAGTAGAAACATAAAAAAGGAGCGAGCGTCTTTGAGAAGAAAAAGGGGAATGGTTTTTCGTGTCCGCAGACAACATAAAAAAGAAGAAGAATGGAGTCGTTGATGCGCTGGTCTTTGTTGCCCTCCATGTGCATTGTTAGCACATGTGTGGCACAGTTCAAGTCATGGGAACCTCCTGCGTGGGTTCAAGTCCAGCTCCAGACTTCCTGTGCAGAGTTTGTATGTTCTCCCTGTGCTTGCGTGGGTTTCCTCCGGGCACTCCGGTTTCCTCCCACATTCCAAAAACATGCATTTCAGGTGAATTGACCGGTCCAAATTGTCCCTAGGTGTGAATGAGCAAGTGAGTTGTCTGTCCCCGTGTGCCCTGCGATTGGCTGGCAACCAGTTCGGGGTGTCCCCTGCCCACTGCTTGATGATTGCTTGGATGGGCTCCAGCACCCCCGCGACCCTACTGAGGATAAGCGGTGCAGCTAATGAGATGAGATGAGACGTTTGAATTTTGTGACCACACATTTATATTCAAGACTTTGCATTCAATCAAAGACACGCGATTTGATTTTTTTTTTTCTCAAGACGTCAGACCGGGGGTACTCAAATGCAGTACGAAGCGCTCCTCGACACGCTGGTCCTGACAGAAAACGGAGTCCGTTTTGAGTTGCTGGAAGCCGCCACGCAGGTAGGCCAAAAGACACCCAAAGACACTCAAAGACACAGACAATGGGTGGTTTTGGCGAGCCGTCTCGTTGATTTTGTGGCAGAGCAAGCTGGTGGCGAGCGTGTCGGCCTGCCTCAACGAGACGCTGAGGATCCTGGTGGACGAGCTGGACGCCGTCAGGCCTCGCTACAGGGTCCGGGATGTGCTGGTCAAAGAGCCGCAGTGCCAAAGGTGAGGCCCCGCCCACTCCAAGACACACACACATCAAATGGCGTACAGCTCTTTGACCTCATCTGTGCTAAAATCACACCCTTTTCACTTGACCGTCTGATCGCTGAAGTCAGTATTTGCCTCTTTGATGTCCTGCGCCATATTTCGACAAGCTTCAGTAACAGCATCACCATGTTGATGTCATCTCACTCTTTTTATCCCTTTGATGGCATTGTGAATCTCATTGAAGTACCTCTTTGACACTGAGGGGCCACTTCTGGATCTCTGGCTGTCATCCGACACCTCTTTGTCAAGCCTTCGTAACGGTATCCCTGATGGATGTCAGCTTTCACATATCTGAAATGTCATCTCGCTCTTTGTATCTCTTTGATGACATTGCAAATCTCATTGAAGTACCTCTTTGACACCGAGGGGCCACTTTGGATCTCTGGCTGTCATCCAACACCTCTTTGTCAATCCTTCGTAAGGTATCGCCTCATGGATGTCAGCTTTCACATCTCTGAAATGTCATCTCTGTCTTTGTATCTCTTTGATGACATTGCAAATCTCATTGAAGTACCTCTTTGACACCGAGGGGCCACTTTGGATCTCTGGCTGTCATCCGACACCTCTTTGTCAAGCCTTCGTAACGGTATCCCTGATGGATGTCAGCTTTCACATCTCTGAAATGTCACCTCGCTCTTTGTATCTCTTTGATGTAATCTCGTCAAAGTACCTGAGAAATCCCATTCGACACCTTTTTGATTTGTTTTATATGCTTCTGACTCAGACCTGTTTATGTCCCACGCCTCTTAGTGTTCCCATCCACCTCTTTGAGGTCATCGTACACCTCTTCCCTCTGAACACCGAAGTCGGAATTTGCCTCGTGGACATCAGCGGACACATTTTGTGAAGGTTTTTTAAAAGCATCACCTCTTTGTTCTTTGATGTCTGGGTTATGTCCTTGTCCTGTTTAATGAACCACTGTAATCATTGAGGTTTATTGGATGTTCTCCCCCCCCCCACCCTTTATCTCCTAGATGGTATTGTCAATCTCAACGAGATACCTCTTTGACACAGAGAAACCACTTTGGACCTTTGGTTGTCATCCAACACCTCTTTGATTTAACTAAATATCTCTCCAGGTCGCTCAGCCTCTTTGACGATCATACTTTTGATATACCTGTAACCTCTCAGATGTCATTAGGTACCCCGTTGGATTCCCGTGTCTTTGAGATTCTCCCTTACCTCTCGCACAATCCTTTTGCAACTGCTCTCTCCTCCTTGCGACAACACACCTCTTTGATGTTCTCCTTGTTGCACACTACTCCACCTTTTTAACATGAACTTGCACTTTCACTTCAATGTCCCGTCATCATTTTTGGATCACGTTCCTCAGTGTCCTCACATGCCTCTTTGATGTCCTGAAACAGAAAAGATCATAAATCTCCATACTGGTCATTCCACACAATCGTCCTGGAGGTTGACTACATGTCGCTCACCCGGCTCGCTTCCGTCCTCGTCCAAGTCTTTAGACCCGCCATTGACATTACGAAGTTCCTCGGTGTCCTCACGTGCCCTCTTTGATGTCCTGAGACGAGATCGTCCTAAAAACCGCTGGATTCTTTTACCACATCTATTTCTTTGCCAGGACGATTCGATGTTGCTCACCTGGATTGTTCTCGTCCTTATCATGACACACGTCATTGAGATCTGTAGTGTCCTTACATGTGTCTTTGATGTCCTGATCTCCTTCAGAATGCGAGTGGTAGAGCGCCACGACGAGTGGGTGACGCTGACCTGGTCCTCGGGACACTATCGGTGCCAGCTCCGCCGCCGTCCTTTCAGCGTGGAGATCCTCTTTGAGGACCAAATGTTGGTGACCTTCAACGCGCAAAACAAGTTTTGGTTCGAGACTTTACGGGAACGTCCCCAAACGTGAGCGTCCCCTTTGCGTCTTTGATGATTACGGTTCACCGTCGGAAGCGATTGACATGTTTGTCTTGGGTGTGTGTCCCTCAGGGCAAAGGAAGACAACCTTGAGGTAGATAACGCTTAAACAAATGGACGAGTAGGACTTGATTGTCTCTTTGTTGTCAAAGGCGGATGAGGACAACCTGTGGAGGGAGACCTTCAGGAATTTCGTGGACATCAAAGCCAACGGTTTGAGTTCAACACAAAGACTCGACAAGATTGGGGGACACTGAAATCACACAATCACTGGATGAGGACACGCACGTTTTAGTTGAAATTTTAATTGTTCAAGAAATAAAAAGACGAAAGAGAGAGCAGAGTGTCTTTGACGGACTTCAAAGACACCAAACTAGACGAGGACACTCACATTTGAGTCTCATTTTGGGACAAAAGCAGACAAAAGCTGAATTTGGCCCCGATTTCGTCCATTCATCCATCCATCCATCCATCCATTATCTGCACCGCTTATCATCAGTAGGGTCGCGGGGGTGCTAGAGCCCACCCTAGCTATCTTCGGACAGTGGTCAGGGGACACCCTGAACTGGTTGCAGGGGACACATAGACAGACAACTCACTCGCTCATTCCCACCTGGGACAATTTGGACCGGCCAATTAACCTGACATGCATGTTTATGGAATGTGGGAGGAAACTCACGCAAGCACGGGGAGAACATGCAAACTCCACACAGGAGGTTCAATCTCATGACCTCAGAACTGTGCCGCACACGCGCTAACCACTGCGCCGCTGTGCTGTCCCCGTTTTCGTGTTTGAGGAAAAACACTTAGCTGGATCGTTGTAAAATGAAAACCGGTCCGTTAGTGTGACTGATGGATGCACTGCAAATACACTAAAACGTGTTTTTACTCGTTTTTTTTCATCGATGGCGTAGGACCGACAAGCATCGGCGCCGACTTGCGTCTTCACGGATTCCGGGATGCCTTCGGCCTGCCGGAGCACGCCGATACACTGAGGTTGGCGGACACCAGGTCAGTCCAGGATCCCAAATACTCAATGTATTGTTTTACACACCAGGGGTCTCCAAGGTAGGGCCGGCGGGCACTAGGGGGCCTCTTCAGGACACTTGAGGTGCCCGCAGACCAGTTCTAAAAAGATCTCACCAGTCCTGGATCACTGATTTTCCAGTCAGAGTATTTGATTTAGTGAATGACCTACAAAGAACTGGGACCACAGATACAAAGGCTACTATCAGTAACACAACGTGCCACCAGAGACTTAAATCCTGGACTGCCAGATGCGTTCCCCTGATGAAGTTACCCACACGGGGGAACTAGTAGAACAGGGTAGACTACTAGACCTACAAAGAACCTGGACCATAGACACAAAGGCTACTATCGCTACAAAAATGCGCCGCCAGGGACTCAAATCCTGTACTGCCAGGTATCCCCCTGCCGAAGCCCGTACACGTCCAGGCCCGTCCGAATTCGGTAATCCAGAAGAGGACTGGGAGAATGTGTGATGGTCCGATGAAACCAAAACGTTTTGGTCGAAAGACAGGTTCTCGTGTTTGGAGGAGAAAGAACACTGTATCGCACCTGAAACACACCACGCTCACTGTGAAGCATAGGGGTGGAAACGTCATGCCCCAATTGGCCCCCGCCATGTGGCGCCAGCTTCTGTCATGGTTGCCATGGCGCCCAATCGGCCCCGCCCATGGACACCAGCAGAAGCTCGTTGACGGATTAGCTCCCTGTCAATATTTGAACGCTGTCCTGTCATTAGCCTTGGGATGGTGCGTCTGAGAATTTCTGTTTTTCCGGTGTTTTTGCTCCTGTTTTGCTCCTGCCACGATCTGTTTGATTTAGACTTTTTTCGTTCCCGACACCGTCATCGCTGAGCAAACTACTCCCCGAGACCAACGATCTCCGGATCGAGTGTGCGCTCCTTTCTCCTTTCCCCAAGAAAACTGTAACGTTCCGCGAGTGGGTTCTGTTCCCTGTTCTGGTCCTGACAAAGACGCCCAACCTGTGTAAAGGACAGACAAAATTTTGAGTAAAAAAGTCCTTCCATTAGCAAAGGAATTGAAGATGAGACCTTGTCTGGTCTTTCAGCATGACAACGGTCCCAAACAACCAGCCAGGGCAACAGAGAACTGGCTCAGTAAGAAGCAATTGAAGGTCCTGGAGAGGCCTAGCCAGTGTCTAGATCTCAACTTGATAGGAAATCTCTGGAGGGAGTTGAAAGTCCGTGTTGCTCAAGGACAGCCCCAAAACACCACTGCTCTAGAGAGCTGCATGGAGGAATGAGCCAAAATACCAGCAATAGTGTCTGAAAAAGCTTGTGAAGACTTATTGAAAATGTTTGGCCTCCGTTACAAAGGGTATATAACCAAGTATTGAGATAAACCTTGGACTTGCGACTGGAGTATCTCCTCCGATGTCCCCCTTTGTCCACAGAGACGGCGAACCCTACCGACTCTACAACCTGGACGTCTTTGCGTACGAGATCAACAGCCGTCTGGGGGTTTATGGAAGCGTGCCGCTGGTAGTGGCCCACAAGCAGGACCGGACTTTGGGGGTCTTTTGGCTCAACGCCTCGGACACCTTTGTACACATCAACTATAGCCAGGTACCAATTTTGACGACTGTGGTCCTAGTCTAGTGTCTTTGTTCCTGGTTGGGGGTTCCAAGTTTTTTGTCTAGTTTGTCTTCTGGACTCTGAACCGCAACCAGTAAACAGTTTTGACTCTAAAAACTGTATTCCTGGTCTCTTCTCTTTAACCCTTTGCCCCGGTAGTATTTTGGATTCTGTACACATCAATGGGTTGGTTGGTCAGTTGGATCCCTTAACCGCTCGTAGGGGAACCATATCCTGTGGTGTGTCTTGAGCAAGTACAGCCTGGTGGCGCCCATCTCTCTCCAGGCCAACAATTGTTTCCACCCTGTCTCGAACCAATGGACTTTCGCCTTGGCCTGGGGAGGGATGGGCGCCACAAAGTTGTACTTGCCCAAGACACACCAAAAAAAACTTTGTGTTTAAGGGATCCAACCAACCAATTTTGATTTAGAAGACCGTGGTTCTAGATCAGGGGTGTCAAAGTCATTTTAAGTCGGGGGCCACACGATGGAACAAACATTCTGTCGGGGGCCGGACTAGAAGATTAAAGAGAAAGAAAAGAAAGAAAACAGATGAAGAAATAAGAGAAAGAGGGAGGGACAAAGAAAAAAAAAGTGAGAGAGGGAGAGAGCGTGAGAAACAAAAGAGATAAAATTCACGAGTGAGGGGAAAAAGAAAGGAAGAGGAAGAAAGAAAATCCGGAGAGAAATAGAAAGACAGAAGGAGAGAAAAGAGAAAAGAAAGTGCAAAGGGTAGGGAGAAAGAGAAAAGAGAGAAAAGGAAAAAGGAAGTCGGAGCAAAAGAAGTTAAAAAGACAGAGAGAGAAAGAAACAAAGAGCAACAAAAAAAGAGAAAAAGAGAGACACAGAGAGTGAAAGAGACAGAGAGTGGGAGAAAAGGGGTGGAAAAGAGAGAGAGAGAGAGAGAGAGAGAGAGAGACCTACAAAGATCTGGGACCACAGTAATAAAGGCTACTATCAGTAACTTTTTGGTTGAAATACAGGTTCTCATGTTTGGAGGAGAAAGAACACTGTATCGCACCTGAAACACACCACGCTCACTGTGAAGCATAGGGGTGGAAACGTCATGCTCGCGGGCCGGATTCAATCCCTCAGCGGGCCTCATCTGGCCCGCGGGCCGCCTCTTTGACACTTGTGCTCTAGATACTGTTTGAAGTCGCCAAGTCCTTTAGTTGTATTTTGGACTCTGTACATATCTACTATCGCCTGGTACCAGTTTTTAGAGTAAAAACTGTATTCCTTGTCCATGGTCCTTAATCCTCGTTGAAGTCCAAGTTTTTGGCCTCGGTTGTACTTTGGTCTACTTTCTACAGAAAGACTGTCCACCGACCCACACCGATGTCCACTGGCTGTCCGAGAGCGGAGTGATAGACTGCATGCTTCTACTGGGTCCGAGTCCGGCGCAGATGTATCGCCAGTACGCCGAACTGACGGGTACGTGACCGAGAACCGAACTTAAGTCTTCACATCGAGGACGATCTATCTTCTCGAACTTCTCCTTGGAACCTGTCCAAAACAACTAAGATTCTCAACTTCTGTGGTCCACAAGACCTCACGTCCTGATAGCTTGGTGGTCAAGTCAAGTCAAATTTATTGATGACGCCCTTAATCACAAAAATGTCTCAAAGGACTGCACAGGATTACAATGACCTGATCTTAAACCAACATGCGGGCAAGGAACAACTCAAAAACCTCAGCGTAAGGAAAAAGAGAAACCTTGAGAAGGGACCTCACAAGTGGCATGACAGCAGCGACTCCCCCAGCCTGTAAGCTAGTCCAGAAAGTCTACGACGGCCACGACGCAGTTTCCAAACTCTGCCAGCTGGTCCATGCAGGCGTTCACATGCTTCAGGTCAAACGCTGGTCCGCTGACTCATCTCAAATCGTCCTTCTCCTTCGTATCTCCACCAGGCAGGCGGTCGGAAAAAGACAGGACAATACAGAATATAAGCTGGGCATCAATCATAAGCTTTGGAATAGAAGTGTGTCGTAAGGCTCGATTTAAAAACTTCCATTGAGGTTGCAGATCTTATCTCCAAGGCCCGGATGGAGAACGCTCTCGAGCCTGCAGACTTCTTGGCTCTCGGAGTCACAAGTAGACCGGCATTTTCCGAGCGCGGACTCCGTACAGGAACGTAGGGGGAAATCAAATCAGAGAGATAAGAGGGTGCAAGTCCATGCAAACATTGATATGTTAATAAGAGAACCTTAAAGTCACATCTTAAGTGGACTGGGAGCCAGTGCAAGTTGGCCAATACAGGAGTAATATGCTCAAACTTTTTGGTCTTGGTCAAAAGTCTAGCTGCCGCATTCTGAACCAGCCTCAAACTTTTGATGCTAGACATCCGGTGACTTAAACCCAGTCCTGTCAGTCGCCTGTTGTGAGTCTGTCTGCGAACCTCAGTGTACACTAGGCAAGCCTTTTTCGACCCTGACTCCTACCTGTCCCGTTCTTTGCTCCCGTCTGTCGACCCGTTTTTGATCCTGACCACGTCTACTCTCCCGTCTCTGTCCCGACTTAAACCCAGTCCTGTCAGTCGCCTGTTGTCAGTCCGTCTGCAAACCTCAGTGTTTACTAGGCTAGCCTTTTTTGACCCTGACTCCTACCTGTCCCGTTTTTTGCTCCCGTCTGTCGACCCGTTTTTGATCCTGACCACGTCTACTCTCCCGTCTCTGTCCCGACTTAAACCCAGTCCTGTCAGTCGCCATTTGTCAATCCGTCTGCGAACCTCAGTGTATACTAGGCAAGTCTTTTTCGACCCTGACTCCTACCTGTCCCGTTTCTGGTGTCCGTCTGTTGACCCGTTTTTGATCCTGACCACGTCTACTCTCCCGTCTCTGTCCTGACTTAAACCCAGTCCTGTCAGTCGCCTGTTGTCAATCCGTCCGCAAACCTCAGTGTATACTAGGCAAGTCTTTTTCGACCCTGACTCCTACCTGTCCCGTTTTTGCTCCCGTCTGTCGACCCGTTTTTGATCCTGACCACGTCTTTTTTGTAGTAGCATTTCCATGACAGTAATCAAGCCGAGAAGTCATAAACGCATGACTTAAAACCATAGGCGGTCTTTCTCTCACAGGCTACCAGATGCTCCCGCCTCTGTTCACGTTGGGCTACCACCATTCGCGTTGGGACAAAGACACCCAAGACCAGGTGGCGGATGTGGACGACAAGTTTGACCTGTACGAGATCCCGTACGACGTCATGTGGTTGGACATCGAGCACACCGACGGGAAACGGTTCTTCACCTGGGACCCGAACCTGTTTCCGGATCCGACTCGACTGCTGCGACACCTGCAGGAGAAGAACCGGAAGGTCCGTCCCGGTGTCCTTCTTATGTCCTGTGCTGTTGGAGCTACACCCCAGCCCGGAATTGAGTCCTGTTTCTTGTCCTTAGTCCCAAATTTTTTGCTTCAGTAGTAAATCATAGAATGTATTCCTAATGAGTAGACCTGTCTTGGTCTTGAGTATCATGACCTGGTCCTGCTTTCAGTCCTGTCTCTCGTCACAGGTCTCACATTTACTCTTAGGTATTGGGA
The DNA here is from genome assembly GCF_059441175.1 of Urocampus carinirostris. Lineage (NCBI taxonomy): Eukaryota > Metazoa > Chordata > Actinopteri > Syngnathiformes > Syngnathidae > Urocampus > Urocampus carinirostris. Next base: position 36,279,818 of record NC_142363.1, on the reverse strand, counting down.
TCATAGTGTGCGGTCCCAATTGGTAAAGCCGTCTTTGCCTTTGGTCCTAAATCAGGGGTGTCAAACTTGAAAGAGAGAGCTAAAGAGTGAGAGAAAGGGAGAAAGAGAGAGAGAGAGAGAGAGAGAGAGAGAGAGAGAGAGAGAGAGAGAGAGAGAGAGAGAAAAGAGAGAGAGAGAGAAAAGGGAAAAGGAAGAGAGCAAAATAAATTAAAAAGACAGAGAGAGAGAGAAAAAGAGAGACAGGGGGAGTGAAAGAGAGAGATAAAGAGTGAGAGAAAGGGAGAAAGGGAGAGAGAGAGAGAGAGAGAGAGAGAAAGAGAGAGAGAGAGAAAAAGAGAAAAGGAAGAGAGAGCAAAATAAAGTAAAAAGACAGAGAGAGAGAAAAAGAGAGACAGAGGGAGTGAAAGAGAGAAATAAAGAGTGGGAGAAAGAAAGAAAGAAAGAAAGAGAGAGAGAGAGTGAGAGAGAGAGAGAAAGAGAAAGAGAGAAATAAAGAGTGGGAGAAAGAAAGAAAGAAAGAGAGAGAGAGAGAGAGAGAGTGAGAGAGAGAGAGAAAGAGAGAGAGAGAACGTGAGAAACATAAGAGATAAAAAGATAAATAGTGAGAAGGGGAGAAAGCGAGAGAAAGACAGAAAATCCAAGGAGAAATAGAATGAGAGAAGGGAAAAAGAAACAGAGAGAAAGAGAGAAGGGGGAAGAGAGAACAGGAAAGCAAAAGAGAAAAAAGAGAGAAAAGGAAGAGAGAGCAAAATCAAGTAAAAAGACAAAGAGAGAGAGAAAAAGAGAGACAGGGGGAGTGAAAGAGAGAGATAAAGAGTGAGAGAAAGGGAGAAAGAGAGAGAGAGAAAGAGAGAGAAAGAAAAAAAGAGAAAAGGAAGAGAGAGCAAATTAAGTAAAAAGACAGAGAGAGAGAAAAAGAGAGACAGGGGGAGTGAAAGAGAGAGATAAAGAGTGAGAGAAAAGGAAGAGAGAGAGAGAGAGAAAGAAAGAGAGAGAACATGAGAAACATAAGAGATAAAAAGGAAAATAGTGAGAGGAGGAGAAAGCAAGAGAAAGAAAGAAATCAAGGAGAAATAGAATGACAGAAGGAAAAAAGAAACGGCGAGAAAAAGAGAAGGGGAGAAAGAGAGAACAGGAAAGCAAAAGAGAGAAAAGGAAGAGAGAGCAAAATAAAGTAAAAAGACAGGGAGAGAAAAAGAAAGACAGGGGGAGTGAAAGAGAGAGATAAAGAGTGAGAGAAAAGGAAGAGAGAGAGAGAGAGAAAGAAAGAGAGAGAACATGAGAAACATAAGAGATAAAAAGGAAAATAGTGAGAGGAGGAGAAAGCAAGAGAAAGAAAGAAATCAAGGAGAAATAGAATGACAGAAGGAAAAAAGAAACGGCGAGAAAAAGAGAAGGGGAGAAAGAGAGAACAGGAAAGCAAAAGAGAGAAAAGGAAGAGAGAGCAAAATAAAGTAAAAAGACAGGGAGAGAAAAAGAAAGACAGGGGGAGTGAAAGAGAGAGATAAAGAGTGAGAGAAAGGGAGAAAGACAGAGAGAGAAAGAGAGAGAGAACATGAGAAACACAAGAGATAAAAAGAGAAATAGTGAGAGGGGGAGAAAGCGAGAGAAATAAATACATTTAAGGAGAAATAGAATGAGAGAAGGAAAGAATAAACAGAGAGAAAGAGAGAAGGGGAGACAGAGAAAACAGGAAAGCAAAAGAGAGAAAAAAGAGAGAAAAGGAAGAGAGAGCAAAATAAAGTAAAAAGACAGGGAGAGAAAAAGAAAGACAGGGGGAGTGAAAGAGAGAGATAAAGAGTGAGAGAAAGGGAGAAAGACAGAGAGAGAAAGAGAGAGAGAACATGAGAAACACAAGAGATAAAAAGAGAAATAGTGAGAGGGGGAGAAAGCGAGAGAAATAAATACATTTAAGGAGAAATAGAATGAGAGAAGGAAAGAATAAACAGAGAGAAAGAGAGAAGGGGAGACAGAGAAAACAGGAAAGCAAAAGAGAGAAAAAAGAGAGAAAAGGAAGAGAGAGCAAAATAAAGTAAAAAGACAGAGAGAGAGAAAAAGAGAGACAGGGGGAGTGAAAGAGAGAGATAAAGGTTTACAGAAAAAAGGAGGAAGAGAGAGAACAAAATACAAGTACAGCGTCTTTGTTCGAGGCACCTGGCATTGGTAACCTTAAGTGGACGTATTTAAACCTGCAGCTTGTTTTTCTCTTGCGCTTCTCTCAGCGTTGTCTGACGGGCCGGATTCAATCCCTTAGCGGGCCTGATCTGGCCCGCGGGCCGCCTCTTTGACACCCGTGTCCTAAATACTTGTCTTTAGAACCCATATCCCAGGCTGTAGTCCTGATCCTGCCCTGGTCTTTAGCGAGTCCAGAAACCCGAGTTCTGGTTCCTTCTCATTTCAAGTCCAGTTTTTCTCCAATTTCAGTTGGTGGTGATCATCGATCCACCCATCAAGGTGGATCCCGATTGGTCCCTCTACAAGGAGGGGTTGGACGGCGGCCATTTTGTGTCGGACCGACAGGGGCGGCCCTATAAGGGTACTTCGTGGGCGGATGACTCCTATTTTCCGGACTTTAGCAGCCCGCACGCCCGGGCTTGGTACGCACGATGTTTTGACCTGGACCGCTACAAGGTGAGTGCAAAAACTAGCTTAAACAGGGGTGGCCCCGTCTCTGTCCCGACTTAAACCCAGTCCTGTCAGTCGTCTGTTGTCAGTCCGTCTGCGAACCTCAGTGTACACTAGGCAAGCCTTTTTCGACCCTGACTCCTACCTGTCCCGTTTTTTCCTCCCGTCTGTCGACCCGTTTTTTAACCTGACCACGTCTACTCTCCCGTCTCTGTCCCGACTTAAACCCAGTCCTGTCAGTCGCCATTTGTCAGTCCGTCTGCGAACCTCAGTGTACACTAGGCAAGTCTTTTTGGACCCTGACTCCTACCTGTCCCGTTTTTTTGCTCCCGTCTGTCGACCCGTTTTTGATCCTGACCACGTCTACTCTCCCGTCTCTGTCCCGACTTAAACCCAGTCCTGTCAGTTGCCTGTTGTGAGTCCGTCTGCGAACCTCAGTGTTTACTAGGCAAGTCTTTTTGAACCCTGACTCCTACCTGTCCCGTTTTTTGCTCCCGTCTGTCGACCCGTTTTTGATCCTGACCACGTCTACTCTCCCGTCTCTGTCCCGACTTAAACCCAGTCCTGTCAGTCGCCTGTTGTGAGTCCGTCTGCGAACCTCAGTGTACACTAGGCAAGCCTTTTTCGACCCTGACTCCTACCTGTCCCGTTTTTTTCTCCAGTCTGTCGACCCGTTTTTGATCCTGACCACGTCTTTTTTATAGTAGCATTTCAATTCTAGAATTTGTGTAGTATTACTGTAGTTGTATGTTTGCAGAATTTCTGTAGTAATACTCTAGTAGTAGTATTGTTAGTGTGTGTCATGATTACCGCGGGTTCTGATTGGCTCCCCGTCCCGACTTGAACCCAGTCCTGTCAGTCCCCTGTTGTCAGTCCGTCTGCGAACCTCAGTGTTTACTAGGCGAGCCTTTTGTTCGACCCTGAAAGAGGGTGAGAAAGATAGAGAAAAATAGAAAGAAAGAGAATGAAAGTGTAAATTAGAGAGAGAAAATAGAAAGAGAGCAAGACAGAGAAAAAGAAAGAGTTAGAGAAGAAGAGAGAGAAAAGAGAAAAAGAGAGTGAACAGGAGAAAGAAAAAGAGGGAGAAATAAATCAAAAAGAAGTGAGTGAGAGAGAAACGGAGAAATAAGTCCACGATTGTTTTGCAAGTGTTCACTGGCTTGGGTGACATCCGGTGGAAATCTTTAAAACCACAGCTCATTTTCCTCTTGCGCTTCTCTCACTGTTGTCTTGCGGGCCGGATTCAAACCATCGGCGGGCCTGATCCGACACCAGTGTCCTAACCCCGGTTTCAACTGCGAAAGGAGCTTTTTCCACAATATTCCCCCCTTGAAGTGTTTGTTCGGTGGGTTTTTTGGGGCCAGGGTTCGACGGCGTCGCTGCACGCTTGGGTGGACATGAACGAACCCACCGTCTTTTCGGGGCCCGAGTTGACCTTGCCCAAGGACACCTTGCAATATGGCGGCTGGGAGCACCGAGACCTGCACAACCTTTACGGCTTTCAACAGGTGAACAGTCTTTATTTTACAAAAGTGATGGATCCCGGGGACTGGCGTGCTCAAAAATCTAGGGGTCCCGACAGAGATCTATGGCTCCCCAAAATTTCGTGTTAAATTGGCGACAAATATATAATATAAATCTATATATTCATTCAGTTTTAATCATCACAGTTTATTGGTAATACAAATCAGTTATCCCTTCAAATTTTTCAGTTCATATATTCTTCGTGGTCTGCTGTCCCGCCACAGTTGTAATGCCTTCTCAAGGTCCAATCCATTATCATCCTCCTCATAGCGTCACCAGGAATATAATTAAGTCCATTTTGGCAGAAAAGTCCTTTTTTTGCCAGGAGTATTCTTTTGTTTATTATCTTTCGTCGAATCGTTCGCTTCAACACGCGTGTTTTCCTTGCCTCCGCCATCTCCCGAAGAATTTCTATGCGGTTTTCTAAAAAGAAACGGACTTTCGCTACGCAACTCGAACCGGAGATCGGACGAAAACTCGAACCGCGAGACCAAAACAACAATGGCGGATCTGCCTGACGAGAAGTTTGGAGTGCGCTAAATCTTGATGACAAGAAGTACTACCAAATGACTACAAAACTAAATATCAAATAGAGTACTCCAAAATAGAATGAAGACATCAAGTCCCCTGATAAAAAAAAAAAGTGTATAGAAATACTATGATATAAAAATACTATTACAGAAATACCACAAAAATTAAACAACAATAATCGTCGAAAAATATAAAGAAACACAACAAAAGTACTACAGTAGTATGAAAATACTTCAAAACACTTCGACTTAAATACTACAAAACGTCCACGATAATTTAACTACGATACTGAGCGAGTGAGTTGTCTGTCCCCGTGTGCCCTGCGATTGGCTGGCAACCAGTTCAGGGTGTCCCCTGCCCACTGCCCGATGATTGCTGGGATGGGCTCCAGCACCCCCGCGACCCTACTGAGGATAAGCGGTGCGGCTAATGAGATGAGATGAGATGAGACAATAAACATTATGACAGAAATACTACAAAAATATTGCGACGGAAATATTACGACAGAAGTACAACAAAAGTATGGCAATACTATAAAAATACTACAGAATACTACAAAAATCAGAATACTAGAAAAATACAGGCTGGGTACGCCCCCACCAAACGTTATCTTTACACCAGAGTCTGATTTGGTTTGGCTTCCCTTTGGGCATTCCACGTTGTGACCACTAGGAGGCGCTCACATTTCAAAGTGCTTTTTGTTTCTAGCAAATGGCGGCGGCGGACGGCCTGTTGACCCGCTCGGGCGGCACCGAGAGACCTTTCGTTTTGTCCCGCGCTTTCTTCGCCGGGACGCAGCGATTGGGTGAGCCCCGATTCGTCCCATCGGGACTGGTTTGGGAAACCGCCACCTTTGTCTTTTAGGGGCGGTGTGGACCGGGGACAACCTGTCCACGTGGGAGTATCTGAAGATCTCCGTCCCCATGTGTCTGTCCATGTGCGTGGCCGGCCTTTCCTTTTGCGGAGGTGAGTTGTCTCCGACATTTATGATCAAACGCTCTGAAATAAAAGACAAAGAGAATCTGATGAGTTAGACTCTTGCAAGGAGAGGTTCGGAGAATGTATACCGCCAATCACCCGAATTACTCTGAAGAAATCTCCGATATCTCCTTTCTTTTTATTAAGGTTCGCCCTATCGTACATGAGTCTCAACTTTCTGAAGGGAGGGGTTCTATCTAACTAGTTGAGACTGTTGGAGAAATGTTGGAGAAATTGGAGGTTCGATAATCGAGAGAAAAGTCTTCTCATATGTGGATAAGGATGGACAGGAGCCAGCCCCGTTTGGAGGGAGATGTCACTTTATTGATGCGTCAATGGAGATCTCACAGAGCTAGGAACATGACAATGTATTTAAAGCTGGTAGTGACGATTTGGCTTCGATTGAGTACACCCCAAAAGGCGGTCCTGTATCACGTATCAAGTACAGAGCGTCCCGTCCCTTGCACGCTATCTTCAAGGAAACCTAATGTCTGCCAAGAGTATCTTCAAGGATGTCTACCCGACCTTTTCCCACTACTGTAAGCAAGTCTCTCTAAATTTCTACATGTATGCAAATCTATTCTACAAATGCAAGTGTATTTACCACAACAAGACTGCCGTCTAACCGTTGCTACGCGGAGTTAATTCATCTTCTTTCGCACGGCCTGCTTTCCGCCCGATGATCACAGCAGGTTTCTTGCGGACACTTCCTTTTCTTCTTTCAAGGTTTTCGATGAAACACAACTTGAGTTATTGCGTTCCAGGTCAAGTTGTTTCTCATTGGTATGTAAGATGAAAAGAGACAGACTGTACAAAGAACAACTCATGGCCTTGAAGAACAACTTACGGCTGAAAACTAAACAAGAAGGGCTGAGAACACTTATAACATATTCATGTCAACCGTAGGATAAATATATGTATATCATTCCAACATGAGTCCCTCGACGTACCCTGAAACGGGCTCTCCAGAGACCGGATGATTCGGCACTCCAGAGACCGGACGCTTTTTCCTTTTTTGTTTTTTCAGCCGACATCGGCGGTTTCATCCCGGGGCCGGGCCGGGAACTGCTGCTGCGCTGGTACCAGGCGTCCTGCCTGCAGCCTTTTTTCCGAGGACACTCGTCCATGAACGCGGCCCGCAGGGAACCCTGGTTGTTGGACCGGGAAGCCCTCCGCATCATAAGGAGCATCATTCGAGAACGGTAGGGTCGGTGTCGGGATAGGTGAAGCCGCTTAAAGACCACGGGTACGCGGTTTGTCTGACCAGGAGTCTGGACCTTGGCGAGATACTCATGCTTCTCCTTACGTGAAAGTTACTGAAGATTCGGATCAACTCCAGGACAGGAGTAGTTATTTCCAACAAGACTAAGGATTGTTGCTTCCTGTTGTAAGGTTTTAACATCTATTAAACTGAAATCGGACTCCTAATTCCTTACAGTAGAAGCATGTTCAGAAGTCGGAGAAGTTGAATTAACTGTACCGACGAGTGTAGTCCTCATATTGACTTCTCTAGCCGAATCACATAGTTTAACAAATCAGGTCTCTGTCTGTTCCAATTTCAATCGTGCACAAGAGACAAGGGGGGCTTGTCAGGGATGCCCCTTTTATGCCACATGGGATGAACTGTTCACTCCCCGTGATCAAGCCTCTGGCTGATTGGTCCACGCCGTGTTGATGCAATTATCCCAATCGTCCTTCGAAGCAGTGGGAGAAGTGTGATAGGTCATCGTCCTTGCCCCCAGGTGGAGTGATTAGGACAGGCGAGGTGATTAAGTCATTGTTATCTACACAATCAGTGTCGGTGTCGAGATATGAGAAGCCGCTTAAAGACCACGGGTACGCGGTTTGTCTGACCAGGAGTCTGGACCTTGGCGAGATACTCACGCTTGTCCTTACGTGAAAGTTACTGAAGATTCGGATCAACTCCAGGACAAGAATAGTTATTTCCAACAAGGCTAAGGGTTGTTGCTTCCCGTGCATAAATGTCAGGTTCAACCCAACACTTGTAACAAAAACCTGCATACAAAAAAAGACACAGAGAATTGTGTATGGTTTTACATGCAAGGGAAGTGAACGGAAAATTTACAGTCCTCCGACTCACTCCCAAGCAGTCTTCCCTCTGCTTGCCTTTTATTTAGAAAGGGAACGCCCTTGTTACATTGTGGTTTCAACACTAAGGGTTAAGGGTGGGTTGAAATTTTAGTAAAGTTGAATAACTTATGTACATTATTCCAACAATAATAATACCTGTTGTGGCCAGGTCCTTAGAGTTCACACCAGGTTTCTGGTTTCCGTCTACAATAGTAGACCCTCAGGTTAGGGTGCGTTGGGTGTTCGCAACACAGACGTGGTTTTTTTCGCAAAACAGCTGGTCTCGTTGTCATCGGTCCGGTATAAAGTGGAACTCCAGAGACTGGACCACGGGAAGCGTCGCGTGTCGGATCGATACTCATGCTTGTCCTTACGTGAAAGTTACTGAAGATTTTGATCAACTCCAGGACAAGAAAAGTTATTTCCTACAAGGCTAAGGATTGTTGCTTCCTGTGCATAATAGTACCCATTATGGCCAGGTCCTTGGAGTTCACACCAGGTTTCTGGTTTACGTCTACAATAGTAGACCCTCAGGTTAGGGTGCGTCGGGGTTCGCGACACAGACGCGGTTTTTTTTTGCAAAATAGCTGGTCTTGTCGTCATCGCTCCGGTATAAAGTGGAACTCCAGAGACTGGACGACAAAAAGCTTGCGAAATTTGCCACGGAACCCCGGTCATCTCTTCGTCTCTGAAATGCATCGTCCGGAAACGGATTATACCCGTGACGTCTGGTTGCAAAAAGCACGTACCCTTTTCGGCCATTTTGAACGTTCTACAATCTTTCCCGCAACGGGACTTTTGTCTGTCCAGGTACGCGCTGCTACCGTACTGGTACACGCTCTTCTACCAGGCTCACAGGGACGGATTACCTGTGCTCAGGTAAGTGCCGTACGACGGGAACGCTCCTTCGTTCCGTTGGGTTTTGGTCTTTTTAGCGCCATTTTGGGATCGTTGCTTCGCTTTTGTTCTGATAGCTTTTATGCTAGGGTGGGGTCATTTTATGTTTTTTTTTGTTTTTTTGGTCAAGTTTTTAGCATTTTTGATGTTTTTAAGTGGGTGGTTTTGGATCATGGTGGTTTTGGGGGGCTTTTTGATCCTTGATATTTTTGGGGTCATTGGATTGATCTTGTTGTGCCTTTATTTGCTTGTGTTTTGGCCATTTGGGACTTCTTTTTTGCTTTTTGGGCTTTTTTTCTCCTTTTATTAAAGCCTTTTTGACGTTTTTAAAATGAAGGGTTTTCTTGGTCATTTTTTGGTCTTTTTCGCCAGGTTTTTTCTTTTGTCTTTTTATTCGGTCGTTTTTTTCAGGGCGGTTGTTTCGGTCACGTTTGGCCTTTTATTGGTCGCCATTTCAGAATTTACAATCTCTTTTTTTGCTGAGGTTTTTGTTGTCATTTTTGGGGGTCATTTTTGTCTTTTTTAAGCATTTTGGATGGGGTGTTTGATGGGTTTTTTTTTTGTTAATTTTAGGGCGTCGTTGTTGGGGGGTTTTCAGGTCGTCAGTTTGGTCAAGTATTTTGGGGGTCAGTTTCTCTTTTTTGCCATGTTTTTTCTTTTTATTCAGTCGTATTTTTGGGGCGGTTGTTTCGGTCACGTTTGGCTTTCTATTGGTCAAGATTTCAGAATTTACAATCTCTATTTTGCTAAGGTTTTTGTTGGTATTTTTGGGTCGTTTTTGGGGGTCATTTCTTTGGTGGTCATTTTTGTCTTTTTCGAGCATTTTGGAGGGGGTGTTTGTTGTTTTTTTTTTTGTTAATTTTAGGGCGTTGTTGGGGGGTTTTCAAGTTGTCAGTTTGGTCAAGTATTTTGGGGGGTCAGTTTCTCTTTTTTGGCAATTTTTTTCCTTTGTATTTTTATTTGGTCGTTTTTTCGGGGCGGTTGTTTCGGTCACGTTTGACCTTTTATTGGTCGCCGTTTCAGAATTTCTTTTTCTGATAATTTTTTTGTTGCCATTTTTGGGTCGTTTTTGGGGGTCATTTTTTTGGCGGTCATTTTTGTGTTTTCAAGCATTTTGGAGGGGTGTTTGGTTGTGGTTTTTGTCAATTTTAGGGCGTTGTTGGGGGGTTTTCAGGTCGTCAGTTTGGTCAAGTATTTTGGGGGGTCAGTTTCTCTTTTTTGCCATGTTTTTTCTTTTGTCTTTTTATTTGGTCGTTTTTTCAGTGTGGTTGTTTCGGTCACGTTTGGCCTTTTATTGGTCGCCATTTCAGAAGTTTTTTGTTGCCATTTTTGGGTCGTTTTTTTGGCGGTCATTTTTTCAAGCATTTTGGAGGGAGTGTTTGTTTTTTTGTCAAATTTAGGGAGTTGTTGGGGGGTTTTCAGGTGGTCAGTTTGGTCAATTATTTTGGGGGTCAGTTTCTCTTTTTTTGTGTGTATTTTGTTTAGTGTTTTTGTCTGTCACCTTTGGTGAGGTTTTTTGGGGGGAGGTAATTATTTTGTCTATTTTTGTCCATTTAACTGCCCAATTTTTAGACCATTTTTTTGTCCTTTTGTGGGTCATTTTTTGGGGTCGTGTTTTGGTTTTCTTTTCCGGTCGTTTTTGGCCTTTTATAGTTGTTTTGGGGGCAGCACGGCGGCGCAGTGGTTAGCGGGTGTGCGACACAGTTCTGAGGTCATGAGATCGAAACTTCCTGTGTGGAGTTTGCATGTTCTCCCCACGCCGGTCCGAATTGTCCCTAGGTGTGAATGAGCGAGCGAATTGTCTGTCCCTGTGGCGACTGGCTGGCAGTTGAGGGTGTCCCCTGCCCACTGCCCGAAGATAGCTGGGATGGGCTCTGGCACCCCCGCGACCCTACTGAGGAGAAGCATGGATGGATGGATAGTTTTGGGTCATTCACTAGCAGGGGGGGGTTGTTTTGGTAGTTTTTAAATGTGTTGCTATTTTTGGTCCATTTTTTGCGGAGGCCCCTGTGGATGGAGTTCCCCGAGGAGACCAGCGTTTTCGGCGTGGACAACCAGTACATGCTAGGTCAGCCCGCCTCTTTTTTCCCGTTGGTTGACCGTTTTATGCTAACCGTCTGCTCACAACAAACTCAGGAACGGCGCTGATGGCGATTCCCATCACGGAAGCGGGAGCCACCGAAGTGAAAGTCCTATTTCCCGGAGCGGAACAGGTAGGTCGAGCGACGGCGAGGAAGGATTCGGAATTTTTAACGGCGTTCGATTCGTATTTTAGCTTTGGTACGACGTGAAAACGGCCCGAGTTCGGCGAGGAGGCGGGATGGAAACGTTCGCCGTCACCTTGGAAACGGTAACTCTGCTTCGGATCTCGTATGCTGAAAAAAATCCTGTCTTGAACCCCAAAAAAGGAAAATATAGAAATACAAAATTTAACTAAGTGAACTCCATCGAATTAGCCGAATGAGTGTCGCCCGAGTCTCTGTCAAGCCCCCCTCTCTCGATCTCCTGCCTTTTTTTTTTTTTTTCGACCCACGTCTCTCTGCAAGCTGGTGTGCCGGCTCCTCCCATGGGCGTGCCAATGAAAGCCCCCACGTGGGGTCCACCCCCTCAGCTCGATGTCTGGAGAAACTCGAAACAACACCGAGCGTTTATCAAAACAATGCCTGACGTACTGCGTCAGAGTCCTGTTATCAAAATTCCCCAGCCCACTCAGTGAAAATCTTCATTGCACTCGATAATGTAACTTGTATTTAATCGTATGAAATCCTTTATAGTCAAATGTATAAAATCCTTCAACGTGAAAAGGCTTCTAGAAGCCCGGTTTTAAACCGAAAAAAAATCTATTTTTTTGCAGCCAGATTAAATCTGGTCATTTTTGTTTTGCCTTTTGCCTGCTTTTGGTTGCGTTTCACGGGGGGCTTTTTGATCCGTTTTTGCTGGGGTCTTTCATTTGGGGCTGTGTCTTTTGTTTGGCCTTTTTTGGGGAGATGGGTTTGGTGGCGTTTTCAGCATTTATGATCCCTTTTTTGCGGGTTTTATTTTTGGCCTACTACGGATGGTTTTAAATGATTGGTTTGGTTGTGGTTGGCCTTTTATTGCTTGTGTTTTGGGCGTTTTTTTTTCAATGGTTTACTGTGGAGGTGGCACTCCTTCTGCCAACTTTTTGGGAGTTTGTTTTTGGGGTCGTTTTTTTTAAATTTATTTTTAGTCTTTTGTTGTTGTTTATTTCGGTCTAAGTTTGTTCTTTTAGGAGTCTTTTCTGATCATCGTTTTGGTCCTTATTTTTTTCCCTTTTTGCGTTTTTTTTGTGTCCATTTGTCATCCTTTTCCGGTAAAAAAAAAAGAAAAAGTCAAAAAGGTTTGCATATTGGTCACAGAGTCTCCATAGTTTGTATTCGTCCTTGTGTTTTTTAGCACTCGTTTGCAATACGTCGTGGTCATGTACTACCCACTGTCCCTTTGTTGTGGATTAACTGTAAGTCCGCGGTTTTCGAGCTGACGGTGGCCTGTTGTGTGCAGACATCTGGCAGGATGTTATGAGTCATGAGACAATGTTGATACAAAAGGTCACAAGTTTTTTTTTAGTCGATTTTAATTTGTTTTTGGATCAATTTGATTCATTTTTTTGTCAACTTTTTTTTTTTTTTAATTGTGAGCACTTTTGGTATTTGTTGTTGTTTTTTGGGTCCATTTTTGTTGAACTTTGGTAGGGTTTTTTGGCAAATCATGTCACTGTTCTTGATATTTGGGATCTATTTTTGTTGTTTTTTTCTGGGTGTTATGAGTCATGAGACAATGTTGATACAAAAAGTCACAAGTTGTTGACTGAGCGAGCCGGGGCCGGAAAAAACATTTTCGTTTCTGAGAAAAACATTACGAGAACACAGTATAAAAGCCAGCGTTTCTTGGACGAATTTTGAACGTGGCTTGAATGAACGAACGGATGCAATAAAGCACGTTCCCTTTTTGCCATATTTCTGTCTCTGCTTATATGTCCTCTCCAAAACCTTTAGGTCAGGATGAACTTACCAGGTGAATCACAAAAGGCGTCCATTTTGTACCTTCAGATTCCGGTTTACCAGCGAGGCGGCACGGTGGTGTGCCGCGAGGCCGTGGTGGGGAATTGCACCGCCGACCTGCAGGGGACGCCACTTAGCATCACGATCGCTCTGGACGCTCAGGTGAGAGGAAGCTAAGTCCACTGTGTCTTTTAGCACGGAAGCTAGCAAAACGGTATCCTCGTTTCAGGTATAAAGTAGCGAGCAAAATTGTAGCGTTCCAGATTGCCGTTAAAAGTAATCCTTAGCTGTATCTTGGTTTCTTCTTTGTGGTTTCGCTCTTTATTATTATTTTATTATAATTTTTTTTTTTTACCTGTGCAAGACAATCAGACCTCAGGAAAATATCAGATAACAGCATTTGATACATATGCAATCAAACAAAGACAAGAAAAGCCCATTTTGGGAGCAATTTCAACCAAATATTGCTTTTCTGCCGGTGTCTGCCTGTGCGTCAATAACGTTGCACACCTACGTCAAACAATCTGAGCAAACTATATTATACAGGCAAACCTTTTTCAATTTCCAGTTCCTCTAAAAGCCACCATGTTCACAAAACTCACATTTTTCTTTTCCAAGAATGAAAAAATATCATCTCGAGTCTATTAGGAATCAGGTGACGGACCCAAATGCAGGACAACAAAGGGACATTATTTAACAAAAACCAAAATACTTTACTGGAAGGGAGTGTGTGACTGAAACTGCTAAGGAAGGAAACTTAAGTGGTGAAAATCTTGAAAATGAGATATGGGAGTACCTTTAAAAAGATGGCTGGAGTGAAAGATCCCGGGAACTGAAGAAGAAGGTCTGGCAGGAGAAGCTTGTAGTCCTGGCGGGTGAATCGCTTAAGGAATCGAAAAGTCGGCAATGTGAGGTGGGAGCCTGGGGTATTTATATGAAGGATTCTAATTGTGCGATTGGAATCACCTGGAGAGAGGAAAAAGGATGGGGGGACTGGAAAATAGAATAGGAGACTGCGGGCACCAAACCATGACAAATAGAGTCTGGCAGTTTAATTTTTTTGTGAATAATAATTTGACGGTGGAGGAATTATTTGTATTAAAAAAAAACGTTCCCGTAACGAGCCGGGTTGTCAGGGGTAGGGGTACCAGTTCCTGTGGTGTGTCTTGGGCAAGTACAGCCTGCAAACCTTTTTTTTTGCTGCCTACATGTTGAAACAAATTAGCTCATTTAGCAAACTTGGCTAATAGGCAGAAACTCACTGAAAGTGACCTGCAGGGTGCGACCATTGTCCTTTAAGCTTCAGTTCAACAGGAGTCACAATTTTAGCTCCCTACCCTGGGAACCCCTTGGACCGTACCGTACTTTAATTTGTTTAACAAATGCTTGAGTTTGGAAATAGGGTTTGTTCTTTGGTTTGAATGTGTAGGAGGGTTTCATAAAAAAGGTTTTCCCCCCGGCAGATTTGAACTTGCGGGGGTTGCTTTTCAAAAATGTCCCCCATTAGTCAAGTTTCAAGTTTAGTGGACATGCCAAATAAGGAGAGAAGACATCAATGGATTTTGAACTTGCAAGGAGAACAGGGAGAGAAGCCTTTAGACAAGAAAGTCCAACATGTTCCAAAGGGCTTCCCCTCAGCCCTTCCTTCTGATAAGATCTTTTGGGTTATGAAAACAGATACACCCTTAAGAGTGTGGATATCAAAGAACAGTGACATGATTTGCCAAAAAACCCTACCAAAGTTCAACAAAAATGGACCCCCAAAAAAAACAAAAAATATCAAAAACATCAACAACAAAAAAAAAAGTCGACAAAAATTGAACCAAATTGACCAAAAACAAATTAAAATCCACTACAAAAAAATCAAACACCAGAAAGCAATGTGAAGAGTACTAAAGTAGAACACTACAACAATGACCCAGAAAAAAACAACAAAAATTGACCCAAAAAAAGCAACAAAAAATACCAAAAACATCAAAAAACAAAAACAAGAGTCGACAAAAAATGAACCAAATTGACCAAAAACCAATTAAATTCCACTACAAAAAAATAAAACACCAGAAAGCAATGAGAAAACTACCATAAATGACTAAAGTAGAACAAACAACAACGACCCAGAAAAAAAACAACAAAAATAGATCCCAAATAACACTCCATATTAGGAGAGAAGTGGATTTTGAACTTGCAAGGAGAACAAACAACAATGACCCAGAAAAAAAACAACAAAAATAGTTCCCAAATACCAAAGAACAGTGAAATGAGTTGCCAAAAAACCCTACCAAAATTTAACAAAAAAGGACCCAAAAAACAACAAAAAATACCAAAAGTGATCACAATTTTTTTTAAAAAACAACAAAAGTTGACAAAAAATGAACTAAATTGACCAAAAACAAATTAAAATCCACTACAAAAAAATCAAACGCCAGAAAGCAATGTGAAAAGTACCAAAGTAGAACAAACAACAACGACCCAGAAAAAAAAATGGACCCAAAAAAGCAACAAAAAATACCAAAAACATTAAAAAAAAAAAGTTGACAAAAATGAACCAAATTGACCCAAAAACAAATTAAAATCGATTAAAAAAAATAAAACACCAGAAAGCAATGTGAAAAGTACCCTAAACGACTAAAGTAGAACAAACAACAACGTACCAGAAAAAAAAAAAAAAAATAGATCCCAAATGACACTCCATATTAGGAGAGAAGTGGATTTTGAACTTGCTAGGAGAACAAACAACAATGGCCCAGAAAAAAACAACAAAAATAGATATCAAAGAACAGTGACATCCTTTGCCAAAAAAACCCTACCAAAGTTTAACAAAAATGGACCAAAAAAACAACAAAAAAACACCAAAAGTGATCACAATTTTTAAAAAAAAACAACAAAAGTTGACAAAAAATGAACCAAATTGACCCCAAAACAAATTAAAATCGGTAACAAAAAAAAAAAATCAAACACCAGAAAGCAATGTGAAAAGTACCAAAGTACAACAAACAACAACGACCTAGGAAAAAAACAACAAAAATTGACCCAAAAAAGCAACAAAAAATACCAAAAACATTTTTTTTAAAAAGTTGACAAAAAATGAACCAAATTGACCAAAAACTAATTAAAATCCACTAAAAAAAATCAAACACCAGAAAGCAATGTGAAAAGTACTAAAGTAGAACAAACATCAACGACCCAGAAAAAGAAAAATTGACCCAAAAAAGCAACAAAAAATACCAAAAACATTAAAAAAAAACAAAGTTGACAAAAAATGAACCAAATTGACCAAAAACATATTAAATTCCACTACAAAACATCAAACACCAGAAAGCAATGTGAAAAGTACCACAAACGACTAAAGTAGAACAAACATCAACGACCCAGAAAAAGAAAAATTGACCCAAAAAAGCAACAAAAAATACCAAAAACATTAAAAAAAAAGTTGACAAAAATGAACCAAATTGACCAAAAACCAATTAAATTCCACTACAAAAAAATAAAACACCAGAAAGCAATGAGAAAACTACCATAAATGACTAAAGTAGAACAAACAACAACGACCCAGAAAAAAAAATGGACCCAAAAAAGCAACAAAAAATACCAAAAACATTAAAAAAAAAGTTGACAAAAATGAACCAAATTGACCCAAAAACCAATTAAAATCGACTAAAAAAAATCAAACACCAGAAAGCAATGTGAAAAGTACCACAAACGACTAAAGTAGAACAAACAACAACGACCCAGAAAAAACCCAACAAAAAATAGATCCCAAATTTCACTCCATATTAGTAAAGAAGTAGATTTCGAATTTGCAAAAAAAGCCTTCACACGAGCCCTTACGTCGAACGATACGTCCCAGGTTACAAAAAGTAGATCCGCCCAAAAGGGTGCGGGCATCAAAGAACAGCAACAGGATTGGCCCATAGCGAAACTCTCGGAATAAAACAGCAGCCGGGACGGTACAAAATCCCTTTTGTAGGCGTCCCATATTCAAAAAAGAATCGACCTATCGGGGATCTCCGTCTCCCGTCATTACTGAAATCTCCTGCAGGGCGGCGCCAGCGGCGAGCTCTACCTGGATGACGGCCGGACTTTCGCCTACCGAGACCGGGACCGGTTTTCCCTTCGGACTTTTCAGATGGGGAACGGACGCCTCGCTTGCCGGTGAGTCCTCCCCGAAACCCCACGGCGGCCATTTTCACAACATCTTGTTTTTCCACGGGCAGGGCCGGCACCCGATCAGGAAGCTACGAGAGCGGGAAAGCCGTGTCTCGGGTTGAGATTTGGGGGGTACCTGAAAAACCCTCTGAAGTGGTGGTGGTCTCCTCGGAGGGGGGGGAGGTCCCCCAAAAGTTTCAGTACCAATCGGAGCGGCGTTCCGTTAGCATGGCTAACTTGGAGCTTAGCCTGGACGGAGACTGGGACGTCCAAATATGCTGACTTCCCATTCGGGGACAAAATAAATCTCACGCTCCACAAGAACAATTGTTTTCTCTCTTTTGTCATTTCTAGATTTGATTTGGGTATCGGTTGCGGGGTCAGATTCTAGATCAGGGGCGTCAAACTCGTTTGAAGTCGGGGGGCCACGCGATACAACAAACATTCTTCAGATTAAAGAGAAAGAAAGAGAAAGAAAACAGATAAAGAAATAAGAGAGAGAGGGAGGGACAAAGAAAGAAAAAGAGAGAGAAGGAGAGAGTGTGAAAAACAAAAGATAAAAAGTTGTGAGAGAGGGGGAAAAGAAAGGGAGAGGAGGAAAGAAATCCAAAGAGAAATAGAAAGACAGAAGGAGAGGAAAGAGAAAAGGAAGCGGAAAGGATAGGAAGAGAGAAAGAGAAAAGGAAAAAAGGAAGAGAAAAAGAGAGACACCGAAAGTGAATGAGACAGAGACGGAGTGGGAGAAAAGAGGTGGAAAAGAAAGAAAGAAAGAAAAAAGAACGAAAGAAAAAGAAAGAAAGAAAAAAAGAAAGAGAGAGGGAGAGAGCGTGAGAAACAAAAGATAAACAGTTGTGAGAGAGGGGGAAAAGAAAGGGAGAGGAAGAAAGAAATCCAAAGAGAAATAGAAGGACAGAAGGAGAGAAAAAGGAAGAGAAAGCGCGAAGGGTATGGAGAAAGAGAAAAGAGAGAAAAGGAAGAGAAAAAGAGAGAGACAGAGAATGAAAGAGACAGAGACAGAGTGGGAGAACAGAGGTGGAAGAGAAAAAAAGAAAGAAAGAAAAAAGAAAGAGAGAGAGGGAGAGAGCGTGGGAAACAAAAGATAAAAAGTTGTGAGGGAGGGGGGAAAAGAAAGGGAGAGAAAGAAAGAAATCCAAAGAGAAATAGAAAGACAGAAGGAGAGAAAAGAGAAAAGGAAGCGGAAAGGATAGGAAGAGAGAAAGAGAAAGGAGAGAAAAGGAAAAAAGGAAGAGAAAAAGAGAGACACAGAAAGTGAATGAGACAGAGACAAGGTGGGAGAAAAGAGGTGGAAAAGAAAGAAAGAAAGAAAGAAAAAAGAAAGAAAAAGAAAGAAAGAAAAAAAGAAAGAGAGAGGGAGAGAGTGTGAGAAACAAAAGATAAACAGTTGTGAGAGAGGGGGAAAAGAAAGGGAGAGGAAGAAAGAAATCCAAAGAGAAATAGAAAGACAGAAAGAGAGAAAAGAGAAGAGAAAGCGCAAAGGGTATGGAGAAAGAGAAAAGAGAGAAAAGGAAGAGGAAAAAGAGAGAGACAGAGAATGAAAGAGACAGAGACAGAGTGGGAGAACAGAGGTGGAAGAGAAAAAAAGAAAGAAAGAAAGAAAGAACGAAAAAAAGAAAGAGAGAGAAGGAGAGAGCATGAGAAACAAAAGATAAAAAGTCGTGAGAGAGGGGGAAAAGAAAGGGAGAGGAAGAAAGAAATCCAAAGAGAAATAGAGAGACACAGAGAGTGAAAGAGACGAAGACAGAGTGGGAGAAAAGGGGTGGAAAAGAAAGAATGAAAAAAAGAAAGAAAGAAAAGAAAGAAAGAATGAAAAAAGAAAGAAAGAAAGAATGAAAAAAGAAAGAAAGAAAGAAAGAAAGAAAAGAAAGAAAGAAAGAATGAAAAAAGAAAGAAAGAAAGAAAGAAAGAAAAAAAAGAAAGAGAGAGGAAGAGAGCGTGAGAAACAAAAGATAAAAAGTCATGAGAGAGGGGGAAAAGAAAGGGAGAGGAAGAAAGAAATCCAAAGAGAAATAGAAAGACAGAAGGAGAGAAAAGAGAAAAGAAAGTGCGAAGGGTAGGAAGAGAAAAAGAGAGACACAGAGAGTGAAAGAGACAGAGATGGAGTGGGAGAAAAGGGGTGGAAAAGAAAGAAGAAAGAAAAAAAAGGAAAAAAAGAAAGAAAGAAAGAAAGAAAGAGAGAAAGAAAGAAAGAAAGAAAGAAAGAAAGAAAAAAGAAAGAAAAAAAGCAAGAGAGAGAGAGAGGGAGAGAGCGTGAGAAACAAAAGGTAAAAAGTTGTGAGAGGGGGGGAAAAGAAAGGGAGAGGAAGAAAGAAATCCAAAGAGAAATAGAAAGACAGAAGGAGAGAAAAGAGAAAAGAAAGCACAAAGGGTAGGAAGAGAGAAAGAGAAAAGAGAGAAAAGGAAAATAGGAAGAGAAAAAGAGAGACACAGAGAGTGAAAGAGACAGAGACAGAGTGGGAGAAAAGGGCTGGAAAAGAAAAGAAAGAAAGAAATAAAAAAAGAAAAAAGAAAAAGAAAAACTGCTTTGTGGAAGCTCGTCTTTGCCATTGAATGTTTTCTTCCCTGGTTACCGATGGCAGCTGCCATTGTTTTATGGAGCGCCATCTATGGGACAGGAGCATATTACACCTAAACGGAGCATTTTGAAATGTGTATTCGTGTAAAGATTACGTGTCGATTATGAATAGAATAGAATAGAATCTACCTTTATTTTCATTGTTACAAAATGGGTTAACATACTGTGACAACGAAATTGGGCATGACACTCCAGTTTTACACATTCAAAAAATGAAGTTAAAGTTTCCCAGTGGTAAATTCCTGAAAATAAAAATGGAATTTACTACATATTACCCAACCCATAAACAGGGTTGGGTAGGGTTACTTGAACTGGATTACTTTCAATGACTTTTGGATGACTCCGATACCAAATATGCTCAGAAAAGACTAAAGAAACTCAATATGAGTAAAATGATGACTCACAACACGTGGTAAGCTTTCTCTGCTGGCTTTGATCTCTTTGATCTCCGGCAAAACGAACATCAAATGCGACAGAAACAAAATGAAAATACAATTTAGTCATTTTATTCAGTTTCTTTTGTCTTTTCTGAGCATATTTGGTATTGGAGTCATCCAAAAGTCATTGAAAGTAATCCAGTTCAAGTAACCCTACCCAACTCTGATAAATACTTGAAGAAAATAAATCTGCCCCCGTGTGAAAATGCCTGTCTCTTGTCAATATGTTTCCCTAAATTAAGAAATGAGCATGCATTGTTAGGAGGATAAAGTTGTGTTTGGTTAGTGGAGTCCGATAACTAATCCGAACAATTTGGTTATGAGCATTTTTGGTATCGGAGTAATCCGAAAGTCATTGAAAGTAATCCAGTTCAAGTAACCCGACCCAACCCTGGCTGTGGGTATAGGAACCCTTGTGCGGCTAAGCTAGCATCGGGGTCCTCGGGGGTTAGCGTTCTTGCTGAGGCAGCTGGATCTCCATTGAGAGAGGCTTGAATGACTTGTGCTGAGGCAGGCCGACCGCCCGCCTCACCGGGGTGGGCCTCCGCCCTTTGTTCCGGCTAACAAAGGCCGTCGCGTTCCCGTACCTCGCCCGGATTTCCATTTTCCGAGGAGACCCGGTCACGGTCGCCGGGAACCAATCACACGCTCCGTCTTTGGATTTATGCCAGCGCGACCGCTCGACCGCATCGGTGCTCCGAAAACCCCGTCCGAGAGAACCGAAGGGGACGAGATGCCCCACTCGGGGTCGGGTTTTTTCTGCGACCGGCTGATTCGGGAACGCGAGCGTCAGGACGGCGAAGGCGCCCTCCAAAAACCGTTACGCTTCAACGGACAGGACTTTGGCGCCTTGAGGGGGAAGTACCTCCGAGGCGGGACTCTCTTCCAGGACGAGTCCTTCCCGGCCGGCGCCGAGTCCCTGGGATTCAGGGACCTCGGACGCAAGTCCGGCAAAGTCAAGAACGTCGTCTGGAAAAGGCCTAAGGTAGGGTCATCGACAGGCAAGGGAAGGGGCGGCCGAGGGGCAATCGGAGCTAGTCCGGATTCTAGACTCGTACTACCGCGATACTGGTAAGGTTTGAATCCACTACTGTAACTCCTTCAGATCATATTTAAGTTAGTCTTCAGGTTACCTTAACCCACAAGTGTCAAAGAGGCGGCCCGCGGGCCAGATGAGGCCCGCTAAGGGATTGAATCCGGCCCGCCAGACAACACTCAGAGAAGCGCAAGAGAAAAACGAGCTGCAGGTTGAAATAGGTCAACTTGAGGTTGCCAAAGCCAGGTGCCTCCGACAAAGACATTGTACTTGTATTTCTCTCTCTCTCTCTCTCTATGTCTCTCTCTCTCTCTCTCTCTCTCTCTATGTCTCTCTCTCTCTCTCTATGTCTCTCTCTCTCTCTCTATGTGTCTCTCTCTCTCTCTCTATGTGTGTCTCTCTCTCTCTCTATTTCTCTCTCTCTCTCTCTCTCTATGTCTCTCTCTCTCTCTCTATGTGTGTCTCTCTCTCTCTCTCTATGTCTCTCTCTCTCTCTCTCTCTCTCTCTCTCTATGTGTGTCTCTCTCTCTCTCTCTCTCTCTCTATGTGTCTCTCTCTCTCTCTCTCTATGTGTGTCTCTCTCTCTCTCTCTATGTGTCTCTCTCTCTCTCTCTATGTGTCTCTCTGTCTCTCTCTATGTGTCTCTCTCTCTCTCTCTATGTGTCTCTCTCTCTATGTCTCTCTCTCTCTCTCTATGTGTCTCTCTCTATGTCTCTCTCTCTCTCTCTCTCTCTCTCTCTCTCTTTCTTTCCCACCCCTTTTCTCCCACTCTGTCTCTTTCACTCTCTGTGTCCCTCTTTTTTTGTTGCTCTTTGTTTCTTTCTCTCTCTGTCTTTTTAACTTCTTTTGCTCCGACTTCCTTTTTCCTTTTCTCTCTTTTCTCTTTCTCCCTACCCTTTGCACTTTCTTTTCTCTTCTTCTGTCTTTCTATTTCTGTCTGGATTTTCTTTCTTCCTCTTCCTTTCTTTTTCCCCTCACTCACGAATTTTATCTCTTTTGTTTCTCACGCTCTCTCCCTCTCTCTCTTTTTCTTTCTTTGTCCCTCCCTCTTTCTCTTATTTCTTCATCTGTTTTCTTTCTTTTCTTTCTCTTTAATCTTCTAGTCCGGCCCCCGACAGAATGTTTGTTCCATTGTGTGGCCCCCGACTTAAAATGACTTTGACACCCCTGCCCTAACCCCTTAAACCTAACCCTCAAATTTTTCCCCGACCCCCGTCCATCACCTTAAATCCAACCATACCCCCAAGCAGTGTTCCCTCTAAGCTGCGCGCGTTGAGAACGATCTACCGTGAATTTCACATTTGCGGGAAGTTTTTTCTCTACAGGTATGCTTGAATCATTGAGAGCGTGTTCCTAGTAGCGTTTTGCTACCCTTCACAGGCACGGTTTGTGATGAAAGTTATATTATTATTATTAAAGCTTTGAAAACTCTCTCGGTGTATCGTCTTTCTTCCTAAATATGTGTAACCGTGTATTATGTGTATTTGCAACTGTATATTTTTGTCATGTATTTATTTTAGAGATTTATTCTGTTATGTGTTCTTCGGACGAATCAAAAAGAAGGGGCGGAGCAAACGCGGGCTGATGGGAAATGTGGTAAAGCTAAGTTACCGGTAAATCTGTTGTCGCAGCAGACAATAGTGGATATATATTTTTCCCGCCCTTAACTTTGTAAATATACATTTTGTTTCCTTGGATTATTTTCAACGGGACCCTGACTTTACAAGTCGGCATCATACCTTAATTACGTGTATCATTTTCTAGTTGTGATGTCAACTGTGGTTCTAGAATTGTGTACTGTCTATGAAGTTACAATTGAGGAAATGTTTAAACTTGTGACTGTATCACAAGCTTTAATGCGGGCGCCCGCGGCTTATACATGGGTGCGGCTTGTGTAAGTGCAAAATTGTCAAACCACTCAATAAATGGTGGGTGCGGCTTATAATCAGGTGCGCTCTATAGTCCGGAATTTACGGTAACTAAGAAGCGACTTAAGTCAATGTTACAGTGCATGAAGGTAAAAATACACGGGTTCCCCTGACGTTGTGTCTTAAATGCGGTATTTTGAAGTCGAGTCGAAGTAGAACGAAGTGGAGTGAAGTTAGTAGAGTTTGTCGAGAACCGGCTTCTTCGGCTCGGCTCACTAAAAGGAACCGTCTCTTTCGAGTCCTAAACGGCTCTTCGGGTTGTTTTTGCTTCTTTCATCCCAACATGACCAAATATGAAGTAAAATGATACACAAAATGACTTAAAGGAAGGGGGGAATAGAACAAAAAAAGAAAAAAATACCAAAATGAATAAGTAGTGAAAAGCTGAGAAAAAAAGAAACAAAAGAAAGAGAAAAAGAAGGAAAAATTGAGAAAAAAAAGCCAGAAAAAAGAAAAGAAAGAAATGTAGGAAAAAAGTAAATAGAGAACAAAAAGAAAAAGTAACAGCTCAGAAAAAATAAACACAATGAGATTTTTTTATGGAATTTTAAAAAAAAGTAGAAAAAAAAAGACGGAAAAAAGAAGAAAAAGTATGTGTTGCATTCAAATCATTTCCAATGATATCAAGTGAATCTTGTTGCCAACATTCTACTTCCACTCAAAAATGTGATTAAGTACAGTTCTGTATCTTACAACAGACTCAATAAGCCCCCAAAAATGTTAATATTATGTGACAAAAAATATCAGGAAATAAAAAGAAATGGATATCTTGTGAAAGAATTGTAAGAACAAACGACGTTTGTAGGCCATCGTACATGAGTCAATTCCTTCAAAAGAGAAAAATAATTTTGCATTGCTGGAAACTCAGCTAAATGTAACTTAATGTCAAGTTTTGGACATGTTTGATAACGATTTAGTTGCCACACTTGGGATTGCTGTTGCTCACTGTTGTTTCAAGCGCTGCTCACCGACTTTGTGTGAACGCTCAGACCCCTAAGGAAAATGACAGGGAACATTGCCCCCAAACCTTTTCCCTAACCCAGGTGTCTCAAAATCCATTTACTTGAGGGCCTTCGAAAGTAGGGTTTAAAGCAGGGGTGTCAAACTCATTTTAACTCAGGGGCCACGCAATAGAACAAACATTCTCTCAGGGGCCAAACTAATGAGGAAGGAAGAATGAAAAGGAGAGTTGGACAGAAAGAAAGAAAGAAAGAAAGAAAGAAAGAAAGAAAGAAAGAAAGAAAGAAAGAAAGAAAGAAAGAAAGAAAGAAAGAAAGAAAGAAAGAAAGAAAGAAAGAAAGAAAGAAAGAAAGAAAGAAAGAAAGAAAGAAAGAAAGAAAGAAAGAAAGAAAGAAAGAAAGAAGAGTAGATTGAGAAAAATTAAAAGGAGAGAGAAAGAAATAAGAGAAAGAGAGGGAGAGAAAAAGATAGAGGGTGGGGCAAAGAAAGAGAGAAAGGGAGAAAGAAAGAGCGAGAGAGAGAGAATGTTAGAAACAAGAGAGATAAAAAGAGAAATAGTAAGAGGGGGGGGGGAATAGATAGAAAAAGAAATCCAAACAGAAATAGAAAGAGAGAAGGGGAGAAAGAGATAGGGGGAGGAAAAGGAGGGGGACGCAAGAGAGAGAGAGAGAGAGAGAAGACAGAAAAAGGAAAAAAGGAAGAGAGAGCAAAAGAAGGTAAAAGGACACAGATAGAAAAAGAGACAAAGAGGAAGAAAGAAAGAAAAAGAGAGACAGAGTGAGTGAAATAGCGAGGGATAGAAAGTGAGAGAAAAGGTGAGGAAGAGAGAGAGAGTGAGAAAGCGAGAGAGAGAGAGTGTGTGTGAAAGAAAGAAACACAGGTACAGTGTTTGTGAGAGGCGCCTGGCTTTGGCAACATCAAGTGACATATTTCAACCGGCAGCTCGTTTTTCTCTTGTGCTTTCCTCAGCGTTGCCTCACGGGGCGGATTCAATCCCTTAGCGGGCCTGATCCGGCCCGCGGGCCGCCTGTTTGACACCTGTGGTTTAAATGAAGTCAGGTTTTCAAGGACAAAAATTCATCCAAAGTTACATTAAAGATGCATCCAATGTCATTTAAGCTTCAGTTCAACCACAGCGACGATCTCTTCCACACCCGGGCAGTCTCTCGTTCCACGTTTCAATTTGAATTGAAGATTTCGTGTTCGGTTTGCAAAAAATAGAAATCGAATTCGCTTCATTGCTGAAACTTCTAGTCAGCTGTGGGTTAAACCAGTGCTAGGAATTAACTATCAAAATGTAGCGTTTACCAAATTGTTCGAATGGGTTATCTGACTCCATTAAGTGAACTCCATCGAATATGGCTGAATTAGTGTCGTCTGAGTCTCTGGGAAACTCTCTCTTCAAGTTCTTTAGCTTTCTTCTTAATCTTCTTCTCGCCACGCAATGGTGCGCCGGCTCCTCCCATGGGCGTGCCAGGGAAGCCCCCCCCCCCTGGGCTTCACCACCTCCTTGCCAAAGGGCGTCGCAATGTCTGTCCTTGTGCGTCTGGCCCTCTCCGTCAGCACTCACAGATCACTGCCCACTCAAATTTAACTAAGTGAACTCCATCGAATTAGCCGAATTAGTGTCGCTTGAGTCTGTCAAGCCTTCTCTCTCGATTCTCCCTCTCGATCTTCTTTAGTTCTTCTCCCTTCCCACGGTTTTTTCCAATGGCTGGTGTGCCGGCTGCTCCCATGGGCGCGTCAATGAAAGTCCCCACGCGGGGTCCAGCCCCTCGCCTTGATGTCCGAAGAAACTCTTTATCAAAACAATGCCTGACGTACTGCGTCAGAGTTCTGTTATCAACATTCCCCAGCCAAAACATTCCGCTCACTCAGTGAAAATCTTCATTGGACTCGATAAATGTAACTTGTATTTAACATAAAATCCTTCACCAGGAAGTAGCTGACCAAACATATCGCGAGGCGGAGGTCTGATCTCAAATTATATTTAACTTTGAGTGCTGCCTAACAAATTAGCACCAAGCTAGCATCTATATGAGACTAGCACGGGCCGCACTAACATTAAGCTTTCATGTTATGGTGTGGACCCCAAGCTATCTTCTGGAAGGCCAAGAATGGCCTCCGAGCAAGATTGAGACCCCTGCCCAAACACTTTACCTAATCGCTCAAACCTCTAACGTCCTAACACTGACCCTAAACCCTTTACCCCAAACAACTTCTAACCCCGCCTAACTGGTACTCTAACTTCTGACCCTGAATCCCTAACCCCATAACCTTTTACCCCTGACCCATACCTTAACCCCAGAGTTTTTGGGGCGCAACTTCAAATAGACTCCTGTGAAATATGACCAGATCTAAGGCACCCATTTGTCCTGTTTCGTGTAGGAAATAAGTGAGAACCCGCAGTTCATTGTAGGCGGGGCCAGTCGGACTGACATCTGCCAAGGAGATCTAGGTGGGTTTACTGTTCCGCTTCAGCCCTGAATTGCGATCGGACATTTACTTAAGGTCGGCGCCGTTTCCGGTGTGTTCTTACCTTTGCGTTCGCAGGCGACTGCTGGCTTCTGGCTGCCATCGCCAGCCTCACCCTCAACGAGAAGCTCTTGTACCGGGTGGTTCCGTCAGACCAGAGCTTCACGCAGGACTACGCCGGGATCTTTCACTTCCAGGTTGGACCACACCAGTCATCCGGTCTTTTTCCTGACTGATATCCGAACCGGTCCACAGTTCTGGCGGTACGGCGACTGGGTGGACGTGGTCATCGACGACCGCATCCCCACCTTCAACAATCAGCTGGTATTCACAAAATCGGCGGAGAGAAACGAGTTCTGGAGCGCCTTGCTGGAAAAAGCCTACGCAAAGTCAGAGTCTTTTGTCGGTACGTTAATCCACCGCCGCAACTGATACACCCTCTTCTGGTCTTTAGACTGCATGGGTCCTACGAGGCCCTGAAAGGAGGCAACACCACAGAGGCCATGGAGGACTTCACGGGCGGGGTGACTGAGTTCTACGAAATGAAGGAAGTTCCCAGAGATCTCTTCAAGATTATGAAGAAGGCTCTGGAGAGAGGCTCCCTGATGGGCTGCTCAATCGACGTGAGTTCGTGAACGTGGTTTTTTTTTTCATGGGTAAACTCAAAACCAGGTTCGCCGCCTTGATGTTTCTTTGGCACAACAGTCTCTGGTCCCCGCTCGCTATGAGACCCGGACTGCTACGGGGCTGGTCAAGGGCCACGCTTACTCTGTGACGGGAGTGGAGGAGGTAAACCACTCGAAGCCAAATTGTATCAGGAAAAGGGACAGGTTGTCATTGTCTTTGTCAGTTTCGGCCCTCGCAGCACAGAGACCTCAAAGTACGCTTGGTGCGTCTCAGGAACCCTTGGGGCCAGGTGGAGTGGAACGGACCCTGGAGTGACAAGTCAGTATAACTACAGGAGAACTTGTAGACCGGGTTAGGAAATGTAGCTAGTTTATCAGCTTGGTGTCTTTTAGCTCCAAGGAGTGGGCCATGCTTTCCAATGGTGAGAAGGAGAAGCTACAACACCAGAGTGCAGAAGATGGAGAGTTCTGGTATTGGGGCTTCACATCAGTTCTAATCCTTCTGTAACCGTTTTAATCCCTGCAGAAATCAAAAACGCTGAGAAGTTTGATGAAGAACACAAGCAGTTTTTGTGAGGAATGCTCCTGTTTCCATTATGCAGGATGTCTTTTGAGGACTTCAAGAAGAACTACACAAAGATCGAGATCTGCAACCTCACTCCCGACACCCTGGAGGATGACAAACTCCACAAGTGGACCGTCTCTGTCAACGAGGGCCGTTGGGTGCGAGGCTGTTCGGCTGGAGGCTGCAGGAACTATCCTGGTACCAAACACCGTCACAGGGACAAAATCCTGGAATATAATGTAGGAGGCGGACTTGGCTAAATTATCAAATTTACTAAGATCGAACTGCACATCCGGTGTAAGAGTAGAGTCAGTGAACCCCCAAAAAACCGCAACGGCTGAAGAAACTACCAGACCAAGATCCTCCCCTGATGCCATTGGTTTCAATCTTGCAGAAACTTTCTGGACCAACCCTCAGTACCGCCTTCAACTGCTGGAGGAGGACGATGACCCAGAAGATAACGAAGTGAACTGCACGTTCGTGGTGGCCCTGATGCAGAAGAACCAACGCAGAGAGCGCCGAATTGGCGCCAACCTGTTCACCATTGGCTTCGCCATCTACGAGGTTTGTGAGCTAGCTTCCTCTTTGAAGGTTTGAGGCGGAAATGGACAGTACTTTCTGCTGGTGTGGTCATTCTGGGGTCTAAGGCTCTGGGTTTCTGGACTCAGAGCTCAGGCTTTTGCTGAAGGGTTAGAGTAAACCCTGGAAATGGTCAAAACATTTACAGATGCTCCCCTACTTACGACCATTCTACGTAAAATGGTAGATACGAACATTTTTGGGGGAATGTGTCAGGCGGGACGGAAGGAAAACTGAGATCACTTGCACTCGTTTCTTGGTTTTTATTGGAAGGAAGGAATGACAAGACGTGAATATTCGATCCGTTGTTTGACGGATTGTCGAGACTTGACAGGCGGGTGAAGGCTTGGACAGGTGTAGTCGTCGTGTTGTTGGTCGGGGCTGGAGAAGAAGGGCGTCGTTGTGTTCGGAAGAGAGATCAGGAGTCAGGCGGGCAGGGCAGGTCGTAGGCAGATTCGGAAACGGGTCGGCAACGGAGATCAGGTAGAAAAACAGGAGGCGGGCAAAGAGTCGGAGGTACGGGCTTTCTGAGCAGATGGCAACAGATCGCATAGTACAATCGGACAAAGTCTTACCGGAAGCTGGGGATTTAAATGTACAGGGTGCGCCAATCAGCTGTCCTGGCTGTTGGCGCCAAATCCTGAACACAGGTGTTCCCGATCCGGGTGATTGTGACAGGATGTGGAAAAATATCCGGACATTGCTGTAAGTCAGATTTTGTATTGTGTGCACCGGCTTTCCTTTCCTACCTTGCGTGTAAACATTCTATACTGTCTATGTTTATACTGTATCTCCAGCGCGCTAAGAATTTTGACATATTTGTTGTCTAATCCATTCAATGTGGTTGGTGTAAAGAAGAGGTGAGCCGTTTCTTTTGAAATGAAAGTGGAATAAGAAAGCTTGATGCGGTTGAGACAATGGTCTGATCGCTTTTTTTTGTCCCCTTTTCACCACGGAGGAGGAAGTCGCATATCTCTTCCAAAAGTAAGTCAAACTTGACTTGACTATAAAGATAAATGAAGTGAACTCATGTATATTTTGTGAGTCTCAAAGGGCTTCACAGACCAGAGAATATCAACGCTGTTGGGAATTTATGATCAAAATGTAGCGTTTACCAAATTGTTCGAATGAGTTACCTGACTCCATTAACCAAACATGACCTACATTCATCCATCAATATCTATTGCATTAAATTCAATACATGTAACTTGTAGTCAATCATACAATATCCTTTATAGTCAAATGTATAAAATCCTTTAATTCCTAACGTGTAGCTTTGTTTTTTTAGTATTATGCTTTATCATTAAACCTGATTTGTAACATTAAAGAGCATATTATTTTATCAAACGTTTATTTTTCAGTTTCGAAACAGTACAGGTTACTTATAGAAGGATTGATAGCTTAACCATCTTCTCGGTCTGTCCACAGGTTCCAAAGGAGGTACGTCCCTACTCAGGTTCCAAGCTCCGGCCTCATCACGTCACAAGGTTTCCCGTCCTTTCCAGATGCACGGCAACCAGCAGCACATGCCAAAGGACTTTTTCCTGGTCAGTCCGTCCAAGGCTCGCTGCAAGTCCTACATCAACTTGCGCGAAGTCACCCAACGTTTCCGGCTGAGTCCCGGCGAGTACGTCATCGTGCCGTCCACGTACGAACCGCACCAGGAGGGCGACTTCATCCTGAGGGTCTTCTCCGAAAAGAAGAACACGTCAGAGTGAGCGTTTGGGGTAGAAAACTTGAGCGATAAAGGGAATAGAATTGTCACCTAGAGGGTTTGTGACTCTGGGGGCTTTGGGGTTCCGGTGTCTGCTCAAGAACAAACTGTTTTAACTGAGATTTGATTTGTAGAACTGGAAGAAAGCGGCCCCAGTTGGAGGCTGTTATGGAATCTTTTTCAGGACAAGCCACTCCCGTCTCGGGACACCTGCGGTAAACGTTCAATAGTGTCTTTAGCCGATCAGCGCCCCTCCTGGCCTCCGATAGCAGTTGCAGCCAGGCGCACTGGGAGCCTGCACAACTCCAATGAAGATGCTTTAATTCCAAGTAGTGATGGACAGAAATGGTGTCCCTTCGTGGTTCAAATCAAATACCCGATGTCAACTAATCATAACCACATCAAGAGTGCTGTGTCCATTCTTGCCAGCTTGGTGGTCCGCTTGTAACGTACCGTTGCCAGGAACCGCAGTGACCACGTTTTCGGTGTTCTTTCAGGGAAATCGAGAACCGCATAGAGGCCGATCACCCTGTGGTGAGTCCATTTTTTGTCTTTGGTTGCACTTCACCAAAAACTCTTATGAAATTCCGCCACACGATCCACTTGTTCGGTCCGTATTCCGGTCCTGCGCGATTCCAGCCGGCGCCGGCTTCTGCGGAGGAGGAGACCGAGGAGGACCAGCAGTTCCGGACCATTTTTCAAGAGATCGCCGGAAACGTGAGTGTAGACGACAGAAAGTGGACTCATAGTGGTTACTCAAAGGGACGGAGTCCTAGAACCGAAGACAACCGACCAAGAGTCTGAGCTAGTGACGGGTTTTCTGTTCCCTCTCGTAGGACACGGAGATCACGGCCAATGAACTGAGGAAAGTCCTTAACAGGGTGGTCGCCAAACGTGAGTCCTTTTCAATTCGGTTTTAGCGTCTTGGACTACACACTAGAGACAGCATAGCCTAGTACTGGACTGATACCAAGAAGGGATTCCCCCCTGACGCAACTGATTTATTGCTAATGTTCTGCAGACAAGAGCTGGAGTTTGGAAGGCTTCAGCCTGGACAGCTGCAGGAGCATGATAGCGCTGATGGACGTATCCTTCGTATCGAGTTCTCGACCGGTTCGCATCCGGGCCTGGTCTTTCTTTCTCTTGGAACTGATCCTCGGTTAATGATGTCACTATTACGGAACTGGAACACTAAGGACAATATCCCAGTATTTACTCTCACGTTCTTGGTCCTATTCCAAACTTTGGTCTGAAAACAGAAGATTCCTTATATCAAGCTTGTAAAACAAAACGGAGCAGGAAATTGATTTTGAAACATTTTGAGATTTCTGAATGGAAAAAACTGTGCCTTGCCCCAGAAATCTCAAAAAACACTGGAATATCTTTTTCTATTTTGGCGATATCCGTAAGACGGGCCGCATTGAAAAACCCGAGGGGCTACAAGTGGCCCAGGAGCCATAGGTTGCCCCCGTCTCCGATTTCAACGAATGTCGTCTTAACTCTCGTCCCAGACGGACGGGACGAGTCGTCTCAACCTTCAGGAGTTCCGCCAGCTGTGGAGCAAAATCAAACAATGGCAGGTTAGCCACGCCGCTAACGTCCCGGCCACGTAGCCAATTTAGCTAACGTGCCCGTTCTTCTACCCCAGGCTATCTTCAAGCATTACAACCCGGACCCGTCGGGGAGCATCAACAGCTACGAGATGAGGAACGCCGTCAACGACGCAGGTCGGGAGTCGCCTGGGGTGGGGCCGCTTTTGTGTCCGATGCAGTTTGCGCGGTCAACTTTCTCGTGTCCCGCTCAGGTTTCCGCCTCAACAATCGTCTGTACGACATCATCGGGGTCCGCTACGCCGACGAGGGCATGAACGTGGACTTCGACAGCTTCGTCAGCTGCCTGGTCCGCCTTCAGGCCATGTTCAGTGAGTACCGGTACCAAAGCCGCCCTCCAGAAAGTTCCCGCACCAAAGTAGTTTCCGAAATTCTGGATTCCGAGCGCTACTTTTTTTTGCTACGTCGTGGTTTTAAATATGTTGTGGCTCGGGGGGGGGGGGTCCAATTCCTTGGAGAAAAAAAAACTCTCACGGGGCCAGACTAGTAGATAAAACAGCAGAGAGGGGGGAAAGGATATGAGAAAGAGAGAGGAAATAGAGTGAACAAGAAAGAGAACAAGAGCAAACCAAGTCGTGTATATTTGTTAGGCCCTAAATCACAAAACGTCAGACAGTGCTGCCCAAGAACAAGAGAGAGAGGAGGGAGTGACAAAAAAAAGAAATAAAAAGAGACATAAAGTGAGACAATGATAAAAAGAGAGAGAAGGGAGTGAGAAAAAGAGAAAGGAGAGAAAGTGAGAAATAGGAAAAAAGAAAATAGAGAAAGTGTGAGAGAAAGTAATATAGCTCCATTTGCTCTGCGAGGGGGACCTGGTGGTTATATTTCAAACTGCAGCTACATTTTTCTCTTGAACTTCTCTGGGTGTAATTTCGCAGGCCCATTTGAAAACCTCGGCAGGCCCGATCTGGCCCGCGGGCCGTATGTCTCTTTTTTTGTGCGGGCACCAAGGAAAATAGGGAGCTGCTCTTTTTTTACAAAAAAATACAAAACACGTCCGGAAACGTTTATGACGCCCTTCTAGAGAAATGAGTCCATGTTTTTTCCAACTATATTCATATCGTTCAGAACTGGATGTTTGATGCTATTATAGTGAGTATGTTTTTTCTTACCTTGTCAAGATTTTTGCCTATTTGTCAGGATAAATAAACGACAAAAAATAAAAAAAATAATAAAAAAAACCTCCAAAAACACAACCCAAAACAACCCAAAAAACCTGGTCCAAAATACCCAACCAAAATACTAACCTAACCCCGAAAAACGTCCCAAAACGCCAATAAAATGCCCCAAAAGACAAAAAAAAACATGAAAAAAAAATATCTTCCAAAAATAGACTAGAAAAATGGACAAAAAAACTGAAACTATAAACTAAAAGCAGCAGTAAATGACCAAAAACAACCCAAAATGACACAAAGTCCAAAAGACAAAAAAACCCACAACAACAACAACAACAATCACCAATAAAGCGCCCAAAACGGGTAAAAACGGAATAATGCCCATTGTCATGACGTCTGGTTTAGAAATGGTGACATCCTTAAAGGCCCAGTGTGTTATATCGACCAGTAGATGGCACCGTGGTCCAGTTATATACACGGCACAGCGTGGCTGCAGTTTGCCAAGCGCGGATTCCACCGTTTAAAAAGAAATACGATTTTTTCTCAGTTGAGTGAATGCAGTTTTACACCTGAACCATATCACCACACTATATAAAGTCAAGTGGGAAATGATAAAAGTTTTAGCAGATGGTTGGTGATTCGAAAAGCCTACGAAAGCTGAGCGCCCTCTAGTGGCCCGGGGGAGCAATTAGTTTGCATTTACTTGAAAAGTCACGACTGTTTTAGGGAGTTTTCGGGAACGGGAGAGCAAGTGGAAAATCTTCTTTTTTTGTGTATTTTAGGAGTTTTCCAGGCCTTCGACCAGGACCGAGATGGGACCATTCGACTCAGCGTACTGGAGGTCAGAAACACTATGAACGCTCGTCCTATTTGACTCGTACGCAAGCCGTCTCTGCGCTCCGTCGCCCTCCGGTGGCCGCGTTCGAATGCTCATCTCCAGCGTTCTCGAGTATTTCCTATTCTTAGGAATTTATATCAAAAATGTATGGTTAACCAAATTGTTCGAATGAGTTATCCGACTCTATTAACCAAACACTACCTACATTCACCTAACAATGCGTGCTCATTCTTGATGGAAAAGAATAGCTGACATTTTTACACGGGGGCAGATTTACTTTTATAAACAATTTAACTAAGTGTACTCCATCGAATTAGGCGAATTAGTGTCTCTGGGAAACCCTCTCTTCAAGCCCTCTAGCCTTTCTTCTCTCGGCTCACGTCTTACCGCAAGACGGTGTCCCGGCTCCTCCCATGGGCGTGCCAGGGAAGCCCCGCGTGGGCTCCACCACCTCGCCTATCTCAAAACAATGCCCGCCGTCCTCCGTCATCAGGGCCTTTCTGCGTCGTCGGATGTGTTGATTATCTTATCAGCCTTACGTCCCGTTCCCGCCGTTCCTGTAAACATCATTCTCCACTAGGTTGCACTGACCTCGCCCCACAGCCCAGCCAGTGAATATCTTTTGCATTGAATGTAATTTGTATTTGATCGTACAAAATCCTTTACAATCAAATGTAATTTGTATTTTATCGTGCAAAATCCTTTAAAATTAAATGTCATTTGTATTCGATCGTAACAAATCCTTTATAATTAAATTTAATTTGTATTCGATCGTACAAAATCCTTTATAATTAAATGTAATTTGTATTCGATTGTACGAAATCCTTTATAGTCAAATGTATAAAATCCTTCCAATTTCGTTCTACTTGTAGAAGGACAATAAAAGCCATTCATTCTCTTGTCGTCCTACCCGCAGTGGCTGCAGTTGACCATGTACGCCTGAGGGGGGCGCACCTGCCAAGATTTCACCTCGACACTTCCTGTTCTACTTCCTGCGCCGCTTCCTCCTCATTCCGGCCATTTGCATCCATCTCCTCAGTACTTTTGTTAGTTTGTACAAGAAATGCCCTCCTCTTTCCCTGTAGGGGGACTTATACTCCAGAGTCAACGCATCTTCTTTCAATGTTTTGAAGCAACCACAGTTTGGCATCATATTTTGATGGCATATTTTCACTCAGGCATCACACAAGACGACCTCTTTTTGCGGAGACCTCAGGCATACCAATCGGTTCGTATTAACTGTGAAAATAAGGGTCCTCATCACTGCTCTCGATGAATACGTTTTGCAAATCTGTACATTTCGGTCATACTCACCTGTCTTTGCAGAGACGGAAGTGCAAATAAACAGAATGTTGGGTCTATCGCTTTAAATCTCTGAATAAAAGACACAATAAGAGAAAAGAGACATTCGTTTCAGCTCATGAGGCGATCAGCCAGTTCTAGGCACGATCCCCATCCGACCGGAACCTCGGTAGCTGAACTTGTTTATTACGGTTTAGTCACAGAGTTGTTGAGGGAAGAAACAAGGGGACACCCCGTTGTATAGAGCAGGGGTGTCAAAGTCGTTTCAACTCGGGGGGCCACACGATAGAACAAACATTCTCTCGGGGGCCGGACTAGTAGATTGAGGAGAAATAAAAAAGAAAAAGAGAGGGAGAGAAAAAGAGAGGGTGGGACGAAGAAAGGGAGAAAGAGAGAGAATGTAAGAAGCAAAAGTGATATAAAGAGAAATGGTGAGAGAGGGGAAAAAGAGATGAAGAAAGATATCCAAACAGAAAGAGAAAAGGGAGGAGAGAAAAGAGAAGGAGAGACAGAGAAGGGGAGAGAAAAAGAGGGTGGGGGAAAAAAGGGTGAGAGAGAATGTGAGAAACAAAAGTGATAATCAGAGAAATGGTGAGAGAGGGGGGAAGACAGAGAGATGAAGAAAGAAATCCAAACAGAGATAGAAAGAGAGAAAGGGAGAAGGAGAGAAAAGAAAAAGAGAAAGCGAAGGGGAGAAAAGAGGAGAGAAAAGAGAGAGAGAGAAAAGAGAAAAGGAAAAAAGACACAGGGAAAGAGACAAACAGGAACAAAGAAAAAGAGAGACAAAGAGAGTGAATGAGAGTGAGAGGAAAAGGGATGAAAAGAGAGAGAGAAATAGATACAAGTACAGTGTAGGCACCAAGCTTTGGCAACCTCAAGTGGACATATTTCAACCTGCAGCTCGTTTTTCTCTTGCACTTCCTTCAGCGTTGTCTCACGGGCCGGATTCAATCGCTTAGCGGGCCTGATCTAGCCCACGGGCCGCCTGTTTGACACCCCTGGTATAGAGGGTTGTTGGAATTAACTATCAAAATGTAGCGTTTACCAACAGGAAAGCCGACATTTCCACACGGGGGCAGAACAAAAGAACTAAGTGAACTCCATCGAAGACGGCCGAAGAAGCGACGTTGGAGTCTCTGGGAAGCCCTCTTCTGAAGTCCTTTACCTCTCTCCTATTCACCATCTTCTCCCCGCATAATGGCGTGCTGACTCCTCCCACGGGTGTGCCAAGGAAGCCCCCCCTGGGCGTCGCGGTGTCTGGAATACTCAAAACAACACCGAGCGTTTCTACGTCATCAGGGCTTTTCTGCGTCTGGATTTGCTGATTATCTTATAGAATAGAATAGAATAGACCTTTATTGTCATTGTTACAACATGGGTTGAACATATTGTGACAACGAAATTGGACGTGGCACTCCAGTTTCGCATGTCACTGAAAATAGTGAGGATAAAAGAAAACAAAGAAGATAAAGGAACAAAGAAGATGTTTGTACTGTCCTTGTTGCAGGCTTTGTTTTCCTCAGGAGGGGGTGAGGGACAGACAGAGATGGCCGGATCCAACTAAATGTTTGATCTTACTGTACACACGCAGTGTTTTTTTCACTAATTGCTCAGTCCACGTATTGAATGAATTTGGGAAGTACAGTCCTTAAGCATGCCTGGTTAAAGTCGCCGGCAACGATAAAAGCTCCGTCGGGGTGTGCAAGCTGCTGTTTATTGATAGCAGCGGGCAGGAGATTTAGCGCTATGCTAACGTTAGCATCCGGTGGAACGTAAACAGCAACCACAATGAACACAGTTAGCTCTCTCGGTAGATAGAAGTGTGAGTGTTTTTGTACCATGCGGCCCCAGAGCTTAAATGGGTTAGCCGTCTGTCAGGCTGCAAAAAACGATAAATTAACGAACATAATGTTTGACAAAACAAACTTTAACCGTACATTTCTTATCATATGAGTAACTTCAATTGGCTCCCTGCTGTATCTATACTCCCAACAGAACCTTGAAATCACATCTTAAGCGGACAGGGAGCCAATGCAGGTTAGCTCAAATCGGGGTCATGTGATCAAACTTTCTTGTCTTAGTTAAAAGCCTCGCTGCCGCATTATGTACGAGCTGAAGCAGGGGTGTCAAACTCATTTGAACTCGGGGGCCACACGATAGAACAAACATTCTGTCGGGGGCCGGACTAGTAGATTAAAGAGAAAGAAAAAAAGAGATCAAGATATAAGAGAAAGAGGGAGGGAAAAGAAGAGAGGGTGGGACAAAGAAAAAAAAGAGAGAGGGAGAGATGAAACGAGAGAGAGAGAAATGACGAAAGAGAGAGAGAGAAATTATGAAAGAGAGAGAGAGAGAGAGAGAGAGAGAGAGAGAGAAATGATGAAAGAGAGAGAGAGAGAGGGAGAGAGCATGAGAAACAAAAGAGATAAAAAGAGAAGTCGTGAAAGAGGGGGAAAGGAAGGGAGCGGAAGAAAGAAATCCAAAGAACGAAAGGGAGCGGAAGAAAGATATCCAAAGAGAAATAGAAGGAGAAAAGAGAAAAGAAAGAGCGAAGGGTTGGAAGAGAGAAGGAGAAAAAAGGAAAAAAGGAAGTTAGAGCAAATGAAGTTAAAAAGACACAGAGAGTGAAAGAGACAGAGAGTGGGAGAAAAGGGGTGGAAGAGAGAGAGACACAGAGAGAGAGACAGAGAGAGAAATAAATACAAGTACAGTGTCTTTGTTCGAGGCACCTGGCTTTGGCAACATCAAGTTGACATATTTCAACCGGCAGCTTGTTTTTCTCTTGCGCTTCTCTGATTGTTGTCTCGCGGGCCGGAATCCATCCCTTAGCGGGCCTGATCTGGCCCGCGGGCCGCCTGTCTGACACCTGTGAGCTGAAGACTCTTCATTTTTGACTTTGGGAGACCGGAGAGTAGGGCATTACAGTAAGGTAACAAACGCGTGAATTATAACTGAGGCAGCATGGGGCGAATTTTAGCGACTTCAAGTCAAAACCGAAGAAAACGGGACACTTTGCACAGAGTTGCATTTTCTTCTTTTATTTTCATTTTTAAAAGGCGTTGATCGCACGGTACAAAAAAAAAGGAAAGAACGGGAACGGGCAGGCCGGAGCGCAACGCCGTGTTTCGCTTCCTTTGAATCCTTCCGATGCTAAAATTTGTATTTCCTGGCTACGGAAACCAAAAAACCTAAAATCCTCCTAGGCCTCCATCGAACACCTCCACCGACAACCCGCTATTTCAGCAAATCGGAAGTACGAAAAATGCGGTGTAACCGTTAAAATCTTCCTCCGTTATGACACACACACAAAAAACCCAAAATGCAACCATAAAAATCACATTTTACAACAAAAACCAGGGTTGGGTAGGGTTACTTGAACTGGATTACTTTCAATGAATTTTGGATGACTCCAATAACAAATATGCTCATAAAAGACAAAAGTTGCCGGAGATCAAAGCCAGGAGAGAAAGCTTACCACCTGTTGTGAGTCATCATTTGATTCCTATTTAGTTTCTTTTGTCTTTTATGAGCATATTTGGTATTGGAGTCATCCAAAAGTCATTGAAAGTAATCCAGTTAAAGTAACCCTACCCAACCCCGGTTTTGCCAGAGATCAAAGAGATCAAAGCCAGTAGAGAAAGCTTACTACCTGTTGTGAGTCATCATTTGATTCCGATTTAGTTTCTTTTGTCTTTTATGAGCATATTTGTATTAGAGTAATCCAAAAGTAATTAAAAGTAATCCAGTTAAAGTAACCCTACCCAACCCTGGTTTTGCCGGAGATCAAAGAGATCAAAGCCAGTAGAGAAAGCTTACCACGTGTTGTGAGTCATCATTTGATTCCTATTTAGTGTCTTTTATGTGCATATTTGGTATTAGAGTAATCCAAAAGTCATTGAAAGTAATCCAGTTCAAGTAACCCTACCCAACCCTAACAAATACTCCCAACTTTTCCTGGGCAAAACTTTCCTTTTCACTGCAAAATAACGCCAAACGCCACACTGCACCGAAATCCTTCCACCGTCGAAGAAAATACAAACAAAAGAAAGGAAAAACAGGAAAAAAAAACACAGTAAACAAACTGCCACAAAACACAAAATAATCCTGAATTGTGTCGCTCTCTTTTGAGCGAGAAGGACACGTTGTCACTGAAAACAGGACTTTGAGAGATAGTGTGTACTCTGTAGCGCCCCCTAGGTTTCAGTAAAAACCCTTCATTTTCTAAAAATCAGCCCATATAGATTTGAATCATAGTCAAGTCAAAGCTCTGGATTTCTTCTTGGCTCTTGGGAACACCAGTAAACCAGCATTTTTCCAGCCAAGGTTCCGAGCAGGAACATAGTAGTATTTCTGTAGTAGTACTTATATATTTTTCTATCATTTCTGCATAACTTCTGTAGCATTACTTGAGTATTTTTGTCATGTTACTGCGGTAGTATTTTTTGTAGTATTACTGTAGTATTTTTTTCTTTTAGGAACAAAAGCAAAATAATATATTAGGTCTCTGTCTTCAAGTACTCAATATGATGTTTAGTTTTGTAATATGTCTGTATTATAGTACTATTGTAGTAGTATTTTTATAGCGTTTTTTTTTCTTCAAAGAGAAAAAATCAAAAAGATGTAAAAGAAATTCGATATTTAGTTTTGTAGTAGTATTTTTGTAGTGGACACTCAGATGGAGGAGCATAGTAGTATTTCTGTCGTAGTATTCATATATTTTTGTATCATTTCTGCATAACTACTGTATAATTTCTTGAATATTTTTGTCATGTTACTGCGGTAGTATTTTTTGTAGTATTTTTTTCTTTTAGGAACAAAAGCAAAATAATATATTAGGTCTCTGTCTTCAAGTACTAAATTTGATATTTAGTTTTGTAATATTTCTGTATTATAGTACTGCTGTAGTAGTATTTCTATAGCGTTTTTTTTTCTCCAAAGAGAAAAACACAAAAAGATGTAAAAGAAATTCGATATTTAGTTTTGTAGTAGTATTTTTGTAGTGGACACTCAAATGGAGGAGCATAGTAGTATTTCTGTCGTAGTATTCATATATTTTTGTATCATTTCTGCATAACTACTGTATAATTTCTTGAATATTTTTGTCATGTTACTGCAGTAGTATTTTTTGTAGTATTTTTTTCTTTTAAGAACAAAAGCAAAATAATATATTAGGTCTCTGTCTTCAAGTACTAAATTTGATATTTAGTTTTGTAATATTTCTGTATTATAGTACTGCTGTAGTAGTATTTCTATAGCGTTTTTTTTTCTTCGAAGAGCAAAAAGCTAAATTTGATATTTAGTTTTGTAGTAGTATTTTTGTAGTGGACACTCAAATGGAGGAGCATAGTAGTATTTCTGTCGTAGTATTCATATATTTTTGTATCATTTCTGCATAAATTTTGTTTAATTTCTGTAGAATTTCTTGAGTATTTTTGTCATGTTACTGCGGTAGTATTTTTTGTAGTATCTATAGTATCTTTTTCTTTTAAGAACAAAAGCAAAATAATATATTAGGTCTCTGTCTTCAAGTACTACATTTGATATTTCGTTTTGTGATATTTCTGTATTATAGTACTACTGAAGTAGTATTTCTCTAGCGTATTTTTTTCTTTGAAGAGAAAAAACAAGTCTCAAGCGCTAAATTCGATTTTTAGATTTGTAGTTGACACTCAAAAGGGACAAGCTACCCAACTCCCATTAGTAATACTTTATTTAAGATGGCATTGAGTGTATATATAGTCATCCTTCCACGTGGTTTCCCCACCTCTGAATGGCGAGCCATTCGGTAAAAGAAGAAGTAAAAGAGAAAAAAAAGTCCAATTCCATAACATAAAACAGGGCGAGAGGAAGCAGAAACACGGCGTTTTGGCACTCGACGGCGCAAAAGCCTTCCCGTGGCAAAACAAAAACAATTGTCAAGTTTTGGTCAGTGCAAAAGACGTCAGGAAAAGGGGCGGCGCCACCGCCCGACTCTTCAAAATAAAAGAGCGGAAGGTTGGATTCCAACGGGGAAAGTTTTAGCTCCCAATATGGGAAACGGGAAGCGGAGGCCGGGCGGGCGCCGAGACGGCCCCCTGGGGACACACAGCAGAGGCGGGGCTCGCCAGACCGAACGTCCAATGAGAACGGAGGAGGCGGGGCCTACCTGCTCGGAGGGGACGCCGGAGCCGTTCCGGCGGTCCTTTCGGCGAAGGCGCGCCGACCGTAGCCGGGCGGGCGCCACGTGCCGCTGCGGGTGAGCCGACGCCCCGGTAGCCGGCGGGGGGCCCTGCCGAAAAAACAAAAATGAGAACCGTACCGCGTTCGGATTCGGGGCGAGGGCCGGACAAGATCGATACCGGATACTAGATAAAACAGCAAGATACGGACGGACGGGATCGATACGGATACTGGAGTAAGACGCTCGAGGGGCAGGACAGACGGGATCAATACAGATACTGGAGCAAGATACCAGACAGGGTAGGACAAACGGAATCGATACCGGAAGCAAGATACCAGACAGGGCAGAACAGACGCAATCGATACCAGATACTGGAGCAAGATATCGGACAGGACGAGACTATACAAATAAACATGACCTGACTTGACTTGAAAAAGGAAGAGAGAGAAAAAGAGGAAGAGCGAAAGGGAGAGAAGGAGCAAAAGGATGGAAAGAGAGAGAGAAACTTAAAGACCAAAAGAGAGAGAGAGAGAGAGAGAGAGAGAAAGAGCATGACAGAATATTTATACTTGGGTTCTACGACTCTCATAGAAAAGAACCGATGCAACTCAGGTGCGAGAGACAGAAAGGACAGAGAAAAGAGAAAAAAAAGAGGGGGGGGTGGGAGAGAAAGGAGAAAAACAGAGAGAAAACGAGAGAAAGAGTGCGAAAGGGAATGAGAGAGATGACAAGAAATAGATAGCGAAAGAGAAAGGGAAAGAAATGGAAAAAGAAAAAGGAAAAAGGAAGAGAGAGAAAAAGAGGAAGAGCGAGAGAGAGAGAGAAGGAGAAAAAGGACAGGAAGAGAAAGTGAAAGTTAAGGACAGAAAGAGAGATAGAGAGAGGACAGAAAGAGCGTTAAAGCATATTTATACTTGGGTTCTACAACTCTCACAGAGGAACCAGTGCGACTCAGGTGCGAGAGACAAAAAGGACAGAGAAAAGAGAAAAAAGGGGGGTGAGAAAGAAAGGAGAAAGCGGAGAGAGAACGAGAGAAAGAGTGGGAAAGGGAATGAGAGTGATGACAAGAAATAGAAAGCGAAAGAGAAAGGGAAAGAAATGGGATAACAGGAAGCTAGAGGCAGACGAGATCCAAACCGGACAGGACAGACGGGATCGATACCAGATACAGAATACATGAGCAGATACCGGACATGATCGATACCGGATACTAGATACAACAGCAAGATACAGGACGGGACGGACGGGATAGATAGGGATACTGGAGCAAGATACCCGAGGGGCAGGACAGACGGGATCAATACAGATACTGGAGCAAGATACCAGACAGGGTAGGACAAACGGAATCGATACCGGAAGCAAGATACCAGACAGGGCAGGACAGACAGAATTGATACCGGAAACTGGATACACGAGTAAGATACCGGACAGGACTGAACAGACGGGATCAATACCGGAAATTGGAGACTGGAAGAAGATACCGGACAAGGCATGAAAGACAGAATCGATACCGGATACTGGATACACGACCAAGGTACCGGGCAGGACAGGATCGATACCAGATACTGGAGACTGGAGCAAGATACCGGACAGGACGAGACAGGCGGGATCGATACCGGATACTGGAGCAAGATAATGGACAGGACGAGACAGGTGGGATCGATACTGGAGCAAGATAACGGACAGGACAATACCGGATACTGGAGCAAGATACCGGACAGGAGGGGACTATACAAATAAACATGACTTGACTTGACTTGAAAAAGGAGGAGAGAGAAAAAGAGGAAGAGCGATTAAGAGAGAAGGAGCGAATGGAAAGAGAGAGAGAGAGAGAGAGAGGGGACAGAAAGAGCGTGAGAGAATAAAGAGATGGTCCAGGATCGCCAAAAGCTTACCTGGCAGAGGTAGCTTTGCGGCAGGTCCAGCCGGGTGACCCGCACGCTGCCGTCGTAGCAGCCCACGTAGATCTGAAGGGAAA
This sequence comes from Urocampus carinirostris, assembly GCF_059441175.1. Lineage (NCBI taxonomy): Eukaryota > Metazoa > Chordata > Actinopteri > Syngnathiformes > Syngnathidae > Urocampus > Urocampus carinirostris. The sequence continues at coordinate 36,237,094 of NC_142363.1, read as the reverse complement.
ACAAAAACCAAAGGGAATATAATTACGGCGGCCTGACAAAGTGGGCGGGGGCGGGGACGGGAGGGCCCTCACTTCGTCCCGGTGGACCACCATGCCGGTCACCATGTCCGAGTAGCCCGCGTACGTCTGCAGATGCTCTCCCGACTGGAACCAAAACGCTGAACGTCAGGACACTCCTTCTTCACCTACCTTTTATGGGCTGGAAAACAGCGAGCTGCTCTTTTCCACATAAAAAACCTCGCGGGGACATTTAGGAAGCCCTTCCGGAGGAGAAACGAGTCCTCGTTCTGGCCGATGTTTTCGTACGATGCGTGACGGGAGCCGGAACGGGAGGTTTGACGCCCATTTCGAGCGTATGTTTTAATGACCTTGCCGGTACTTTTGCTCATTTATCCTGAAAAATAAACGACAGGAAACCACCCGGAAAACCTCCGAAAACACAAAAACAAAAAAAAAAGCAAAACTCAAACCCACCCCCCAAAAAACATCAAAAATAACAAAAGAATGGACAGAGAAGACAAAAATAACATCAAGTATGACAGAAACATGACAGAAAACAGCCCAAAAAATGACCCAAAAATGACGATAATAATCACCAAAATAAGACCCCAAAAAATTTACAAAAAAAACATACAAAATAACAAAACAATGGACAGAGATGACAAAAACCACATCAAATATCACTAAAACATGACAGAAAACAGCCCAAAAAATGACCCAAAAAATGACTACAACAGCCACCAAAATAAGACAAAATCAATTTAAAAAAAAAGAAAAGAATCAAAAGAAAAAACAATAAAAGGCTAAACCAATGACCCCCTTCAAACAACAGACCAGAAAATGACAGAAGACCAAAACCACGACCGAAAAAAATCAAACACACCCCTACAAAAATGCAAAATAACAAAAGAATGGACAGAGATGACAAAAACAACATCAAATATCACTAAAACATGATAGAAAACAGCCCCAAAAAACGACCCAAAAATGACTACAACAACCACCAAAATAAGACCAAAAAAACGACTGAGACTGAAAAAAAATGACCTCATGAACAATGGACCCAAAAAAATGACAAAAACAATAAAAACACGATAAAAACAAAAAGACTAAATAATGACAAAAACGCCCCCAAAATCACCATAAAAACGACTGCCACCAAAAACGACCCCCCAAAAAGACGAGGATATAACCCATAAAAAGGTCTAAAACAGGTGTGTCAAACAGGCGGCCCGCGGGCCGGATCAGGCCCGCTAAGGGATTGAATCCAGCCCGCGAGACAATGCTCAGAGAAGCGCAAGAGAAAAACGAGCTACAGGTTGAAATATGTCAACTTGATGTTGTCAAAGCCAGGTGCCTCGAACAAAGACACTGTAATTGTATTTCTTTTTCTTTCTTTCTCTCTCTCTCTTCCTCCTTTTCTCTTTCAGTCTCTCTCTGTCTTTCTCTCTCTTCCTCCCTTTTTCTCTCTCTCTCTCTCTCCCTTTCACTCTCTTTCTCTTTTTTGATCCTCTTTGTCTCTTTCTCTATGTGTCTTTTTACCTTATTTTGCACTCTCTCTTTCAGTCTCTGTCTCTTTCGGTCTCTCTGTCTTTCTCTTCCTCCCTTTTTCTCTTTCTCTCTCCCTTTCACTCTCTTTTTTGATCCTCTTAGTTCCTTTCTCTCTGTGTCTTTCTACCTTATTTTGCACACTCTCTTTTCTCTCTCTCTCTCTCTCTCTCTCTCTCTCTCTCTCTCTCTCTCTCTCTCTCTCTCTCTTGCTTTCTCCTTCCCTCTTTCTCCACTTCTCTTTTCCCCATATTTCTTTCTATTTCTCTTTGGATTTCATTCTTTCTCTCTTTCTTTCCTCTCTCTCTCTCTCTCTCTCTCTCTCTCTCTTTTCCCCCCACCATCTCTACTTTTACCCCCTATCTGTTTCTCTATTTCTTTATCTCTCTTTTTCTTTCTCTTGAATCTACGACAGAATGTTTGTTCTATCGTGTTGCCCCCGACTTAAAATGAGTTTGACACCCCTGCTCTAAAAGATCAAAAATCAACAAAAAAAATAGGTAAAAAAAGGAGAAAAACAACAATGACTAGAAAAAGAACCAATAAAAGACAAAAAAGAACGACAACAAATACGAACAAAAAAAAAACGACATAAAAAAAAAGACAAGAAATGGCGAAAGCAAAAGGAGCGAGGAGAAGGAGCAGACCTGAAGGTCGTAGACGCGAACTCTCTTGTCCAGGCAGGCGCTCAGCATCACTTTGCCGGCGACGGTTACCACGGTCACCGCGTGGCTGTTGCCCTTGTAAACTCGCTGCACTTCGCCGCTCTAACCCCAGAAAAAAATACACATATTCTCCGTCACTCTCTATATCACAGGTGTCAAACAGGCGGCCAGATCAGGCCGGCTAAGGGATTGAATCCGGCCCGCCAGACAACACTCAGAGAAGCACAAGTGAAAAACAAGCTGCAGGTTGAAATAGGTCCACTTGATGTTGCCAAAGCCAGGTGCCTCGAACAAAGACACTCTACTTGTATTTATTTCTCTCTCTCTCTTTTCCACCCCTTTTCTCCCACTGTCTAGGTCTTTTTCACTCTCTGGGTCTCTCTTTTTCTCTTCCTTTGTTGCTCTTTGTCTCTTTCTCTCTCTGTGTCTTTTTAACTTTTTTTGCTCTAACTTCCTTTTTTCCTCTTTTGTCTTTTCTCTTTCTCTCTTCATACCTTTCGCCCTTTCTTTTCTCTTTTCTCTCCTTCTGTCTTTCTATTTCTCTTTGGATTTCTTTCTTCCTCTCCCTTTCTTCCCCCCTCTCTCACGACTTCTCTTTTTATCTCTTTTGTCTCTCTCGCTCTCTCTCTTCCACCCCTTTTCTCCCACTCTCTGTCTCTGTCTCTTTCACTCTCTGTGTCTTTCTTTTTCTCTTCCTTTGTTGCTCTTTGTCTCTTTCTCTCTCTGTGTCTTTTTAACTTTTTTTACTCTAACTTCCTTTTTTCCTTTTCTCTCTTCTCTTTCTCTCTTCCTACCCTTCGCGCTTTCTTTTCTCTTTTCTCTCCTTCTGTCTTTCTATTTCTCTTTGGATTTCTTTCTTCCTCTCCCTTTCTTCCCCCCCTCTCTCATGACTTTTTATCTTTTGTTTCTCACGCTCTCTCCCTCTCTCCCTTTTTTTCTTTCTTTGTCCCGCCCTAACTCCTTTTCCATCTTTCTTTCTCTTATTTCTTTATCTCTTTTACTTTCTCTTTAATCTACTAGTCCGGCCCCGGACAGAATGTTTGTCCTATGGTGTGGCCCCCCGAGTTAAAATGAGTTTGACACCCCTGCTCTATATGAATCCTGAGTAACGAGACAATGCAGTCAAAATTCAAACAGACGGGACGTGGACGTTTTTTGGAAGGGGCAGTGTGTTCTACAAGCACAATCTCAATTCGATCAAACGCAGTGGAAGGATTTTTTACATTTGACTATAAAGGATTTTGTACGATCAAATACAAATTATATTTAACGCAACAGATCTTCACTGGCTAGGCTGTGGGGCAAGTCATTGCAACCTAGTGGAGGATGATGTTTACAGAAAACAGCAGGAACTGGGACGAAGGGCTGATATGATAATCGGCGCTTCCCGACGCAAGAGGGGCCTTTGTGACGCAGGAACGCTCGGGGTCCAGACATCGAGGCGAGGAAGTGGAGCCCGAATGCGGATTTTCTGGCCCGCCCATGGGAGGAGCCGGCACACCGGCCGGCAGAGAGACGTGGGTCGAGAGAAGAACTTGAGAAGATCGAGAGAAGATGAAGGGAGAATCGGGCGACACTAATTCGGCTAATTCGATGGAGTTCACTTAGTTAATTTGAGATTGTTTAAGAAATTAAAACCGCCCCCGTGTGGAAATGCCGGTCTCTAGTCCATATTTTCCCCAAAAGAAACGAGCACACATTGATAGGGGAATGAAGGTTTGTGTTTGGTTAATAGAGTCAGATAACTAATTCGAACAATTTGGTAAACGCTACATTTTAAGATTATTTCCGAACACAGTGTCCCTTTAAAAATAGCACAAGTTTGTTTTCTGGCCTTCTGAAAAGGAAAACGGGGACTTACGTGGATGTTGTGGGCGTAGATGCACTCTTCGCCGGAACCGCTCAACACCAGATCGTTCACCACCTGAACACCAATACCTTAGCGTCAAAACGGACGCTAATGCTAACCTTCAAAGGCTGTAAATGATTCGTTCTCAAAACAAAACTAAAGCTAACGTTTGACTAGCGCAAATTAGAAGTTGCCAAAACGGATGCTGTTGTGGATTAACTGTAAGTCAGCAGCTTCGGAGCTGACAACAGACAACTGGCAGGATGTTATGAAACGATGTTGATACAAGAAGTCACAAGTTGCTGACTAAGCGAGTCGATTCCGAGAAAAAACACTTTGGAATCCGAGAAAAACGTCACGTGATCACGGGAACACAGTATAAAAAGCCCAGCGTCTCCTGGACGAATTTGAACGTGGCTTGGATGAATGTTGCTGAATAAAGGAGGTTCCCTCTCTGTCATATTCTGTCTCTGCGTATATTTTGGGGCGACGCCCAACGACGTCCGCTCCAAAATAAGTGGCGCCCAACGTGGGGCAAAATTCGGATACCAAAGTGTTTTTCTCGGATTCCAAAGTGTTTTTTTTCTCGGAATCGACAGTGTTTTTTCCGGCCCCGACTTTGCTCAGTCAACATCTAGTCAAGTCAAGTATCGCTTGTGATTTTTTCAACATTAAGTCATACATCCTGCCAGATGTTTGTTATCAGCTCTGTTGTCAGCTCCAAAGCTGCTGACTCACAGCCAATCCACAACAATGCTAATAATAACAATGTTTGAAGACTGCAAATTAGCCCTTCTCAAAAAACTACAAATGCTAATGCTAACGTTTGAAGACTGCATATGATTCGTCCTCAAAATGCTCCTTTATGCTAATCTTTCAAAACTGTTGTCCTTGAAGTGGACGTTAAGGCTAACAACTGCATATGAGCCGTTACCAAAGTACGCGCTTGTGCTAACGTTCGACGACGTCTCATTTGCAGTCCTTAAACGTTAGCGTCCATGTCCAGAAGGGCCAATCGGCAGTCTCAGAGCGTCCCTCCGGAGGGCGGCTAAGCGTTAGCGTAGGGACCCACCGCGATGCAGAGGACGGTCTTCCCGTGGCCGAGCAGCGTGCGCAGCAGCAGTCCGGTCTCGGCGTCGCGCACGCTAACGGTGCAGTCGTGGGATCCCGCCAGCAGGAGGCGCCTGGAGCCTTCCTGAGAGGAGGCCAGGCAGCTGACGGCGCGAGGGGCGTGGCACTCCAACACCCGAAGCCGCTTGTTGGTCTAGAAGGCCGGCGAGCCGGAGAGCCGGAGAGCAGGGAAACAAAGGCTTCAAAATCACAATTCCGCACTTTGGCTTAGGGACGGCAATTGCTATGCTCTTCAGGCAACCGCATTTACGGCAAAAAAGAGAGAGAGAGAGGCGTGAGAAAACGAGAGAGTGAAAAAGAGGAATGGGAGGCTATTATTGTCATGACAATGAAATTCAAAGCTGCTTCATAGAGTGAACATTAAAATTTAAAATGAGTGCAATTACAGACAGGATCAAATGTATGGCTGACTCCCTATTGGTGTGTGAGTGTACGTGTGAATAGGTAAAGTGTGAAGCACTTTGTAAAGCGCTTTGAGAGGTCTTCATGGACTTGAAAAGTGTTATATAAATGCAGATCATTTACCATTTAGCGTCTTGATTATCCTCAAAACGTTTGGAGGCCGACTCTCTATTGGTGTGTGAGTGTGTCTGTGAATGGGTTAAGTGTGAAGCACATTGTAAAGAACTTTGGGAGGTCTTCATTGACTTGAAAAGCGCTATAGAAATGCAGACCATTTACCATTTAGCATCTTGATTATCCTCAAAGTGTTTGGAGGCCGACTCCCTATTGGTGTGTGAGTGTGTGTGTGAATGGGTAAATGTGAAGCAGATTGTAAAGCGTTCTCGGAGGTCCTCATTGACTTGAAAAGCGCTATATAAATGCAGACCACTTATCATCTTGATTATCCTCAAAACTTTTGGAGGCTGACTCCCTATTGGTGTGTGAGTGTGTGAATGGGTAAGTGTGAAGCAGATTGTAAAGCGCTTTCGGAGGTCTTCATTGACTTGAAAAGCGCTATATAAATGCAGACCATTTAGCATCTTGATTATCCTCAAAACGTTTGGAGGCTGACTCCTTATTGGTGTGTGAGTGTGTGTGCGAATGGCTTAAGGGTGAAGCACATTGTAAAAAACTTTGGGAGGTCTTCATTGACTTGGAAAGCGCTATAGAAATGCAGACCATTTACCATTTAGCATCTCGATTATCCTCAAAACGTTTGGAGGCAGACTCCCTATTGGTGTGTGAGTGTGTGTGTGTGAGAATGGGTAAAGTGTCTTAAATGACAAAACAGAAGACGGAACACAATATAAAAATCCAGTCGGCAGCAACCGAGGTAGCAGCGATCCATGATAAATATTGCTTATTCACAGTGCAAATACAGATGACAAAATATGAAGAAATAAGAAAATGCAAAATGCAAATAGTGGAGTGCAAATTTGAATTTAGTATTGGGACAGCTCGGGGAAGAAGCTGTCCCCGAGTCTATTTGTCTTGGCTCCGATGGTAGCGGGCGGAACAAATGGAAAGGAGGAAGAGAAAAAGGGCGAGGGAAAGAGAAAGACGGAAGGTGTGAGAGAAGGAGAAAGTGGGAGGAGAGGGGAAAAACAAAGACAAGGAGAGAATGAAAGAGAATTAATAGGGAGAGGTTCTTTCTCTTCCCCCCCTCTTTTCTCTCTCTCTCTCGCTTTCCATCTCTCTGTCTCTCTCGCTTTCCATCTCTTTATGTCTCTCTTGATCTCTGTCTCTATCTCTCTCGCTTTCCATCTCCCTCTACATGTCTCTCTCTCTCGCTTTCCATCTCTATCTCTCTGTCTCTCTCTCTCTCGCTTTCCATCTCTCTGTCTCTCTCGATCTCTCTGTCTCTCTCTCGCTTTCCATCTTTCTCTCTTTGTCTCTCTCTCTGTCTCTCTCTCTCTCACTTTCCATCTCTCTGTCTCTCTCTTTCTCGCTTTACATCTCTCTCTTGCTTTCCATCTCTCTCTCACTTCCCACCTCTCTCAGTCTCCCTCTCTCTCTCTCGCTTTCCATCTCTCTGTCTCTCTCGATCTCTCTGTCTCTCGCTTTCCATCTCTCTATGTCTCTCTCTCTTGTTTTTCATTTCTCTCTCTGTCTCACTCTCTCTCACTCACTTTCCATCTCTCTCTCTGTCTCTCTCTCTCTCTCTTTCTCGCTTTCCATCTCTCTCTGTCTCTCTCCCTCTCTCTCTCATGTTTCACTTCAAAGAGGCGGCGGTTTACGAAGGCTATCCCAATTTTTTCTCAGTTTGTACCGGAACTCACCGCGAGATCGATGGTGACCACGTTGCCGTTGTACAGGCCCACGAACAAAAGTTTCCAGCGGCTGTGCAGGCACAAAACGCGATCCGGCATGGTAAACTGATGCTCCAGCTCCCGATTCTGTGAGGAAATAGCAAAAAGCGCCTGAAAATAATGGAATTTTAACGGAAAAGGCGATTCGCCATCGCATATTGATGCTCCGGATCCTGATTCTGTTAGCAAATATCCTAGCGATCGTGGATTTTTTTTTTTTGTATCAACCGAAGCCGCAGAGACTACTGGGAAAGTACCCGATTTGTGGAAACCTTGAAACAACGAACGAATACAGAAAGTATAAACTTGGTTCACACGCGTGGATAAGAATCGACAGTGACAGTTTTCACTGGTTTACCCCTGCCGCATCATAGAGGTACCCTGCCCATCTCTTAGAACGCGTCCAAACATCCCATTATCCCTTTACAACACCTCTCCACTCATTCCTATCACTAACAATAAGACGTCATAGATCAGGAAAACTCAATGTGTCACATTATAAAGATCTAATAGTGTCTTTCATTGACACCCGGGTGAAGATGTGGAGAGATTCTTTAACCAATCAGAACGCAGAACAAAATGCACTATGCAAATCAGTAAAAATGTTGAGATAATGCGATCGATCATCCCTCAAGTCTTTTCACATGCCTTTTGGAACACCCGCGGTCCAGTGGGAAAGTGTCAGCGCCCTCACCGCCACGACCTGGGTTTGAATCCCGTCGCCTTATCATTTAAGTCAGCGATGATAAAATATTGATCGACAAAATATCAAAAACCTCGTGTAATAAAGCATTTATTATTTGCAATCTTCTCCACATATTCTACGGTATGTAAGGCTTTCAAATATCTGGCCAAATTGGAGTTTTTAGTCTGGAAAATACATCCATCCATTATCTGCACTGCTTATCCTCAGTAGGGTCACGGGGGCGCTGGAGCCCATCCCAGCTATCTTCGGGCAGTGGACTCCCTCAACAGTCACAGGGCACACAGAGACAGACAACTCACCTGCTTCTTAACACCTAGGGAGATTTCGGTTAGGCCAATCAACCTGCATGATGCATGTTTTTGGAATATGGGATTAAACTAGAGTAAACCCACGCAAGCACGAGGAGAACATGCAAACTCCACACAGGAGGTTCGATCTCATGACCTCGGAACTGTGCCCCACACGCGCTAACCACTGCGCCGCTGTGCTGCCCCCGGAAAATACAGTCATTCAGAAATTAACGGTTTTACGAGATGACTATGAGATCGCGTCGAGATTCCCTCGTTGATGTTTTTGAGTTTCGGACCTTGAGATCGTAGCAGCGTACGGTCCGGTCGCTGGAGCCGGAGTAGAGGCGGAGGGGAAGGGAAGGGGCGTCCGACACCAGCAGGCAGCTGACTTTGGACGTGTGACCGCTAAAAACCCAAACTTGCTGGCGAGTCTGTCAAAGGCAAAAAAAGACACAAGTTAGCTGACGTGTTTAGGAGAGAGTACATTGGTACGAATACCTTTTCCAATCCCGGACTTTTCCAAAAAGGGAAGGAAATGCAAAAAACTCACAATTCGTTCCACAATACCCTTCTTTTCCCTCACCAAGAAGAATATATAACAGAACAACACTTTAAAATGAAGTTTCTTATAAATCTACTTAGAACATTCATTGCATGTTTTCCATCTGCCATCATGTACCCGTATTGACTCGTCTTCATTCATGCCATGTTTGCTACAAGCCAGGTGAACTCCTCTTTCCACCATGCTTTTAATGTACGTTTTATGTTTTGTAGCGTCATATATTTTGTTAGCTTCTTTTGAATCTTTCTTCTGGGGCTGAGGTTTTGGCTTGATTCCTAAGCACTTCTCTATCACATCCACTACACAGCATTATCTCCAGACAGAAGAGCAACTTCAGCGACAGACTGCTGTCACAGTCTTGTACCACGGACAAACTGAGGAGATCTTTTCTTCCTCATGCTATGAGGCTCTTTAACTCCACCCGGCGGAGTAAAAGCCCACATTAACCCACACCCCCACATTGCATATTACCGTATTTTATTGCAGTGTGTATTCTGTGTAGCACATCTAGATACTCTATAACACGCTGCGTTGGGTATTTGTATATTGTATTCCTTTTGCTTTATTATTGTATTGTTCTCAGCGAAGGGATACTGCTGGAAGTGTGAATTTCCCTGCGGGGATGAATAAAGTATCTATCTATCCATCCATCCATCTCTCTATTTTCTTGTGTTGTCTGTGCGTCTACTGTGGAAAACGATATGCAAATGCACGACCTAATAACGCTCGGGAAAGTCCGGATGCACGAAGTTATTCGATGCGGGCTTCTGATTGGCTGCCGATGATGCAAATTGCCAAACGAAATGAAATTCTGAAATTTCCAAACCGATTTCGAAATCGGAATAAAGCAATCGTTTGATGTGATAATTTTCCTCTTTTCCCCCTTCTTCTTGAAAAAGTTGTCAGCCACCCGGGCAGACACTGCTTTTACTCAATTTCTTCTATCAATCAGAGAACTTTATCTTGAAAAGGATCAACAGGAACCTTCAGCAGGCTACTTTTTAAATAAAGTCACTTTTTCTCCAGTAACTGGGCAGGGGGTCGTCAAACATGGGGGCGACACCCACCAGCAGGTCGAAGGCCTTGACGGTGCGGTCCCCAGAGCAGGTGAAGAGCATCCCCTCGTGGATCTGCATGCCGTTGACCGACTCCCGGTGGCCCTCGAAACCGCCGACCGACGAGCCTGAGAACGCGAAAACCTCACTGTTGACGTTTCGTGGGTTTGCGGGAGCGGGAAAGGAGACACTTACAGGAAGGGATCCACGTGATCGGAGGTTGAGACATTTCGCTGCAAAAAACAAAAAGGGATTTGTTTTTGTGGCACTGCTCGCATATTCTCAGTGCACAAGAAAATCGAGCCAGCGCACAAAAATCAGGGCTCAAAATGACTCATTAAGAAGCGACTCAAGTCAAAGTTACAGTGCATGAAGGTCAAAATGCACGGGTTCCCCTGACGTTGTGTCCTAAATAAGGTATTTTGAAGTTGAGTCGAAGTAGCACGAAGTTGAGTAAAGTTAGTAGTTTGTCGAGAACCGGCTTCTTCGGCTCGGCTCACTAAAAGGAACCGGCTCTTTCGGGTCCTAAACGGCTCTTTGGGTGGTTTTTCCTTCTTTAATCTCAACATGACCAAATATTATGTAAAATTATGCACAAAATGACTTAAAGGAAGGGGAATAGAACAAAAAAGAAAAAAATAGCAAAATGAATAAGTAGTGAAAAGCTGAGAAAAAAAGAAACAAAAGGAAGAGAAAAAGGAAGGAACAATTCAGAAAAAAGACGGAAAAAAGAAAAGAAACAAAGTAAAAAAGTAAATAGAGAACAAAAAGAAAAAAGTAACAGCTAGGAAAAAATAAACACAATGACATTTTTTTTAAAGGAATTTAAAAAAAATTAAAAAACAGGAAAAAAGAAGAAAAAGTTTGTGTTGCATTCAAATAATTTCCAATGATATCAAGTGAATCTTGTTGCCAACATTGTACTTCCACTAAAAAATGTGATTAAATACAATTCTGTATCGTGCAACCGACTCAATAAGCCCCCAAAAATGTTAATATTATGCGACAAAATATATCAGGAAATAAAAAGAAATGGATATCTTGTGAAAGAATTGTAAGAATTGTACAACCTTTGCAATAATACATGAGTCAATTCATTCAAAAGAGAAAAATCATTTTGCATTCCCGGAAACTCAGCAAAATGTAACGTGAAGTTTTGGACATGTTTGATAATGAATTATCTTGCCACACTTGGTATTATGGTTGCTCACTGTTGTTTCAAGCGTTGCTCACCGACTTTGTGTGAACGCTCAAACCCCTGGAAAATTAGAGGGAACATTGCCCGGGAGCCAGCCGTGACGTTTACCTCTCGGAGGACTTGCAGATGTCCATGTCGCTGGCGGAGATGACCCGGTCGCAGTCCCGACTGAGACGTCGGGGTGTTCCCGTCTGGATTTCCGCTTCCTGTTTCAGAGGCGGGACTTCCTCCTCCTCCGTCTTGGCCCTCCTCTGCGGGCGGGGCCAGCGCGGCCCGGAGGCCTCGCCGTCCGTCTCCGCCTCGCTGCTTTCGGGCGCCGCCTTGCCGTGAGCTTTTTCCAGAACCTTGCGCTTCTTCAGCTTTCTCACCCGCTTGCCGGACTCGGAGGGCGAACCGGGCGAGGAGTCGGGGGCCCAGGGGGTCTCGAACGCAGCGTCGGGCGGGACGTCCGTCTCGAGGGTCGCCGGCTTCGTGTCGTCTCTCGACGCCAAGGTTGCGGCGGACTCCGCCCATCCCGACGGTATGCCGGCGGGTTCGTCCGGTCGACTGGACGGCTCGGTCTTGATCGGCGTCTCAGAGATGTCCGACGCGCCGCAGACGCGCACAGGGGACAGCGGCTCCTGCTTGATGGTGACCGAAAACGGGGGCGTGGAACTTGGTGCAGGGGGCGGGGCCTCAGAACACGGTCGTCTTTCCCAGGGGTCCGATTTCTCCTCCTTCACTCGGATCCCGGCTACTTCTGTCGCATCCATATTGCCTAAGATGAAACCAAAATGGCTTTGTTGGATCCTGCCGTGTCCTCCATCTCATAATTCCTTTCGTGTATACGGTTTACCTCGCATTCCTTTTAATAAGAGGATGCGTTGATCTCGTAGCGTGCTCATCTCCGTGGCGATCTGAAAGAGGAAAACCAATCGATTGGACCTCCCCGAATGCAAGACAGGTCCAGGTAAAAGTCGGTACCTGCTGTTTGAAGAGCACGGCCCTCTGCACCTCCAGGTAGGCTGCCTCCAGCGCCACTCGAGCTCGACCTAGTCGGCTTTCCGCCGTCTGCAGCGAGCGACTCAGCTCCTCCTCCCGCAGCGAAACGGCCAATAGCTGCTCGATCTGCACGCGCTCTGCTTCAACCAATCACAAACAACCGATCATGCCGCGCCCACGGACGAGAGACTTTCGGCGCTAACGGAGGTCGGCCGATTATCGGCACCAATAGTTGGGAATTTGACGGATATTGGTATCGGCATTGTTATTTAATTGATTTCAACCGGGTCAGAGGAGCAGGAGGGAGCTTTGCTTTGTAGCTGTTCTCTCACTCGCTCCTCCCCTCTGCTGACCCCGCGCCTTCCGATTGGAGAAGCGAGCGAGGGTGAAGCCAATGAAACAAAAGCTTTGCAGACATCACACGCTGCCGATAATATCAAGAATTTAAAAGGTCCGTGCCTTGGCGTCAATGTGATAAAGGGATAGCGGCAGTAGCTCAGGAGGTAGAGCGCTCGTTTAGGGATCAAGGGATCCCAGTTCGAATCCCGGCTCGTCCGTGTTACATATTGAAGTGTCCTTGGGTAAGACACTGAACCCCTAATACCCCCAATAAGCAGGTTAGCGCCTTACATGGCTGCAAGGCCGCTATTGGGAAATGTGGAGCACATTGTAAAGTGCTTTGGGAAGTCATTGACTTGAAAAGCGCTATATAAATGCAGATCATTTCATTTCATAGTCTAAATAGTGTAATTAACTTGTTTTTGGGATGGTGGAGATTGATTTATTAGCTCTTATCATAACACAAGTTTGTCAATCGAGCGTGCGTGTTTGTGATTGCGCATCTAAAGTAGGGCTGCAACTAACCATTATTTTCATAATCAATGAATGAGATTGCTTAAATGCATCTCTAATCTCCTCTTCTTTATTCAAGTATGTTTTGAACAGAACAGCAGAATATAAAACAATAAAAAAATCAAAGTGTTGGTCAAATAACTTTACAATAAATAAGAACATCCACTACACAACATCATCTCCAAACGGAAGAGCAGCTTCAGCGACAGACTGCTGTCACAGTCTTGTTCCACGGTTCTTCCTCATGCCATGAGGCTCTTTAACTCCACCCGGGGGAGTAAAAGCCCACATTAAACCCCACCCCTACATTTGCATATTACCCTATTTTTATGACAGTGTGTATTTTATGTAGCACTATTTAAAAACACTATATCAACACATTATATTGCGCATTTCTGTATTCTATTTCTTTTATTTCATTATTTTATTTTTCAACATAAGGATACTGCTGAAAGTGTGAATTTCCCTACGGGGATGAGTAAAGTATCTATCTATCTAGCTATCTATCTAATACCTACAAATCTATCCTAGACACCTGCAAATATGGAAGATAGTCTTTTCCTACTACCTTATGAAATGATCATATCATCTTTGGTGTCTTTTTTTTTATCCACAACAAATATTTTAATAATGTAAACCCACTTTTCAAAATGTTGTCAACGCAGTTGTGTTTTGGAAGGGTTCAGATGTTTTCTCTGTACTTATGCTGCACTTTTCTTCCCTTTCACGAGGAAACAATCAAACGCTACAGAGTTGAAACTTTAAAGCCAGGTTGGTTTGTAATGATGAAAAGTTCAATAAAACGGTCTTAGCGCCCTCTGTCGAACTAAAGTGGTACTATACCTCTCAGCGTCACAACGGGATTATTTGTATTGATGTATTGTATTTAATGGCTCAAAGATCCCGTGATACAAAATTGAAATTAGAATTGATCGACTGTAAAATGTTTGAGAAATTAAGTTTTAGTTGAATTGAGAAGAAAAATACGTCGTTCTTTTTTACGTTCTTAAAAAAGTACGTTTTAAAGCTTTTACAGCGATGGAATATGGGCTCCAAATATGGCTCACCGGCCTCTTTTTAATACGAATAGTCGTATATCGGTCGATCCCTAATCATAAGTCTCAAACCTGCTTTGGACTTTGTCTTCCTTCTTTTGGGATCTTGTTGCAGACCAGAAGCGTCCAGACCGGGAAGGTCCTAAAGAATAAAAAGGAGAAGCTGTTTCAGAAGCTTTTGGACTCAACTTGGTCCGGAACTCACCCCCGGCGATCTCCTCCTCTTTGGTTTTCCTTGTCCGTCGTCAGATCTGCAGAGAGCCTGGACCTTCTCCGACATGATCCGGTCGGCTCGCTTCATGGCTTCTTCTTGGGCGAGGTTTTGAATCTGCCAGCCGCCGTCCTCCAGCGAGGACCTCCGCGCCGTCTCCTCAGTCGACGCCGGGGCCAGGCTGCTCTCCGACAGGGAGCGCTTGCGGGGAGCGGCGGACGGGGAGGTGTCCATCAGCTCCTCCCAGGGGAACTTCTCCAGCGCGGCTATGTCGTCTTCCTCCCGGCCCTGATCGGGTACCATTTCGATGCCGAACCTGGGCATCCCTTTGCCCACGTCCCGCTTCTTGCGCACCTCCTGGTACACCTGCTCCCAGTTGACTTTGCGCCGAGCCCCGGCGCTGATGAGCTGCTGCACGGTGGGCTTGAGGCCGGAATCCTTTTCGCCCTCGGTGCGGCGGGACGGGCTGAGGTTGCGGACGCGCCTGGCGTGGAGGAGGTTGGGTTCCCGGACGCCCGGTTTGCTCTTGACGCTGATGCGCTTGGTCAGTTCCAGTTGGTTGGAGGCCGGGTCCTTTCTGGTGTGTTCTTTGGGAGCGGGATCGTCCGTCTGGTTTCCCGGGTCGTCGGGTCTCTCGGGGACGGACGTGCTGGCTAGCGAGGACCGGACGCTGATGCGCTTGGTCAGTTCCAGTTGGGTGGAGGTCGGGTCCTTTCTGGCGTGTTCATTGGGAGCGGGATCGTCCGTCTGGTTTTCCGGGTCGTCGGGTCTCTCGGGGACAGATGTGCTGACTTGCGAGGACCGGACGCTTATGCGCTTGGTCAGTTCCAGTTGGGTGGAGGTCGGGTCCTTTCTGGTGTGTTCTTTGGGAGCTGAATCGTCCGTCAGGTTTTCCGGGTCGTCGGGTCTCTCGGGGACGGATGTGCTGACTTGTGAGGACCGGACGCTCTCGGCGGAGGAGGCGGCCAGACTTTCTTTGGCACCGGATGAAGGACCGGGGTCTGTATCGGTTGACTTCGGTCGAGATGCGTTCTGCCGGCAGGTGTTTTCCTTGTTTTCTGTGATGGGTCCTCCCACTGGATCTTTAGGTGATTCTCCATTGTTCTGAGGTGTTGCCAGGCGGGGGCCATCCAAAGATCTCCTCCTTTGGGAGCGGGGCAAGGACTTGATGGAGGTTTCTGGTAGTTTCGGTCGAGACGAAAGACTCCTGTTCCCTTGGGTCTTTGAAGGTGCTTGGGCTGGACTGTTGTGTTTCCGTTGAAGCTTCGCCTTGACTTTAGTTTCCTCTCGTTTTTGCTGGATCGAGATGGGGTAGGGTTCTAGGTTCGAGGGGGCCTCCTTGCCGGGAAGTGACTCTGTGCTGGATTGACAAGAAGACCGTCGGGAGGACTTGTCCAGGTTTTTGGCGCGAGGCTCCCGGTCGGGTTTCGGCGGCCCTGTTCCCTGCTGGTAATCCGCAAACAAACGCGGCGGAGGCGGGTACGTTTGAAAGGACGGCAGTCGGTAATTGGCGATGTTATTCCTTCCGTAAACGCCGTAACTGCTGCCCTGGTTACTGAGCCAGGGCAGTCGGGCGGGGCCGGAGTCCTGCGAGGAGCGGCGAGCGCCTTGAAAGCCTCGAAAATCCGGCGGGTCCCGGGCGTGCCACGAGGCGCTTTTGCCCGGCTTGTCGTTTCTGCAGGAGTCGGTCGGTAGGAAGCCGTCGGGCGGGTTCCGACCGAAGTCGCGGGGCACGGAGCGCCCGGCGCCCTCCCATCGGTAGCGTTGGTTGAGTTCCTGGACTTTCTGCTGGATTTCGCGTTTCTTTGCTTCCGCTGTCTCCTGGGCCAGTTTGGCGGCGGCCATCTCCTTTTCTTTGCTGTCGGTGCAGACCACAAGCCACGGCGTTAGAGGGCCGCAAATAACCTTCATTTAAAGCACAGATCAGGCCCGCTAGGGGATTGAATCCGGCCCGCTACACAACCCATCACTTTCAGAGGTAAAATGAACACTGTGACAGCGACCACTAGCTGAGGCTCATATCATTAAAAATAAATAAAAAACTTCTCTATTTTTAAAAAGAACCCACGTTCATTGTGAATGTCAAGTCTTTTTGCTCTGTATTTAAGCCTCCTTGACTCAAAATGCCGCACCACTTTGTCGTTAAACCCCAGAAGAAAAATCCCTATGAATTTTTCAACTTGAAATGCGATGACTTTTCTAAGACCGGTCCCAAAAGTCGAAAAACTGAAATGCTTTGATTCACATTTGCATAAAGGTACAAAAATGTCCTTGAAAATAAGGAGAGGTATTTCAAGACTTTTTTTTTTCAATGAGTGACATTTTTTAACCACCAGGGGGCACTGAATAATACGCACTGTCCTTTAAAGTGCAACCCCCTGCAGAGAAAATCCCCTTTCTGAAATTGGAGTCAGTTTGTATGAAAGCAGCAGCTGAAAAGAATGCCACTAAATATAGCGTGCAAAGAGTGAGCACTACTGCCCCAAGTGGTCATCGTGGGAAATGTCTTTCTATAGAAAGTAGGCCACATCTTTATTTAGCTCAGGAGTGTCAAACTTATTTTAATTCGGGGGCCACACGATAGAAAAAAGGAGAAAAAAAAGAAAGAAATAAGAGAAGGAGAGGGAGAAAAAAAGAGAGAGTGTTGGACAAGGAAAGAGAGAAAGGGATAAAGAGAGAGAGAGAGAGAGAGAAAGAGAGAGAGAGAGAGAGAGAGAGAGAGAGAGAAACAAAAAAGATAAGAGAAATAGTGAGGGAGGGGGAAATAAAGAGAGAAAGAAAGAAACCCAGAAAGAAAGAGAGAGAAAGAGAGAAACGAGGAAAGACAGAAGGGTAGAAAGAGAGAAGTAGAAAGTGAGAGAGAGAGAGAGAAAGAGAGAGAGATAAGGAAAAAATGAAGAGAGCAAAAGAAGGTAAAAAGACACACAGAAAGAGACAAAGAGGGAAAAAAAGAAAAAGCAAAAGAGAGAGTGAAAGAGAGAGTGAGAGACGAATGGAGAAAGAAAGAGAGAGAGAGAAAGAAAGAGAGAGGGGTGAAAGAAAGGGAGAGAGAGAGAAAGAGTGAGAAAAGGAAAAAAAGAAGAGAGAGCAAAAGAAGGTAAAAAGACACAGAGAGAGAGACAAAGAGGAACAAAAAAAGAGAAAAAGAAACAGAGAGTGAAAGAGAGAGATAGAGTGAGAGAAGAAGGAAGGAAGAAAGAAAGAGACAGAGACAGAGACAGAAAGAGAGAGAGAGAGAGATATACAAGTAGAAATACAAGTACAGCGTCTTTATGAGAGGCATCTGGCTTTGGCAACATCAAGTGGACATATTTTAACCTGCAGCTCGTTTTTCTCTTGCGCTTCCCTCAGCGTTGTCTCGCGGGCCGGGATTCAACCCCTTAGTGGGCCTGATCCGGCCCGCGGGCCGCCTGTTTGACACCCGTGATTTAGTTCATCTATGTATTGGGCATCTTTTCGATAAATCTTTACAAAATATGGAAAAACAGGAAAGAAAATCCTTTATAAAGTATATATTATGGATATTATTCTTATCGGGGGCATTTTCCGCAAGTTTTGGAAAACGATAGGTGCTTATAACTCGGGGGTTTAAACTCAGGGCCTGGGGGCCAATTGCGGCCTTGATATGAAAGTTAAAAAAACCAGCGTGGATCAATGACTTCTCGTATTGTGTCGCGCAACTCAAAACGAGCGCAACGAAGCACAAAGGAGAATGCAAACTATGGAGACTCAAAGTGACCATAAGCACCATATTTCTTCTATTTTCTGGCATCGTCCTTCAAATATTAAAAATTTAAATTTTTATATTTTGTTTGTTTTGCAGAAAAAAAAGTTATTAAACCATTTAGCGCATCAGGTTTCATTATTATTATTATTATTAAAAAACAAAAAAAGAGCCGGTATTCTAAATCACAGGTGCCAAACAGGCGGCCCGCGAGCCAGATCAGGCCCGCTAAGGGATTGAATCCGGCCCGCGAGACAAAACTCAGAGAAGCACAAGAGAAAAACAAGCTGCAGGTTGAAATATGTCCACTTGATGTTGCTAAAGAAAGGTGCCTCTCACAAAGACACTCTACTTGTATTTTTTTTTTCTCTCTCTCTCTCTCTCCTTCTTTTCCACCCCTTTCTCCCACTCTCTGTCTGTCTCTTTCACTCTCTGTGTCTCTTTTTCTCTTCCTTTGTTGCTCTTTGTCTCTTTCTCTCTCAGTGTCTTTTAACCTCTTTTCCTCTAACTTCCTTTTCTCTCTATCTCTTCATACCCTTCATGCTTTCTTTTCTCTTTTCTCTCCTGTCTTTCTATTTCTCTTTGGATTTCTTTCTCCCTCTCTCACGACTTTTTATCTTTTGTTTCTCAGGCTCTCTCGCTCTCTCTCTTTTTCTTTCTTTGTCTCGCCCTCTCTCCTTTTCCCTCCCTCTTTCTCTCATTTCTTTATCTCTCTTTTTCTTTCTCTTTAATCTACTCGTCCGGCCCCCGACAGAATGTTTGTTCTATCGTGTGGCCCCCGAGTTAAAATGAGTTTGACACCCCTGATTTAGCGCATCATGTTTTATTATTATTTAAAAATAAAATAAAAAATCTTGGGAGCCGTTTGAAAGCCAAAGAGCCGGTTTTCTAAATAGAGCTGTGCTCCGGGTACGACCAGTAGAGGGCGGTGACGCTTCACATCACGACGCCATAAAGACCGAGAGCAGGCGTGTGGGTGTCATGTTAGCAAACAAAACAAAATTCACGCCTTTTCCTGGCCTTCTTGCATTTCTAAGGATTTCAAGCACCCGTACGAACCCGGTCTCTTACCGGATGTGTTCTTTTCTCTTGCGGACCAGCTCCACCAGCGATCGGTCGAAGTAGTCTTCTTGTCGGTGGACGTGGCCCGGCTGGTTCTTCTCCCGGTCCACCTTCTGCTTGTGGGCCGGGCTGGAGATGTGCCCGGCGTATTCCGTCAAAGTGCCCAGCGTCACCTGGCACAGGCGGCACTCGTGCCCGCAGTCCCTGCCGGGCGCAAAAGGCGACAGGGGGCGCTCAATGCTTCCTTCCGGCATGATTTCGAATAACGTCGGCTGTCGGGAGAGGAGAAGACTCGACAATCCCCGCTTTATTTCATCTAGTCGTCGAATTGTCTATCGGTCGCGGATCAGGAGGTGGCTAACTTAATTTGATCTGGTGTCAAAAATGAACAAAAATCTTCCTGATCCTAAAAGTTATCTAGCAGGTGAGGAAGAAGACCGAGCGGCCATAAGCTAACGGAGCCGGCCGCTCAAGAAGGCTCGGCCGTGACGGCGCCCGCTGCGCTCTGAAACTCTTTCGGACCACCTTCGGGGAAGTATCAGAACCCCCCTCCACTGCCCGCCTCCTGCCCGTCAAACGGACCAATCGCAAAAGAGACATCTGAGCCGGACAGCTGCTCACTACCTTTGACCTCTGTGAAATATGTCACATGATCTTTTTTTGCAGTTGTCTTCTCACCCTTTGAGCTTCCAACTCTGAAGCCAAATTGTGACCTACTTTCATGCAAGTCAGGAAGACTACAATGAATTTCTTAAAGGGGCAGTGCAGGGGTGGAGGACCTTTTTGACCCAGAGCCATAAAAGCAAAAATATAAAGATTTATTTTTGGATGGAGCCATACCAGATATCTTTAGACAAAATACAGGAAAACCGCCGAACACACTCTCCAGATAAAAGCTAATTCTTCATCAAACAGTAAAACAAATTGCGCTGATCGTTAAAGTCTATGACATACCAAGAATGCCATAGCCTGTGTCCCATATCAATAGAAATAAACCACTTAAAATGTGTCTCCCTCAATACCATATACTTTTTGTCCTGTATCATGGTTTCAAAACAAGGTGCAAGCAAAGTTATTTTGCTAAAATGTCACAAAATACTGCAAACGAGGACACCAAATTATTTAAGTCATGTTTGTACCAGCTGAAGGCTCTTGATTTTTGACTTCGAGAGACCGGAGAGTAGTGCGTTACAGTAATCGAGACGGGAGGTACCGTATACTTTTTGTCCTATATCATAGTTTCAAAACAAGGTGCAAGCAAAGTTTTGTTGCTAAAATGTCACAAAATACTGCAAACGAGGACACCAAATTATTTAAGTCATGTTTGTACCAGCTGAAGGCTCTTGATTTTGGACTTCGAGAGACCAGAGAGTAGTGCATTACAGTAATCGAGACGGGGGGTACCGTATACTTTTTGTCCTATATCACGGTTTCAAAACAAGGTGCAAGCAAAGTTCTTTTGCTACAATGTCACAAAATACTGCAAACGAGGACACCACATTATCGAAGTCATGTTTGAGAACATTCAAACTCAACCCACAGACCAGCTCCAAAGACCTACAACATGATCTTGCTGCAGATGGTGTCGCTGCACATCGTTCAACTGTTCAGCGCACTTTGCACAAAGAGATGCTGTATGGTAGAGTAATGGGACAGAAGCTTTTTCTGCGCACATGCCACAAACCGAGTCGCTTGATGTATGCTAAAGTACATTTGGACAAGTCGGCTTTATTCCGGAATAAGGTGCTGATGAAACTTGTTGTGGAAAATAGACTTGCATTTGTAGAATAGATTGGCATACATTTAGAAAGAAATGTAGAAAGACTTGCTTACAGTTGTGAGAAATGTTGTTCACATCTCGGGAAAGTATCGAAGGACAAATTAGTTTCAACAATCCTCCTCACAGGAGGACAACAGATAACGGTGAAGGGCAAGGTGACAAACTGGCATAAACTCAACAACATGTCCTAATAAGGGTACGACAGCATCTTCCTTGTTGTTACGTGAGATCTCCGCCGCCTCTTGGGTTGTACTCAAATTGAAGCTATAAAAGAATAGTTATGTCTGGAGTTTGCTGAGTTCTTTGGGATGACGCAATAAAGAGCTCCCCCTCATGGCAAGCCTCCGTGTACTTGATTAAATCACGTAAGAGAAGACTTAAACGATGATCGAACCTGCATTTTCTCCAACAAACTAAAATTGACTTATTTGGACATAACAAGGGGCGGTATGCATTGCGGAAGAAGAACACAGCATTCCAAGACAAACACTTGCTACCCATAGTAAAGTTTGGGGGTGGTTCCATTATGCTGTGTGGCCAGTGCAGGTACTGGCAATCTTGTTAAAGTTGAAGGTCGCATGGATTCCAGTCAGTATCAGCAGATTCTTGCGAACAATGTTCTAGAATCGGTGACAAAGCTCAAGTTGCGCCAGGCCTGGATACTTCAACAAGACACAAACCCCAAAACACTGCTCAAATTCTACTTTGGCATTCATGCAGAGGAACAAGTACAATGTTCTGGAATGGCCGTCTCAGTCCCCAGACCTAAATATTATTGCAAATCTGTGGTGTGATTTAAAGCGGGTTGTCCATGCTCAGAAACCATCAAACCTGAATGAAGTGGAGATGTTTAGTAAAGAAGAATGGTCGAAAATACCTTCGACCAGGATCCAGACCCTCATTGGAAGCTATGGGTAGCGTTTAGAGGCTGTTATTTCTGCGAAAGGAGGATCATCAAAGCGGCGCTGCCACGAGCGGCTGCCTTTTCCAGCTGCCCTATTGTTTTATTGTCTGCTCCTATCTTCGGTGTTTTTTCTTCCCGTTTTGACAACTACACTATGGATTACTTCTATCCTATGAGACATTGGTTTTAGCGCACAAAAATGCGTGTATTCAAGGAATTTCAACTCCTTGACCTGAAGAATTCTCGTGCCGGCGTGATGAAGGGGCCTATTGTGGAAGAAGAGCCGGAGCTAGCGAAGCGGCTAGCGCCGTTATAAGTCTTCGGTGCCATCCGTAATATGGTAAATGCGAACTCACGACCAAATAAGATCATCGAGTGCTGGTGGAAAACATCGAAGCGCACAGGGAGCGCAGTTGCTGTGTTTTGCGGAAACGTGGCCCACGTTTAGCATTCCGGACGCTAACGTGTAGCCACCCGGAGCTACCCGGAGCTATCCGGCTTCAACGCCGCTAAACAGAGACACGAAAGCCGGGGGGAATCGGAGAGGAGGCGGACTTGCTAACACGAGGTGGTGTATCCCTGGACACAAAGAAAAGTTTTCCATCTGCCGCAGGGATGTCGAACTTTTGGACTGGCGTGACGTCATCCACTCCGCTACAAGCACCCCTAGGGCATCATGTTCATCTGTTAATAAACAACGGGGTAGACTGCTGGAAGTGTGAATTTCCCTACGGGGATGAATAAAGTATCTATCTATGTATCTTTTCTGTTGGGGTGCCAAAACTTTTGCATACGACTGTATATACCTTTTTTTCATATTGGTAATTGTACTAGTTTGAAATTCGATGTCACTTTAAGTTCGACGGGTACTATATGGGGCAGCTTTGAATTCCATTGACATTCTGTTCTCTTCAGTTGAGTGGAAAGCCTTTATTGCACTTTGCCCTCATCACTTTTTATCAGCTCCAGGGTAAAAATAACCGAGAGTGAGATTCCCTTCACGCCAGCTGCCTTGTACGGAGTATCCGGTACGCCGGTTTGCGTCCAAATATATCTCCCTGTCTCACTTGGAACAACTCAGGTCGCCCGTGCCAAGTCCTGACTGGCACGTGCCCGCTTGCCTCACCCTGACCTAGAAAAACCAAAACCGTGAGGGCTTCGCAGTCATGGAAAAAAAACAAAACCAGAAAAGGGGATTTTCTGTGCCGGTTTTGGTTTTGGGGAGTATTTCTTTATAGTATCCCAGGGGTGTCCAAACGTTTGAGGAAGTGGGGGGCCAAATGTGCCAAAATGAAAATGGGTCAGCCTGGCATTCTTTCAACACTCTTTCATACATTCACCCTTCCTCAAAGGTTTGCCATCAGACCTCGTAGCTCGCCTTCGTAGCATTTTCATTTGACTTGCGGGGAAAAAGAGCTGCTGTGCCGTGAAAAACGCTTCCGGTTCCTTCAGCTTTTCCAGCGTTTGTTTCCAGTTTGCTTTTTCAAGTCTGGCAGTCCCTTGTGTTATTAGTTGTGATTGCTTCAGCAAGGCACAACTACATTGCCAAGTGCCGTAAGCAGGCACAACTAATACAGTCCCCCGAGATATTATTATTATTATTATATCTATCTTCTTCCGCCGAAATTTAACGGGGATCTCCTCCCAGAGCTTTTGGAGTAACCCAACGATTCATGTACCAAAAATTCCGGCCCGACCGGGACTCTTATGGCTTGTCTTTTGACAGCGATACGAGTCACGAAAAAAAGTCCCCATCCGCTCTAATGTATTTTGAGAGTCTCCCATCCGGAATACATGGGCCCATTCAATATAATGGGGAGCACAAGGCTTTTCCCAAAGGTAGTCATAGGAACCAGGGACTGTCCCCAGGGTGGTTTGAGGGGGCCCAACCCCACATTACTTTTAACATGGGTAAATGGTGATTCCCAAAGAGTGGATGCTAGCGAGAGGATGCTAACAGCTATGTGCGCCGCTCGCAAAGTGTTGGGCTGGGGGGGGGGGAGTCCCCCCACAGAACCAAGTAAAAAATGACAGAAACATCTCTCTGAGCTAAAAACTTTACGCCTACTCATAATGCTAACAACCGGGGTTATATATACATACCGGGATCATCTTCCAGATCAATCACATCTCTTACAATTGCCGCGGGAATTGTCTAGTTCTATATAATATCTATATATACATCCATATATGCATATATATATATATATATATATATATATATATATATATATTGTCTTGTTCCACGGACAGACTGAGGAGATCATTTCTTCCTCATGCCATGAGGCTCTTTAACTCCACCCGGGGAGTACAGTGTTCTGGTTTGCCCGCGACCCTGCGTCCTAGACGCATTATTTTTGCTGGGGACGCATCCTGTCATATCAACGTGCGTCCCCGGGACGCAACTTTTTTGACACGAAATTGTCATGATCATTTTTTAACAAAGATTTACCGCACTGCAAACTTTTCGTCAGGCAGATCCGCCATTGTTGTTTTGGTCTCGCGGTTCGAGTTTTCGTCCGCACGCCGATCTCGAGTTCGGGTTGTGTCGTGAAAATCCGTCTCTTTTTAGAGAACCGGCTTTTTCGGCTCAACTCATTCAAGAGAGCCGGCTCTCCAACGGCTCACTTGCTTTGATGCACTAGATTACAAATGATGATGTTGTATAAAGAAGTTAAGAAAAAAAGGAAGTATAAAAGGAGAAAATGAAAAAAGACAGGTTTGTGGTGATCCCTTTGAATCAGTATATTACTAACAATAATTTAATGCAGAAAAGGAATTATAGATCTCTGTTTGGACCCATAGATTTTTGAGCATGCGAGTCCCTGGGACCCATCGCTTTTCACAGCTCAAATGAACACTAGGGAGTAAAAGCCCACATGAAACCCCACCCCCACATTTGCATATTGCCCTATTTTATTAGAGTGTGTATTTTCCATAGCACTATTTTAATACTCTGTAGCAAAACGTTATATTGGGTATTTTTCTATTCTCTATCTTTATTATTTTATTTTTCAACACAAGGATACTGCTGAAAGTGTGAATTTCCCTACAGGGATGAATAAAGTAGCTATCTATCTATAGAAGAGCCACAGTTTCTTGGTTCTTTTAGGTTATGTTGAAAAAAAGACTTCAATTAGCCCTCACAGTCAACTTTCCTTTCTTTATTTCCAATGGCCGTGTCAGAACTGGGGTGGGCTATAATTCTCACAGAAAGCCAAGTGCAAGGTGGCCAAAGGGCTACTGCCATCATCTAGTCAAATGGTGAATTATTATTAGTATTCTATACTGTACCGCGGTCAACATGAGATCATACTAATATTTTATTCCTGCAGTCCAAATGATTAAAATTAGATGATTTAGTAATTTTTTTCACTGCACAACTGCTTTTTAAGGTCAACAGAAAACACCCAAAAATGATTCATTCGGAAGGAGGGAAGTTATAACTTAAGGGGCTGTAGTCAATTCATAACCCCAAAGGTGAGAACCACCAGGAAAAGTATGCGTGTGTCTGTGTGTGGAGTCAAACTTTGGAACAATTTAAAAGACGAGATCAAACAATGTCCAACTATTCACTTGTTCAAATTAATGTACAAAAAAAAAATTCCTGGCGGAATACAGAGATGAAGAAAATGGGGTATGAGTGATTCGAGAGATTGGGAACAGGGCGTCTAGAAGAATGGTTAACTTTGTTGTTATTGTTGCTATTGTTATATCATAACTGTTATTATTAATATTATTACTATTGTTGTTATTATCATTGGTGTATTTAATAGGAAAGATGAAGTGGTAGAAAAAATAAGCATCTGCTTCTGACTACCCCTTTTCGAACATATTGTGTAACATTATTTTGTTGTTGGGTTATTGTTTTTGTTCTCTTTTTATTTTAATGTTCGAAATAAAGTTTTCATTCATTCATTCATTCATTCATTCAACATGACTGGTCACATATGATGAATTTGATGACAGAGGTTTACAGGCCCGCAAATGGGCTACGGACCTGACTTCGACATTTGTGAAACTTGAGGAAACGGCGCCCTCTTCTGGGGAGCTTCGTTAAGGTTGCTGTCAATGTTCCCTGTGTGCGTTTTTATTTCTTTTTTTGTTTCTTACTCCCCAGATTTTTCCCTTTTCCCTCCTTGTCTTTTTACTTATTGTGAACAATTGTTTCCTCTTTTCTTTTATTTTATTTGTTACACTTCCTTTTGTCTTTTTTTCCCAAGCTTTTTCTTGTTTTTTTTTCCCGTGTTTTTTCCATTTCTTCCTCTTTTCGCCTTTTTTGCTTCGTTTTTCCCGCCTCTTAAGTCACGTTGTGCATCACGTTACATTATTGTCGGACGTGGATGGAAGCAACAAAAACCGAGTTGTAGCTACCGGTCACCCATTTCACGGGTAATGAATAGTCTTTTTTCATTGAATGTAGATTTGTCAAAACAATGGACTGACCTTCCTTTGAACTATCGTTTCTTTTCTTTTATTTGTTACACTTCCTTTTCTCTTTTTTTCCCTAGCTTTTCCCTGTTTTTTTCCTTTTCTTCCTCTTTTTGCCTTTTTTTGCTTGTTTTTTCCCACCTCTTAAGTCACGTTGTGCATCATGTTACATAGTAATTGGTATGACATGGATGGAAGCAACAAAAACGATGCGAAGAGCCGTTTGGATGCCGAAAGAGCCGTCTCCTGGTGAGCCGAGCCAAGTTGTAGCTCCAGGTCACCCGTTTCATGGGTAATGAATAGTCTTTTTTTAATAGAATGTACATTTGTCAAAATAATGGACCGACCTTCCTTTGAACTCTCGTTTCTTCTTTTATTTGTTACACTTCCTTTTCTCTTTTTTCCCCTAGCTTTTTTCGTTTTCTTCCTCTTTTCGCCTTTTTTGCTTCGTTTTTCCTACCTCTTAAGTCACGTTGTGCATCATGTGACATAATAATTGGTCCGACATGGAATGAAGCAACAAAAACGATGCAAAGAGCCGTTGGATGCCGAAAGAGCCGTCTCTTTCTGGTGAGCCGAGGCGAGTTGTAGCTCCAGGTCACCCGTTTCACGGGTAATGACTGGCCTTTTTTAATTGAATGTACATTTGTCAAAATAATGGACTGACCTTCCTTTGAGATTTTCCAGCTCGCGGTGGTGCAGCATGCTCCTCATGTGCGCGTCCATCTCCTGTACACAGACAAGATTTCTGCATAAATAAAGCCAGCTCTGCTAACTCACGAGTCACGACATGACAGCGAATCCATAATATTGATAATATTGAAATTTTTAAAAGTCTGATATGAAAGAAGGCACGTGTGTGAATAAGAAATAGCGTACAAAGGGTAGGTTACTTGTTATAGGTAGGCACATTCAGGTGGAGACTGATATCTAAGCTCTTATCAGAACGTGATTAGCTGTCACCATAACATGATTTCATCAATGCAGCTCTAAAACAGGAGTCCTTTTGATGAAAGGCAAAAAGTTGAAAATAGGAAGAAGGTAGAGGGGTTACCTGCTTGGAGGCGTGGACCGTCTCGCAGAGGATGCACTTCCTGTCGCCCGCCATCTTGACTCAAGACAAAGTGGCTGAAACGAAAACAAAAAAGGACCTTGAAGTGAATCTTAATTTCAAAGAGGAGCACAGCTCAAAAGATCATCGGCCGCTCTCTGACCAGTCTACAAGACATTGCCGGCTCGCGGTACCATTAACATTCTAAAAGACAATTCCCATTTCGCTTTTTGTTGTCGCTATATGAAACTGAAAATAAAAAACAGATACTCTTGTATCAGATTGTTTTGGGTTTTTTTTTTAATTGCCGCTGCTTAGTTTTTTTCCACTATTATTATTTTTTTCAATGCATTCTTCTTCTTCATTGCATTCTGACACGCTTCTAGCTCCTAATTTGAAGTGTCATTCCTGTCCTAGGATATCTGAATTAGGGGTGGGTGGAAGGATCCAAATATCGATATTATCGATACTGAGCAAGTACTCGGATCAAATCGATCCTATTTACCTGGGATTGATACTTAATGCCAATTTCCTCAAAGAGCCCCTTATATGTGGATAGCAGCAGTCCTTTTCTGTCTCACCTAGGGCCTTTGGCATAGATAGTAAATAGGAGGGGACCAAGTACGAAGCCCTGAGGAACGCCACAAAAGGCTCAGAGGTCATATTACTGTATATCTTGCACAATGCATCCTTTGTCTCTGTCTCTCTCTCTCCCTCTTTGTCTCTCTTTTTCCCTCTTTTTTTCATTCTCTCTCTCTCTAAAATATATATATATATATTTTTTTCCATTACTCTCTCTCTTTTTGCATAATCTGTGACTTGAACAGGTTAATGGATAAAGAATTCCTAAAATAAATTCCTTATTCTGAAAGGTTCCACCGCTTTGAATATTCTATCATGAGAAGCCCAAATAAAATCTTAGATTAGCAAATCAAATGTGTACAATAAATAGTATTTCTTTTCCACATGCACTAAACCTTTTGTGTATATATTGGATCCACTTTTCCTCGCCTTTTAAAACACCTTCTTATTTACCATCATTGTATTAGTTTCTCAATCTTCTTTTGTTTCAAATGTTTGTCTTTTTATGTTGACAATAACTGTTTATTATTTGTTATTGCAACGTTTGTGGCAGCCTGGTCATCCTGAAAGAAACCTCATGTGCAGTCCCTTCTCAAGGTTTCTTCATTTTCCTTATGTTGAGGGTTTTGAGTTTTCCCTTGCCCTCATGTAGGTTCTAGATCAGGGGATGGTGTCATAATAGCCTGTGGTTTGGAATAATCTGTGGTCTGCGCAGCCCTTTGAGACTCTTTGTGAGTAAGGGCGTCGCAAATAAACATGACTTGACTTGACATGTTTTTGAGTTTTTTCTTGCCCTTATGTAGGTTCTAGATCAGGGGATTGTGTCATAATAATCTGTAGTTTGCAATAGTCTGTGCAGCTCTTTGAAACTGTTCCTTCTCAAGGTTTCTTCATTTTCCTCATGTTGAGGTTTTTGAGTTTTTCCTTGCCCTCAAGTAGGTTTTAGATCAGGGGATAGTGTCATAATAGTCTGTGGTTTGGAATAATCTGTGGTCTGTGCAGGCCTTTGAGACTCTTTGTGATTAAGGGCGTCGCAAATAAACATGACTTGACTTGACTTGAGGTTTTTGAGTTTCTCCTTGCCCTCATGTAGGTTCTAGATCAGGGGATGGAGTCATAATAGTCTGTGGTTTGCAATAGTATGTGGTCTGTGCAGCCATTTGAGACTCTTTGTGATTAAGGGCGTCACAAACAAACAGGACTTGACTTGAGGTTTTTTACTTTTCCCTTGCCTTCATGTAGGTTTAAGATCAGGGGATAGTGTAATAATAGTCTGTGGTTTGCAATCATCTGTGGTGTGTGCAGCCCTTTGAGACTCTTTGAGATTAAGGGCTGTAAAAACAAATACAACTTGACTTGACTTGAGGTTTTTGAGTTTTCCCTTGCCCTCATGTAGGTTTTAGATCAGGGGATGGAGTCATAATAGTCTGTGGTTTGCAATATTCTGTGGTCTGTGCAGCCCTTTGAGACTCTTTTAGATTAAGGGCTATGCATATAAATATGACCTTACTTCTTTTGAGTGCACATCCAAATATCTCCACATTTAGAAAAATCTCCCAAAGACACCCAAAACAAACCTTGTTCTTTCTTTAGTGTACATGACTAAATGGGCAAAGACGCCGTGACGTCACTCCAAAGCCAAAACATCCGAGGAAAAACAGGAAAATGTTTTCGTTTGCTACAAATCTTTTTGAACTTTCTTGTTCAAACGGAACAATTATTCGAGGCAAATACTATTGTATTCGATGAAGCGAATAACAAAAAAGCGATAAGTTACAACCGTTAAATCCACTTTAGGCTGATGTTTCTTAGCATCGCATGCTAACACTTGTGTCAACAATAACACAGGCGCCGTTTTGATAAAATGTGAATAAAACAACTTGCGCTAAGAGGAAATTTAAAACCCTAACATGATAATAGTGAATATTGTAGTTATAATATTGACCGTATCCTCAACAAACTAGGCTAGTATCCAGCTAGCATGCTAGCCGACGTCACTCAGGTCACCAGTTTTCTTGAACGCAACTTAAATCAAACAGCTTGAAGGCACACTCCATTTTCAAACCCTGTTTCTTAATTGAATTTTGAATTGATTGCTTTGGTTTTTACCTTTACGACAACCGCGAGTGACTTCGTTCTTCGATTTTGTCCTCATTTAAAAATATTTTGACTCCGGCGGCGCCGACGAACCCACGCATGGCAACAGAAGAGGCGTTCAAGTGTAAGGCTGCGTCGTCGGAAAGAAGGCTTTCCAAATTTGCTTTGGAGGGAAATTGCAACCCGCGGGCCACATGCAGCCCCGTCAGGGTTCTTCATCCGGTGCGACAGACAAAAATGCTCAAAATAAAACGGCAATTGTTGGGAATTAATAAAATGTAGAAAATGTAGTGTTTACCTAATTGTTCAAATCAATTAACTGACTCCTTTAACCAAACACAACCTACATTCACCCAACAATGTATGCACGCTCGTTTGTTGAGGGAAAAATGAACAGGAAAGCTGACATTTTCACACGGGAACAGATTTAATGTCCCTAACAAAGAACGAAGTGAACTCCATCGAAGATGGCCGAAGAAGCGACGTTGGTTGGTTGGTACGCTGACTCACCTGATAAATAATGTCATATATAAATATGACAACAGAAATACTACAAAAAGACAACTACAGTGATATGAAAAAAAGATACTAAAGAAATACTCCAAAAAGACCACGATAGTAACACTATGATACAAAAATACTGCCATAGTCACAAGTAGAGCAGCATTTCCTAAAGGTCTAAAGTGTTCCTTTGGCGCCAACAGCCCTGGTTGCTGATTGGCTCCCTGACAATTTTTAAACCCCTGTCTTCCAAGAGGAAGCTGTCAGACCGTCTGCCAACCTATGCTCTCAGCTAGGCAAGCTTTGTACTATCCAACATTATCCCGCCCTGTTTATTCCTGCCTGATACCTGTTGCCGACTTGTTTCTGGACCGTTTCTGCATTTGCTCCTCCGTCCTGGCCATCGCCCTGTTTTACCCTGTTTCCTGCCTGATACCAGTTGCCGACCTCTTTTCTGGACTCGTTACTGCCTTTGCTCCTCCGTCCCGGCCATCGGCCTGTTTTGCCCTGTTTCCTGCCTGATACCTGTTACCGACCTGTTTCTGGACCTTTTTCTGCTTTTGCTCCTCCGTCCCGTCCATCGACCTGTTTTGCCCTGTTTCCTGCCTTAATACCTGTTACCGACCTGTTTCTGGACTCGTTACTGCCTTTGCTCCTCCGTCTCGGCCATCGACCTGTGTTTGCCCTGTTTCCTGCCTTAATACCTGTTACCGACCTGTTTCTGGACTCGTTACTGCCTTTGCTCCTCCGTCCCGGCCATCGACCTGTTTTGCCCAGTTTCCTGCCTACTACCTGTTACTGACCTCTTTTCTGGACTCGTTACCGCCCTTGCTCCTCTGTCCCGGCCATTGACCTGTTTTGCCCTGTTTCCTGCCTGATACCTGTTACCAACCTCTTTTATGGACTCGTTACTGCCTTTGCTCCACCGTCCCGGCCATCGACCTGTTTTGCCCTGTTTCCTGCCTGATACCTCTTACCGACCTGTTTCTGGACTCGTTACTGCCTTTGCTCCTCCGCCCCGGCCATCGACCTGTTTTGCCTGGCTCTCTTTCTCAATAAAACTGAGTAAAATGAACGCTATTGGGTCCTGTCTCCGTTTCTGGCTTGAGAAGTTTATAATAATGAAGGAAAGATTCCAAGTTTGATTTACAATGTTTTCATTTATTTGAAACTTTTATTTAAAAAAAAATCTTGAGAAAGAGAAGAATTCAAGGAAATGTTTTCACGAGGCGCCATTCGGACGTTTGATCGGAATACAATTCCGCAATCCGGTCGAGATCGGCGTCTCTCCGATCGGGAACGAGAACGGCTAGGAAATCGGGAACCCGCCCGCCGGTTTTTCGATCGGAAACCTGCAAACGGAACGCTCGGGAACGTCCATTTTTCGTCCCTTCGGAGCAGAAAGCGTCCCGGTCGCTACGTCACGTTCCCGAAGGCGGCTTCGTCTTGCGTCGGTGTCGCCGTCGCATCCTGACGATCCACTGGACGGTTAGCTTAGCGAAGTTAGCCGCCTTGAAGAGCGCCATGAAGACGCCGCACAAGATGGCCGCCGAGGACCACGGGTTGGCCGTCACCACCTGAGAAGGGAAAAAAGCTTTCTTGGCTGAGAAAAAATGACGATATCGATTGCTGCCAAGCAGACTCCGTTCAATCTTTCTGTCAGGGTTGCCGTGGCGCCCCAATCGGCCCGTCAAGGAACCTCTGCCCCGCAAGACGTCCTGTTTCCTGTTGGTATTTCCTGTCCTGTATTGTTATAATGCAGTGATTTGAATTTTGGTTCTTTTTAGAGAACTGACTCTTTCAGATCACTAAAAAGAGCCAGCTCCCAAACGGTTCTTCAGATTTTTTTGTTCTTAATGATGGGGCGGCATTAGCTCATGAGGTAGAGCGTTCGTCTTGGGATCAAGAGGTAGCAGATTCGATTCCCGGCTCCTCCGTGTTATATGTCGAAGTGTCCTTGGGAAAGACACTGAATACCTAATGCCCCCAATAAAGAGGTAGGCGCCTTGTATGGATGACTTCCTATTGGTGTGTGAGTGTGTGTGTGAATGGGTAAGTGTGAAGCACATTGTAAAGCGCTTTGGGAGGTCTTCAGTGACTTGAAAAGCGCTATAGAAATGCAGACCATCTACATTTATTGTTCCCGTATATTTTTGTCCTGTTTAATATCAGTTTTCAGTTTCCAGTTTGGTTCCTGTTTATTATTCTCTCCAGTTTTCGTTCCCATCTAGTTTGTCCTGTTTATTTTTGATATCCTGTTTTGTTATCCATCCTGTCTGTCCGTCCTGTCCGGTATCGACCCCATTTGTCCGATAGCAACGCGGGCAATTGGTATAAATCTCGCCAGACTGCTGCCCAACGTGCATGACTCACCATGAAATAAAAGGCTTGAGTGAGAACGTCACGCGTTTGGGTCCTGATCCTGTTCTGGTTCATGACACTTTTGATCTTTAAAATAACTGCTGATCTTTTGCTTTTTGTAATAACTTATTTTTAGAAAAGTTTGTCGAAATGAGTAAAAATTGCGTAGTTTTTTTTTGCATTTCGTCATTTTTTATAGCAACGAAGAGTTTATATTTTAAATATTTATACTTTTGAAATTTCAGGGATTTTGTTTTGTGTGTAATATTCGAAAACTGTTGTATTTCACACATTCGCTTTAGTGCCGGGAAGTCTGGTCACAAGCTTGCCTCCCTTGACTTCACAGCATTGTACCTTTTGTGTTACAAAGTTTCACTTTTTTTATTGCGGATAAAGCCACCTAGCGACCGGCATTTTTCGCTTTAAACATGTGATTTCTGTCTAACCAATCAGATTCGTTTCCATGTATTCACGTGACTTCGTTTAAGCCGATCAGATGTGTTGTTTTACGCCTGTGTTTCCTGTTTCCTTCATTTAAAAAAACTGTGAACTAGATTGTCCTTGTTTTTTTTTTTCAATGGAGGGTTGCACGAATGCGAAATGGGTTTTTGGCGACGGGGAACCCACCAGTTGAATTTCTTGTATGAAGGGGTCTCGCCACTCGAAGACCACAAAGAAAAGCTCCTGACTCCTTTCCGCTTCCGGCCTTTTGTCGTTAAATTTCACCACCGCTGACTGAAAAAAAACACACAAGAAATGTGTCGAGTAGTTCCCTACTGCTACTTGGATGCATCAATTCTCATTCCGATACTGTCATGGTTGCCATGGCGCCCAACTGGCCGCGCCCGTGTGAGTCACGGTTCCCGTGGTGCCCAATTGGCCCCGTCGTGTGTGTCACGGTTGCCGTGGTGCCCAATTGGCCCCGCCCAAGTGTGTCACGGTTGCCATGGTGCCCAATTGGCACCTCCCGTGTGGCCCCAGCTGCAGCTCGTTGAGAGATTGACTTTCTGTTTATATAGAGCTCAGCGCTCTCTTGCTTCCTTTGTCAGCCCGTCAAACGAACTTCTGCCCCACAAGACGTGGGTTCTGACTCAATCCTGTTTTCCTGTGATATCTCCAGTCCGGTATTGTTCCCGTTTATTGTTGTCCTGTTTAATTTCTGGTTCCAGTTTAGTTTCCGTCTGGTTTTGTCCTGTTTATTATTTTCTCCAATTTTCGTTCCCGTCTAGTTTCTCCTGTTAATTTTCGATATTCCGTTATCTATCCTGTCTGTCACTTCCTGTCCGGTATCGACCCCATCCGTCCGATATCATATCGGGCAATTGGAATCAATCTCGTCTGTGATTGGGTCCTGTATCTGTCACACTGCTTCAACTCCGAGCAAATAATACTCAGCTACTCGAGAGCTCCCCTGGTGGACGGAGGACTCCAAAACACAGATGAGAAATAGCAAATCTAACCCGTGGAATTTGTGGCCGAAATTTCAATCGTCTGTCTGTCGCCAAACTCACTTCCTGTCGAAATTCCACCGTTCTGGAACTTTTGCCGGCCGTCCTCACCAAGGACATCTTGACCCAAGTCCGAAAACCGCCGGAGAAGGTCCACTTGGAGTAGTTCCTCTCGCAGTCCCTCATGAAATCGGATTTGTCGGAGCTGGAAAATTCACAGAATCGACAAAACTTGGTCCTTCCAGCCGGATTCAAAACCTTACATCTAAAATATTGTTGCATAGTTAAAATGTGTCGCTGAGTATGTCTTTACCACCGGTGGCATGAGTATTTCACACCTATTGCTTTTATTATTTTATCATTACTTTGATAATCATGCATTTAAGTGTGTCATGATTGCTGATTCGCAACTGCCCCGTTGATTGGTTCCCGGACTCTTTTAAAACCCCGTCTTCCAAGAGGAAGCTGTCAGACTGTTTGCGAACGTATACTTTCAGCTAGGCAAGCTCCGCACTATCCGACATTCTCCTGCCCATTTTACTCCTGCCTGATACCTGTTGCCGACCTGTTTCTGGACCCGCTTCTGCCTTGCTCCTCCTTCTCCCGGCCCACGTTTTTTTTCCCTCAAGCTGATGGGCTGGCTCCACCCATGGGCGTGCCAGGAAAGCCCCCCCGCCTCGATGTCTGAAATGGTCAAAACGTCCCCGAGCATTACTACGTCATCAGGGCCCCACTGCGTCTGGATAAGCTGATTAGACCTTTGTCCCGTTCCCGTCGTTCCTGTAAACAACATTTTCTACTAAGGTGCCCTGACCCCGCACCGCAGCTCAGCCAGTGATATCTTTTGCATTTAAATGTAATTTGTATTTGATCGTACAAAATCCTTTACAGTCAAATGTATAAAAATCTTTCAGCACGCAAATGGGTCCTGTCTTCGTTCTGGTCTTGACAAAGGCAGGGGGAGAGCCTTTTTTTGATGCCTTTTCTAAAGGAAGCCTTCTCTTAGTCAGTCGGGAATATACTCTGTGTTGTTTTAGTTTCTAACTTTGTAATAAAAGTCCTCATCTGTCAATTTTTTCAATAAATTGGTCCTTTGAGCCGGAATCATGAATTTCCAGCGTGAGTAAATTAAAAGTCTAGGTCTAGTTTGAGTTCTAAATTTAATGTTAATTCTCACCGACGCAAGCTGGAAAGTCACAGCTATAAGATTGTTCTTCAATCACTTGGTCCTTTGAGCCGGATCGAAGATTTTGCAGCTTGAACGAATTAGAATTCAGATTTTAGTCCTGATCCAGAGCAGGGAAAGCTGGTTAGCAGATAGCGTGCTAGTTAGCTCCTCATCTTTGCAGAGGGTCGCTAAAGCTATAAAATCAAGGTAATGGTGCTAAAGTCCTGTCGGGTATGGTTAGAAAAAAAATCAAGGGCAAATCCTGATCCCGAGCACTGAAACCCCGATAGCGGTCCGCATGCTAATTAGCGGTTAGCATTTTTGTCAGCGCGCTTATTAGCGTGACCTAACCTGTGCAGCAGGTCACTAAAGCTAGCGAATAGCATGTAGGTGATGGCGCTAAAGTCTTCTTGGGTCTGGTTCTGACTCCACTGCATGAAAATCAACTCTTTTCGACGGACATCCGACGGTCCCCGGACCACCACGACTCGTGTCCGATTGGCCGAGAGCCCGTCGTAGGTCACTTCCTGCGTGACGCAGTCGCTCTTTTGCGGTTGGCCAGGATCCACCAGGGGCGGGACGTGGGCGTGGTAATTGTGGCGGCAGCTCAGCAGTCGGGCGTTGCCGGGATACAAGGCGATGCCTACAAAATCCATCGAAACCTTTTTTTTTCTAGTCGATTGATCGGTCGATTAATCCGATTAACTCAATTAGAATCTTGTGTTTTAGCATGAAGCCGTTAACATTTGCCCATTAGCATTTAGAAGTAGCATGACTCATTAGCATCTACTTGTTAGAATGTTGCCGTAAGCATAACTCGTTAGCACAAAGCCGTTAATATTTGCCCATTAGTTTTAGAAGTAGCATGACTCGTTAGCATCTACTCGTTAGCATGTTGCTGTAAGTATAACTCGTTAGCATGAAGCCGTTAACATACGCCCATTAGCATTTAGAAGTAGCATGACTCATTAGCATCTACTTGTTAGAATGTTGCCGTAAGCATAACTCGTTAGCACAAAGCCGTTAATATTTGCCCATTAGTTTTAGAAGTAGCATGACTCGTTAGCATCTACTCATTAGCATGAAGCCGTTAACATATGCCCATTAGCATTTAGAAGTAGCATGACTTGTTAGCATCTACACGTTAGCATGTTGCCGTAAGCATAACTCGTTAGCATGAAGCCGTTAACATTTGCCCATTAGTCTTTAGAAGTAGCATGGCTCATTAACATCTACTCGTTAGCATGAAGCCGTTAACATATGCCCATTAGCATTTAGAAGTAGCATGGCTCGTTAGCATGTTGCCGCAAGCATAACTCGTTATGAAGCCGTTAACATTTGCCCATTAGCATTTAGAAGTAGCACGACTCGTTAGCATTTACTCGAATGCATGCAGCCGTTGGCATGACTCTCTAGCATCTATTCGTTAGCATGTTGCCGTAAACATAACTGGTTAGCATGAAGCCGTTAACATTTGCCCATTAGCGTTTAGAAATAGCATGAATCGTTAGCATCTACTCATTAGCATCTTGCTGTAAGCATGACTCGTTA
The DNA here is from genome assembly GCF_059441175.1 of Urocampus carinirostris. Classification (NCBI taxonomy): domain Eukaryota; kingdom Metazoa; phylum Chordata; class Actinopteri; order Syngnathiformes; family Syngnathidae; genus Urocampus; species Urocampus carinirostris. The sequence goes on along the minus strand of NC_142363.1, from coordinate 36,200,079 downwards.
GCATGAATCCGTTAACATTTGCCCATTAGTATTTAGAAGTAGCACGACTCGTTACCATCTACTCGTTAGCATAGCATGAAGCCGTTAACATATGCCCATTAGCATTTAGAAGTAGCATGACTCGTTAGCATCTACACGTTAGCATGTTGCCGCAATCATAACTCGTCAGCATGAAGCCGTTAACATTTGTCCATCAGCATTTAGAAGTAGCACTACTCGTTAGCATTTACTCGAATGCATGCAGCCGTTGGCATGACTCTCTAGCATCTACTCGTTAGCAGGTTGCCGTAAGCATAACTCATTAGCATGAAGCCGTTAACATTTATCCATTAGCATTTAGAAGTAGCACGACTCGTAAGCATCTACTCGTTAGCATGAAGCCGTTGGCATGACTCGCTAGCATCTATTCGTTAGCATATTGCCGTAAGCATAACTCATTAGCATGAAGCCGTTAACATTTATCCATTAGCATTTAGAAGTAGCACGACTCGTAAGCATCTACTCGTTAGCATGAAGCCGTTGGCATGACTCGCTAGCATCTATTCGTTAGCATATTGCCGTAAGCATAACTCGTTAGCATGAAGCCCCAACTAATTATTCAATTATGAATTTGACAACAACAACGAAAAGATTGTTTTTCTGCAAAGTAAAGGAATGAACCAATGAAACGAGTTCGAAGAAACGCCTGCGACCTACCGGGCGGCGCAAAAGCGTCCACTTCCTGGTACGTGACGGACATGACGGGATGTCGGAGCTTCTCTAGGAAGTCGGAGATGGTCTGGTAAGCCAAGATGGCCGCCACGCCCGTTAGCAAAAGGTAAACGGCGATGAGCGCCACCGTCAGGACGTTCTTCAAACACGCCTTGGTCACGCGTGTCGACGACGTCGCTCTCGTCTTTTCGTTTTCCTCCTCTGAAAAATCGTAAAAACGTACAGGCTCTATGTATCCACTGTTAGGGCTGTGACTGAGGATTATCTTAAAGCCCCAGTGTGAATATTTGACCAAGTCAAAAGTTACCTGGCGACAAGCTCCGGTCCTGGTCCTGGTCCCGGTCTTCTGCAACGTCGCCGAAAAAATCAGGCGACCGCATTTCTTCACAGTGGTTGTCGTCATCGTTGAACTGAAAAAATGGATTACGTCCACTTCAACAAAAAATCATTTCCTTCTCACTTGATTTGGATCCTCAAAGGTTACGGTCCGTAACTTCAAAAATATTCTATTTTTGTTGTGGATTAATGAAGTCGGAGCTTATCGACCTAATGAGGACACATTTGTTTGGACAGGAAATTCCAGGCTTGTTTCTCCTGAGTTTAAATGTCTGGAACAGCTTGCAAGCTGATGGGAATTTGGCTGGGTCAGGCCGACTCCAACGATTTTCTTGGGAATCGCGTAATTTTGGAGAATCGAAAGAGGACGAAAACGTTCTGAAAAAAAGGTTGTCAATTCCTGGAAGCATGCACTTTGAGAAAATCAAGCGCGTCATCGCAAAAGGACGCACTAAGCAACATGTGTTATTCCTGACGTGATGTGTCTGCTCCGGAGGGTATAAGAAAGCTGATTGTCTCTTAGACGAATGAGAACGCTGTTTGAACGCTAACGAATATCAATAAACAACTTCTCCCTCTCCATCAACTTCCCTGCTATTTGTGCATATTTCTGGGGCGAGGCGGATACACGGTCTGCTCCGAAACTTTCTGACGGCCATCTTCTGGCTGAAATCATCATTGCAGCCTCGACAAAGACGCTTACGTGTCGTGTGCACGAAAGTGTCTCTCTAAGATGCGCTCGGATAAACTCTTCTTTTGTCGTCTCTTTTAAGCTTCAGGTTGGTATTTGGACTGTCTTGGTAACAGTCTATTTCTTACTTTCACCATTTTCATCCTATAATTAAAAAAGACCTCGAGTATCGTCCCCCCTCCTTTCGTCCAGCTTAATGCACTATATATTAAAAATATATATGAAGGCTCTTTGAACTCAGTTGGACATTGTGAACACTTTTTAAGGACACCTCAACCTACGCACCTCACCTTTAACAGATTACAATTAGATACATCTTCATTGTCATTGATTAGTTGGGGCAATCAAGGAGAAACATGTCACAAAGGACTTTAAGGGACAGTGTGTAATATTTGCCCATTTATATATACTCATATTCAGGCATACTTTTTTTTCTTCTCTTTTTTTGCTTTTCATCTCGTTTGTTTTTTAAAAAATCGTTTTTATCTTTATTTCTGTTTCTGCTTTTTCCTTTGTATTGTTTTCTTTCTATTTTACATCGTTTCCCTGATTTCCCTTTTACTTTCCATTTTCCTTTTTTTCTTTCCCTTTTTTTTCTCTTTTTTTTACTTGTTTCTTTTCCCCCATTTGTCTTGTTTTTTGTTTTATTTTATTTCCTTTATCCTTTTCTTTTTTCTCTCTATTTTACTTTTTCTTTGTTTTTCATTTTTTTTTTATTCGTCTTTCTCTTTTTTCCTGCCTGTTTTTTAATCACCTTTTCTCCTTTATTTCTGTGTTTCCTCTCTTTTTTCCTTTGTTTTTTCTCTTTCTGTCATGATTACTGATGTGACTCAGCTGTGCCCGCTCCTTTGCCGCCAACTGACGTGGGTTCTGATTGGCTCGCGATCAATATTTATATCCAGTCCTGTCTGTCCCCTTTTGTCAGTCCGTCTGCAAACCTTAGTAAACACTAGGCAAGCCTCTTTTGACCCCGACTCCCACCTGTCAAGTTTTTTGCTCCCGTCTGTCCCCGGCTTCGATTGGTGTTTTGATCCTGACCACCTCTGATCTCCCGTCCGGGCTTTCGACACGCTTTTTCCGTCCCTGACACTGCCATCACTCGCCACGTAAGATCCATTTTCGCTTTCGGAGCACAATCCAAATATCTGTCTTTCCCTTTCTCTTTCTTCCAAATAAAACTTGTGAGAAACGCAACGCAAGTGGGTCCTGTCTCCGCTCTGGTCCTGACACTTTCTACTTGACCATTTTCCCCCTTTAAGCTCTAATTTACTTTTTCTTTCTTTTTTTCCCCATCTTGATAATTTGTTTTTAAATCTTCTTTTTCCTCTTTCTTTACGTTTGTCTTTTTTTCTAATTTTTTTACTTTTGTCTCTTTAACCCATTTTCTTCATCTTTTGACTTTTCCTTTCTTGTTTTTATCTTCTTTTTTGTTTTTTAGAAAAATGCTGGTCTCTTCGAATCTCCGTAGAGTGTGTTCTTCCTTGTGCTTTTTATCACTCGTCTTCGCTTGCGCGACACAATACTACACAGGTGTCAAACAGGCGGCCGGCGGGCCAGATCAGGCCCGCTAAGGGATTGAATCCGGCCCGCGAGACAACACTCAGAGAAGCGCAAGAGAAAAACAAGCTGCAGGTTGAAATATGTCAACTTGATGTTGCCAAAGCCAGGTGCCTCGAACAAAAGACACTGTACTTGTATTTCTTTCTCTCTCTCTCTCTCTCTCTCTCTCTCTCTCTCTCTCTCTCTCTTTCTTTCTTTCCTTCTCTCTCTTTTCTACCCCTTTTCTCCCACTCTGTCTCTCTCACTCTCTGTGTCTCTCTTTTTTCTCTTCTTTGTCCCACCCTCTCTCCTTCTCCCTTCCTCTTTCTCTTGTTTCTTTATCACTTTTTCTTTCTCTTTAATCTACAGAATGTTTGTTCTATCGTGTGGCCCCCTGCAATACGGTGACATTGAGTGCTTAAATATGACACACTGCCCCTTTAATTTAAATCATAAAATAGGTGCAATTACGTCGTGAAAGGGGAAAAGGCTTAGCCCGCGTTCCACGTGACTTTAAATTACTTTTACTTCGCTTTGGCAAACAAGTCAAGTCGCGTTTATTGGTGCAGTCCTTTGAGTTTATTTTAAGGATTATTTGGGGTTATTTTTAGAGTTAAACGAGATAAGAATAGTAATGTAAAACCTGAAAGACAACTTAGAAATATGGTAACGTGCAAAATAAATATTGGTGATCCTCTTTTGACTTTGATACTGTCTTTGATACCTGTATTGGACTTTAGTGCAAAACAAGACTGCCTTCATTCGAAGCATTGAATTCATTTAAAATAAATGTAATTTAAAACAATTTTATTTGATATTTTGGGGGGGTTTGAAGAGGAATTTACAGGTTTTCTTTCAGGAAGCGCCTTTTCCTGCGCGCGTGCGGATCACATGACGTCAAGTAGGACACATTCCAATTCCTTTTACAATTATATCGATTTAAAACAATTATAAGTATACATTTTAAAAGATAAGAAAATAGAAACGTAAGCATCTTTGTTTCTAAAAGTGTTTTGTGCATGAAAAAAGGACGTACCTCTCGGTAAGTGCTCTCCTTTCCGAGCATCCCGTCAACTCCTCTTTTTTCACAACAACACCCTCCCTCAACTTTTTGTCAACATTTTCAAAACTCGAAATATATATTTTTAGAAAGATTAGAAACGTTTTAAATGGAAAAATAAAGCGTTCCGTCGTGACAGAGACGGACGCAAATTAAAAAAAAAAAAGTGGGAAGGGAGGTCTTCCGTTCCTTTCGCTTCTTCTCTTTCCTGTCAGGGGAAAACGTCAAAACACAATTAACATCAATGGCGACATTAATCGCAAGTGTAACGTTAGAATTCACCGTTTGTTCATTTTCTGGTCACAAAATAGTCTCTAACGCGTTTAATATTCACCAACGATGTACCGGACGCCTGCGTGTGGAAATGGAGCGCATCCTTGCTCGACACCGCGACGCTCATTTGTCGGCTCCAAATGATAGCGCTCGATTTGTGTACCGGCTCGTTCAAATATGACATGTAGTGTCGTTTTTATTTTGTTCCTCTCTAGAAAAAAAGGATAAAGGGAAAATGAGGGGAAGAGACAGACATAAGAATGATTAAAAGGTTAAAATAATTATCAAAATGTAGAGTCAAGTCAAGTCATCTTTATTTGTATAGTTGCAAATACATATTATACATGGTTACACATATTTACAAAGAAAGACGGCACACAGAGAGAGTTTTCAAAGCTTCAATAATAATAATATAACTTTCATCCCAAACCGTGGGCAGTTAATGGTAGCAACACAGTAAACGGGTCAGGTAAAAAAAAAATAAAAAATACCATACTTGTAAAAATCACGGTAAACCATCCTCATCTTCTTCCTTAGAACTGAAGCCATCAAAGTCGTCTTCCTCAGTGTCGGAAAGAAACTTTGTCATTTAGACGTCGTCCCACGCTCCCACAGCCTCACTCGCGCTGTCACTGTTGCTGTAACTCTCATCCACTCCTGATTCTGTGCCCTCCTCTCCGTCACGCAGCAGACCGGCTTTTCGGAACCCGTTGGTGATGGTGGATTTTTTGATGTGCCTTTCTTTTTGCATTTTGCATGATGAGGGTATGTTTACGCTGATTTAATTTATGCACAAGCCAAGAAGTTGCAGTCTTCCTCGGCGCATATATTCCAGCGGTCTAAATCTTACCTTTTGTACTCGAGCGCCGCTGGCGGCCGTTAGAAAAATGACATAAATTGGCCGCATCACTGAATAAGCCGCAGGGTTGAAAGTTTGGGGAAAAAGTAGCGGCTCATAGTCCAGTTTTTACAGGAACTATTTTAAGAAAATAAATCTGCCCCTGTGTGAAAATGCCGGCTATCTTTGTTCATTTTCCCCCTTAAGAAACGAGCATGCATTGTTAGGAGCATGAAGTTTGTGTTTGGTTCATGGAGTCAGATAACTCATTTGAATAATTGGGTGAACGATACATTTTAATACAGTTTTTTCCCTAACACTATTAAAAAAAGACAGGAAGTTATTTACAATTTGCAAAAGTGGTATCTGCAGCTTCAACGGTTCTAAAAAGGACAGGGAGACGTCTTTTCTGCTGAAACAATTTAACAAGTAGCAAGAACTAGGAGATCAGAAACACGTATAATTTAAAAGTAATAGCTCATAAAACAAGAAAGGAAGCCATTTACAGTGCGCAAAAATGGCTTCTTAGGTCATGAGGAGGCCTCGCCGGGTGCACAACATGTCCTGCTTCTTTTGGTTGCGCTCGGTCGCCATCTTGGATTGTCTCTCTTGCCTGAAAATGCAGAAATGCCTCCACATTTAGCAGCTCCCGTGTTTTTTTTCCCCTCCCACCGAAACGCGTTTTACAGTACCTGGTTTGCACTTGGTGCTTTTTGTAGTTTTTCTTGCGAGACTCCGCCAGGAAAGATTTGTCGGCGGCCGCCGTCTTGTCCTCGCCGAACGGCTTCAGTTTGCCTTCGGGAACAAAAAACGGGTCAACTGCTTGCAAAATGAGCTTGTGGCGTGCTCAGATATACAGATAGAGGGGAAAAAGAGTGGGAAAATGAGAAAAACGGGAACTATAAAGAGTCAAGGGAGGATACATGATTAACAAATTGGAATGAATCAAAAGGCAAGAAAGAAAATGAAGGAAGCCACAGGACAGAAAAATAAGGACAAAGAAAAAGAATATAAAAAGGAAAAAATAGGAACTGAAATCAACAACAACAAACCAAAAGAGTAGAGCCAGGCCGTGCAAATAAAAGCAGTTGGAGAACAAGGGCGACGCTGTAAAAAGTGAGCACAAATCCAAAGCAAAGGAAGCCGTTTTCTTACCCGTGTGGGGCTTATAGGTGAGGGGACGAGACAAGCTAGCCTTCAAGTCAAAGACCTTCTTCTCTTGCGTTCGAGGAGTGCTCATGCTCCCGTCTCCCATGAACACAAATGGAGCTTTTATTGTGAAAGGGGAAACAAAATCATTAGCCCTCCGACAGTGTAAAGTAGGCTTCAACGTATTTGCTCAAAAGTGTGTATTTCTAATCAGATTGTATCCCGTTTCTTTGTCAAAAATGTTGGTACCGTCCCAGGGGGGAGGGGCAGAGGGAGTTTCTTTTTCCTGTTTCTTTGTCCACCCCATTGTGACTTCAATAAAGTACAGCGCAGCGGGGGAAGGGTTTTAGAAAGGGCGCGGCCGTCTGATTCGGACTTTTCCATAGCCAAGATAGGACAGGGGCTTTAAACTCGCAACTAGCGTATTGTTTTTTTCCCCCACAAGAAATAAGAAAAAACGTTTGAAAAAAAGTGGATCATTCACTGTAATGACACCACCCGACCATCGGAAAAATAGGGGGCGCTAATGCATTGAAAACGCAAGTTCCGGACCAACCAACAGGAGACCAACCAGTGGCCATGGCGCATCTCACACAGGGTAAAAGGGAAATAAGACACAAAGGAGTCAAAGTTATGAGAGTGTTGTGGAATGTGGATGATAACTAATGATAAGTACGTGGGCATCTGGTGAAGGTCGTGGGATGACATTGTTTCAAGAGGTCACTAACTGATATGCCGGGGCGGACGACCTTCAAGAAATATCTTAACTATTTGAGAACACTATAAAAGCCAACGCCGAGCTTTGAACGTGTCCTGAATGCAATAAAGCGGGTTCCCTTTTTGACATATCTCCTCTCTGCATATTTTTTTGTGGCGACGCCCTAAAAGAGGCCCTTCAGTTGAGGTTTTTTTTCTACTTCGAGTCCGACAAAAACATTTTTTCTTTAAAAATGGAGCGCCAGCGTGTGTTTTGACGAATTGATTTCATTATTTCAAAACAATATCCACAACACGGGGCGAGAACCTTTTAGACCCCAAAATTGAGAGCCATATATATATATATATATATATATATATATATATATATATATATACATATAAATAATGTATGCATTAAGAAGAAATTCAAGAATACATTCGCACTTTCTTATTGTGGACCGTTTGGTGGTTTAACTATAAAAAAATCTATAAAACCGCTTACTTTTGGAGAAATGTGCGATAGACACATTTGAGTTCCGAGCCACGCGTTCTGCTCAAGTACATGGAAAATCAAAAACAACTCCACCAGGTCTCCCTCGGGTTATTTCCAATCTTCTTGCCGTTTTGTTTCCTATCATTTTTTGTTTAAATGTATGCTGCAGGGCCTCTCTGCTGATTTTGGGTTCCCTCCATGTTCTGTGGGCTTAATGTTCTGTGTCAGGTTGGGAAGAGCAAAGTGGAATGACTGCCAGTGTCTTCTCGACTCTAGCTTCCTCCCACGAGGAGGACGGGGCTTCCGTATAGGATCTGAGTAGTGGTTTGTCACCGGGCGCCTTTGAAGATTGGTTAAAGTGGCATTCGGTTTGGTCAACGTTTATTCAGGGGCGAAAATTTGACCGAAAACTATTGAAGGATTTTTTAAATTATTTTTTTTTATTTGACTTTAAGGGATTTAATATACCGTATTTTCCACACTATAAGGCGCACCTAAAAGCCTTTATTTTTTTCAAAAACTGACCTTGCGCCTTATTATACAGTGCGCCTTATATATGGATCAATATTAAGTCGCAAAGTCTTGCAACTAAGGCAAGCAGCCGCCGACTCGATTTTCCCCCGAACGCCAAGTAGTATGCGGTGTATGCTGGGATTTATTTACCGGCGTTTCATTGGCTAACCAATGTGTCAATTATCATTTGAATCAGTCACTATTGGCTAAAGTTATTAGGAGGTAAAGGAGGCGGATCCTTTTTATCATTTACAGGCTCGCATAGGCTAAAGGGGCGAAACAAAGCCTGCAATTGAAAAAGATGAATGTGAATAGCAAGTTTGGTTGTCTACGGCATAGATAAAACATGTTTTACTATTCTGTATTTGTAAATATTTTACTCTCCTGGATTGACTACACTCACGGATATAAGAGGACCATGGCTGCACATTATTATTGAACGCAACGACTTCGGTGAGCTACTCCGGCTATATATTTTCCCAGTATCTTGTTTCAGAGTGATATCGATGTTTCTGTGATGGGTCTTTTTTAAATTCAACTCAATTCCAAGTGTTTATTGTCATATGCACAGTAAAGTTGCGAGCGAAAAAGAAAATAGAAACTAAGGAATGGTTGGCATTTCTTGAATCCCAAGACTTGAACCTTCCGAATGATATTTGGAACGATGCATTTGAGTGATTGGTGACATGGTACAGACACTGTTTCCGTACATGTCTGAGACACGTATTTGCTTCTTTGCAAGCTTTCGGAATGTTAAGGGGGTAAGAAGTTGGACTGAACTATCTGACTGTTTTGTCCACGTTCCCATTGTAGCGCCTTATAATCCGGTGCGCCTTATGTATGGAAGATATAGGACCAAAAACTATTTTTAGGGGGTGCGCCCTATAACCCGGTGCGCCCTATAGTGCGGAAAATACGGTAATACAAATTACACTTGTTGAATGCAGTAGTGATTTTTCACAGGGAAGGCTTGGGGTCAGTGTGGCCTAGGCAAGAAGGATGTTTACAGAAAAAAAATAACAAGAACGGGGACAAGGGTTGACGCGGGAAAAGGAGACAAGTGTTCTGATAAGCTTTGTTGGTGTGAGTCCTTTAGACATGGCGGCGCCTTTCGGCGAGGAGGTGGCGACTAGGTGGAGGCCACCTGAGGAGTCTGCCACATGGAGAGTTCCTGGCCCCCCGAAGTGTGAAAAAAGACGGAAGAAGAGAGACAAGAGATGGGGGGGCTCGACGAAGACTAATTCGACAAAAATTCAGCTAAATTCGATAGAATTCACTTAGCTAAATACTTTAAGAAAATAAATCTCCCCCCGTGTGAAAATGCCTGTCTCTTGTCAATATTTTCCCTAAATTAAAAAAACGAGCATGCATTGTTAGGAGAATAAAGTTTGTGTTTGGTTAATGGAGTCAGATAACAAATTCGAACAATTTGGTAAACGCTACATTTGTAATATAGTTTTTTTTTCCCCAACACTATAGCGAATATTTAATATTTTTCAATTGCAATGAGACAAAAAAAATGTGTGTATTTCGGTGAGGTGCCCTTACTCGAAAATAATTTGGAGTTGTTGTTCAAGGGCGTGCTGGTGGCGGCCATACGAGCCGGCGTCTTCGCCAGCGACATCTTGTGTTCGTTGTCGGGCATGGCCTCCGAAAACCTGCGCACAGAAAAATAACATGGCTGCTGGATAAGGAACTATTCCATTGGTCTGTGATAGGGGTCAACAACCTATGACACGTGTGCCACTGCTGGCACGCGATGGGTTAACCAATGGCACGAGAGCGCACAACAAAATACAATAATAATTTTTTTTTGTAAAGCGCATTTTTACCTGAAATTTAGACATTTTCAGTCGCGAACTTTGTTGTTTAGAGGCTTTACGTTAGCGCCTCTCCTCCTCTGCTTCGTGTGTCTCCGCAGCGCCTCACAGAGGAGAGACCCTTGTTTTAACCCAGCAAACGAAACACAAGCGTGCGATAAATGAACCAATCATGACGGCCCCTTGAGCGAAAACATCTCGTTCTTTCCAGCCAGCTTGGGCAGACGAATGAGGCTTTGTGCAAAAAATGACCGTGTTGTTTTGTGCATTATGCCTCGAGAGCGTTGTACCTCGCACTGCAAGTGTTAAACGTCATATTACGAGACGAAACATGAACATGAATTCAAGGATGAGGCATTAAAATGCGCAGTGTCCAGGTATGGCAAACAAACACTGACCCTGAAAACCTTTGTCACTGCTAAAAACGCCACCACTGAAGCAAGCTATCACATTGCTCACTGCATAGCAAGGCAAAGAAAACCATTTACTGATGGCAAATATTTTAAAGAAGCGCGCGTGCATTGCTGCCGTTTTTTCAAGTTTTAATATTTTCTGCAACAAGATATCATTGATGAATGGTACGGTAGCTGACCATATTACTTGTTTTTTGATTGTAGTTAATAGTTGATGAAGAATGGTCGATTCTGGTTAATTCTTGTGGTAAAAAGTTGTAGTCAGAATGGCTACAGGCTTTTCCACATGTTGTTCACATTCATATTTTAGTTGATTGATGAACAAGAATAGAGGAAAATAAATTGGTCAGTTATACCAGTGTTTTTCAAACTGTGTGCCGTGAGACCTTGTCTAGTGTGCCGCTGGAATTTGCCCAATTTTATCTTTCCAAAAAAATCAATATTCAGTATTTTTACCATCTTCAGACGAGGAACTGTAATAGTCATCCATATCAGTAGATTTTTATATACAAATTTTCTACTCGAGGTAGCGCAGTACATTTAATAATTTGTTTAATGACGCGGTTTAAGATTGCACTGTAAAAATAAAAACATAAAGCACATGTTAAAGTCAATCATTGTTAAGACTATTTCGTGGCCATATTTACCCAAATAAAATACATATATATAGTTAAAATTGAATCATACCAAGAGCAGATTTCCTCACGTCCTCCATGTGATGTTGTTACGAGGGAAAGAGACCCCGCCCACAACATGGGCGTCATTTATTATACTTCAGGGAGAAAGTTCACATGAGCATTTCACAATAAAAGAATATAAGATTGATAAACGTACAAGAGATGCAATTAGACTGATTATTGAAACATTACTTCATGTGTGTGTGTATGAGAAACATTGTTTTTATATTTAGTAATATAAAAACAAGCTAATTACCTTGAGACAGAAATTCAAGAGATTTACTTTGAAAACCTGACAGCACATCATTTTATTTTAAGTATTATTTTTGTATTATCTATTATCTGCTTATGAGGTAGTACAGTGAAATATTTGACCCAACTTCATTTTCAAACATCTTCGACGGACGGTGTGCCTCAGAACGGTTTTATAAATAAAAATGTACCTTGGTTCAAAAAGGCTTGAAAAACACAGAGTTCTACGATTTCAATGTACATTCATGTTGTATATTGGGATTGGTGTAAAATGAAAACTCTGTTGAATATTAAATAATGTTGTGCAAATCATTAACAGTGTTCTGGTTTGCCCGCGTCTCCGCGTCCTAGACCCATGATTTTTGCTGGGGACGCATAGTGTCGAATCAACGTGCGTCCCGGGGACGCAACTTTTTTGACACAAAATTGTCATTATTACCCGATCACTTTTTTTTAATTTTTAACAAAGATTTACCGCACTCCAAACTTTTCGTCAGGCAGATCCGCCATTGTTGTTTCGGTCTGGCCGTTCGAGTTTTCGTCCGCGCGCCGATCTCGGCAAACGAAATCTCGTTTCTTTGAGATGCCGTCATTGTTGCGGTGGTTGTCGTCGATTTAAGGTAAAAATCAACACAAAATTGGTCATTTCTTCAGTGTCAGTAATAAGTCGAAACGTAATGCCGAAAGTGATAACAACGGCAAGATTTCCGGCACAAAAAAACGGCGGAGACATTTTTTGGAATATTGCTAGGAAAACACGGGAGGCAAGGAAAACACGTGTGTTGAAGCGAACGAGTCAACGAAAGACAATAAACAAAATAATACTCCTAAGCAAGATAAGGACTTTTCTGCCAAAATGGACTCAATTATATTCCTGGTGACACTATGAGGAGGATGATAATGGATTGGACCTTGAGAAGGCAATACAACTGTGGCGTGACAGCAGACCACGAAGAATATATGAACTGAAAAATCTGAAGTGATAACTGCTTTGTATTACCAATTAACTGTGATGATTAAAACTGCATGAATAGACTAATATTTCAGCAATATTATTTTGTATAATTTACAATATTGTGAACTGAAAAATCTGAAGTGATAACTGATTTGTATTACCAATAAATTGTGATTAAAAACTGACCCCTGCTCTATGCGGACTACCGTTTACAAACCAGAGAACATTTCTGGACATGCCCAACCCCCATAAAATTGGACTTAAAATGGAAGTCTATGTTTAAGGCGATACCATCGCACGCACCAGGATTTGAGCCTGTGCTCCCTCGGGAAAACTATTTTTCATAATGCACTTATGGCCAACATTCATGGACCTGGCTACAAGTTTTCTGTGAATGCCATTTTTGAAAAACAGTTTTACCAAGAAATGAAATTTCATGTCATAAAATGCTTCTGAAGTATCAATGTAACGGATATCGTTTTGTGATCGCAAAATGAGAGCTATTTCGTTCCTACTTTTCCCAAATATTCGCCATCAGTAAATGGTTTTCCATGCTTTGCAATGCAGTGAGCAATGTGATAACTTGTTTCGGTGGTGGTGTTTTTAGCAGTGACAAAGGTTTTCAGGGTTGGTGTTTGTTTGCCATACCTGGACTCTGCGCATTTTAATGTCTCATCCTTGAATTCATGTTTCGTCTCATAATGACGTTTAACACTTGCTGCGCCAGGTACAACGTTCTCGAGGCATAATGCACAAAACAGCACGGTCATTTTTGCACAAAGCCCCATTCGTCTGTCCACGCTGGTGTGTTTCGTTGGCCAGGTTAAAACACTGATCTCTCCTCTGCGAGGCGCCGCGCAAACACACACCAACACAAGAAGCAGAGGAGGAGGGGGGCTAACGTAAAGCCTCATAATAACCCAGCGCGCAACTGAAAATGTCTAAATTTCAGGTAAAAATGCGCATTTTAAAAATATGATCATCATCATCATCATTTTACCGCATGCTCGCGTGCCATTGGTTAAACCCCCGCGTGCGCGTTATAGGTTGCCGACCCAAAGCTGTTAGCTTTCCCTTTCCGACGCCGCCTCAGTCCATTCCAGGACGCCATCAAAATCCAGCGAGATCCCCCTTTTGGGCTCGACTGACTTTCCTCAGAATCAGATTTCATCATTTTCCTAAAGCTTCGAGTTTGTTTTGTGCGAGGGCCGTTCGACTGCCCTTATTGGCCGGTGTCGTGAAAACCCGCTTCTGATTGGCCGATGCCGTTGCACCACAAATGTGACCATTCTTATTGGCCAAACACTCCAAGAACAAACCGGAACAATGCATTTTTGAAAAAAAGCGCAGTGTTTTGCGATTACACGATCACGATATCAATGCGAAAGCTATTTTCTCAACACTTGGCCATCGGGATTCGATACGTGCGGGTCGCGGTCCGGGGAAACGAATCGGAGACGAGTACGCCCCGATGTAGACCCCGCCCACCGACCTGACGTTGATCCTCCTCGTGGACAGGACCGTGGGCTTGAAGACCGGGTCTCGGTTTTTGTCCGCCATCTTCTTTGCTGGGTTTTCGTTGGCGGTTTTGTTCCTGTGGACCGCCGGACTGAACAAGCAAGCGGCGGCGGGCTGAAGGGCCCGTCCACATTTAGTACGCAGAATTGAGGAAATGACGAAGGGATTTTGAGGTCTACCTGGAGCGGTTCCTTTTTGGCCACTTTCTTCCTCTGAACGTAGGCGTCGATGGACTCCATCTTGTTGAACTGGGCCTCGTGCAGTTTTTGAAAGTCTGGAAAAAAAAAAAAAAAAAGTCTTGATGGTTTGCCTTCGTCGCGTCGTGGAGTCCCCCGCGTTTCCATTAGAAGGGGGCCCCGATATCGGTATCGGCATTCTCGATTTATTCAACGGGCCCGTTATTTCGGCTCAGATAAAGCTGAGCCCCGCCTTTCCGTCTCGGACGCTACCCGCTCTGCGCCTTCTGATTGGATAAGCGGCCGGGGGAGGAGCCACGGAAGCAGGAGAAATAATGGATTTTGTGAAGGAAAAAAGTAAAGAAAGAAATGTAAGAAAAATAGAAATTACATGAAAAAAGGGGGGGAAATGAAAGCAAAACTAAAAAGAAAAACTAAATGGAAAAAAAGGCAAGAAAAGGAAAAAAAATAATCTAGGGAAAATAAAAATAAAAAGGGGGTAGTCAAAAAAACAAAATAAAATAAAAATGACCCCGGAAAAAGCAAAATAAAAAAAACTTGGAAAGGGAAAAAATAGTTGCCACAAATGAAACTACAGTAAGCTGGAAAAAAGGAGGGAAAGGGGGGGAACAACGCAAGAAAAAAGGTCTTCACCAAAAGAAAGGAAAACACCTAGGAAAAAAAAAGGAAAAAAGGTTTTGAGGGTACCCGTAGCAGCACGATAGCCAAAAATCATATCAGCTCTCGCTAGGCCTCATTACAGGTCCAATAATGACCAATTTCTCAAAGAAAATGCAAGTTGATGTATTTTTTGCTTAATATTCAAATCGGTACCATTTTGTTTTTAATGGATGCCAAGTTTCTTTTCTACCAAGAGGCTTCCGAATACTACACACTGTCCCTTTAACAGGAGCAGTTAAGGAAGGGATTTTAGTGTAAAAGGAGCACTTAGAATAGAATATACCTTTATTGTCATTGTTACAACATGGGTTGAATATATCGTGACAATAAAATTGGACGTGGCACTCCAGGTCCACGTTTTACAGTGAGGTTAAAGAAAACAAAGATAAAGGAACAAAACTTACTGGGAGCGACTGGTTTCAGGGCGCTCATCTTGGCTTGCCCATCTTTACAGCGAGGAATCCTCGTCTTCTTCACAACATTTTCTACACAAAAAGACATATTTAGCATACATGTCCAGGGTGGACACAGAATTCAGGGGACAACTCCATACAAACTCATATTAGCTGCCGTTTGTCACCGGGGAAGAAGAAATGCGATGGCGGCGCAAGGCCACCAGAGGTGTGTCCGCGTCATTTCATTTTCTAATCGAGTCAAGACTGCCGGCTAACAATTTCGAGCATTTACAAGAACTTCCCCCAAAAGTCCATTACTTTTCAACCTTGAAAACGCGTCATTAAAATTCAAGCATTTAAGGATTTCAAGCACCCGTACAAACCCCGTATGTAGCTTACAATTGCAGGAAGTACTAATACATGTCCAGAACGACGACATAATCAACACACTAATACACATTTCGTAGTGCCCTGCTTGGCATGCCTCAAAGGACAACGCCATACAAACTCATGCCAGCTGCCGTTAATCACGACGGAAGAAATGGCTAAGTCAAACCACCAGAGAGCAGCGTCAGCCTCATTTTCAAGCAGACTTGTTCAGAAACACGGCAACAATTTCAAGCACTTCACCCAAAATTCAAGCCCTTTTCAACCCTTGGAAACCCGCCATTGAAAATTAAGCTTTTCCAAGGATTCAAAGCACCCGAACAAACCCTGCAAATCGTAACAGCTTCTAATAAACTAGCGAGTGTCCATGTGGCCCCGCCCAAGTTCCTAGGGTAACTATGACATGATCAAGGCACCATGAAAATTAAGGTTTGAAGTGTAAATAAGACTTTACATAGTTCCCTGAATATAGTATGCGCCTGTCCTGTAGGGGGCGATGACGCTTCATGGGAAAAGGCTGTAAAAACTAATGCCAGTTGCTGTTGCGATGGAACGGCACACTCGGGTCCCCATTTTTCTGCTTCGTGCTATTTTTATAACGCTTGGCACTCTAGCTAGGGAAAACCTTAGCTTGTGAGCTGTTACAAGCACAGATTTCAAAACGGGGTTATTTAGGCTCCGATGCTTTCACTCGCTCCAAACCTAGTTACCCATTCCGTACCTTCTGATGAGATATCTGACTGGAGGCGAAGCAATTGCTTTTCCGACTCCAGACCAGAATCAAGCCGTAGGCAATATTCAGATGATCAAAGTCCGTGCGATTAAAAGATAACGTAAAACATGGAGTAAACTTGTTTATGGTAATCACGTTCAGGTGGAGACTAATCTATTAGCTCTTATCATAACACTAATTCCTCGAGTGTGTGTATTTGATTGAGAGAGCATAAAATGCACATTCAGGTGAAAGTGATTAGCAGACCATGACAAGAGTTGGTGGATCTGGCTCTAAAATTAGCTCTTATCATACCACTAATTCCTCAATCAAGTGTGTGTGTGTGTTTGAGTGAGAGAGCATAAAATGCACATTCAGGTGGAAGTGATTAGCAGACCATGACAAGAGTTGGTCGATCCGGCTCAAAAATTAGCTACACAAACATTTTCTTCTTTTTCCCTGTTTTTTCTATATATTTTTTTTAATTCCTTTGAAAAAAAAAAACAACATTGTGTTTATTTATTCCTAGCTGTTACTTTTTTCTTTTTGTTCTCCATTTACTATTTTCCTTTGTTTCTTTCCATTCTTTTTTTCCTGGCTTTTTTTCTAAATTTTTCCTTCTTTTTTTCTCTTCCTTTTGTTTCGTTTTTTTCTCAGCTTTCCACTACTTTTTCATTTTGGTATTTTTTTCTTTTTCGTTCCATTCCCCCCTTCCTTTAAGTCATTTTGTGCATAATTTTACATCATATTTGGTCATGTTGGGATTAAAGAAGCAAAAACAACCCGAGGAGCCGTTTGGGACCCGAAAGAGCCGGTTCCTTTGAGTGAGCCGAGCCGAAGAAGCCGGTTCTCGAAAAACTCTACTGACTTTACTCTACTTCGTTCTACTTCGACCTTGACTTCAAAATACCGCATTTAGAACCCAGCATCAGAGGAACCCGTGTATTTTGACCTTCATGCACTGTCACTTTGACTTAATTGGCTTCTTAATTAGCAATTTCGAGCCCTCGTTTTTGTGCGCTGGCTAGATTTTCTTGTGCGCTGAGAATGTGCGGGCAGAACATTGAACCTGACCTGCTTCATCCTTGGCTTTCACTGGATTCCTGTGGCCTGGAAATTCCAGCACGACGCCACTATGGGACTTTCTCGACGAAGAGGACAATCGCAACTTTTTGCGAGCCTGGACTTCCGGAGTGGCCGGTTTTGGGGGACTCATTATGGTGGATCTGGCCTCCCCGCTTGCTTGCAGAGGATTGGTTTTGGTCGATGCCTCCCGTTCCGACGTGGATTCCGAATGGGGCCTCTTGGCTTTTCCTCGACGTGGGTCGACTAACACCGAGGAGGTCTCTTTCTCCAGTTGGGGTTCCAAGTCAGCCTCCACGTCTTCTATCTGAAAAAAATAATAATAAAAACACCTATAAGGAATGCAATGATGAGTCCAACAGTGCCACCTGCTGGTATGGGGTAAGGTTTGATTTGGCTTTAGACTTTGCGACAGGAAGGTGAGGGTTTTTGGCAGTATACAACGAGCTGTCAACGGTAAAATACGATCTTAAAAAGTTAAAAAAGTGAATTTGAAACATTAAAACCACAGCTGACAAATTTCTCAACATGCACAGTAATGTGATTGATGTTGTCAAGCTGTTTTGATTTATTTTCGTTTTGTTTCTGTCGCCTTTTATGTTAGTTTTGCCGGACGTTGCATGTTGTGCTAAAATGCTAATTCCCCTTATAGAGATCAAAGCCAGCAGAGAAGCTTACCACGTGTTGTGTTGTGACTCATTCAATTGCAGGTAAATTGTACCCGTTTTTATACTCATTATTGTTATTATTTCCATTTTCTCACATATATATAAAAAGGATGATGTTGGTTGAAATTCGGACTAAAGAAAAATATGTTGAATTCATTGTAGACGTTAAAAAACCACTATACGATCTCTTGTTCAAAGTATCTTGTTAAAATGGATGTAAACATGTATTGTGATGGTTGATATTCTGAAATGTATTTTATGTAAACTGAAAATCTAGCTCTTTGATATATTTTAAGGCAGTCTACAAGAGCTGTCATTGAGATCAAAGCCAGCAGAGAAGCTTACCATGTGATGTGACTCATTCATTTGCAGCAACGATAATAAAAACATTATCATCCAGTCCAGCATGAATGCGGATCTTTGGTGGGACAGGTACACCGCGGTTACACACAGATAAATGGAGATTTTTTTTTCATGCTTTATTGAATTTTCATATCGATGACAGTCAAATTACAGTGGGACCTCGCTACTTCGCGGTTCCACGGTCGCAGGTTCAGAGCTACGCGGGTCTAAAAAATAATAATAATAAAATAAAAAAATATATTTTTAAATTTTTTTATGCATTTTTGTAGGCGCGTCGCGGATTTTCACTTTTCGCTAGTGATTTTGGTCCCCACTAATCGGGTCTAAAAAATAATAAAAATTAGGCATTTTTGAAGGGGCGTCGCTACTTCTCAGATTTTCACTTTTCGCGGGTGGTTTTGGTCCCCATTAACCGCGAAAACCGAGGGATTACTGTATAGCATTTAAACTTATTTTAAAAATAATAATAATAATAATAACACGGGACTTGTGTGTTATTAAGCGTATCCTAGTAGCGAAAGTATTTATTTCTCTATTTAAAAAAAGCGATATTGACATAAACTGTCAAATGAACATGCATTTATTTTTAAATATTCGTCGGTTGATTTGACGTAACATCTCCGTTTGAACAGAGTGGAAAACATCCCAAAAAAATGAAGTTACCTTGTTTTGCTCCTCTTGTTTTTGAAGACGTTTGATGGCTTTTCGGAGCTTGTCCGCCTGTTTGAACAAATTCGACGAATATTTACGATTTACTTTTCCATTCGCATTCGAGAAGGCGTCCTTGTTAGAGCGTTAATGTGACTTTCTCTTACCTTCATGTTAGCTTTCAGACCTAGCTGTTTGGCTAAGTTGCGTAGCTCTACATAAGTCATGGAATCCAAATCCATTTTTGATGGAAATGAGAAACAAGGTATACAAAAAATAAGCAAGAAGGAAGAAAGAAATGCGATCACAGCGCTTTCCTCGCTTCCCTAACAGACTATGATTTAAAAGAGAGGACGGGCTCCTGATTGGCTGAACGCGCTTGGCAAAAAAGGCTCTCGTCCAATTGCAAACGGGGATTTCAGCAAACCCTCAGCCAATCCAAAAGAGAAATGTTCGGCTGTGTTTTTTTCTAGAATGAAGTGTAGGAGGACTACGGCCCGCGGGCCATAGGTGGCCCGACAGCCTTTTGAATCCGGATCTTTAAAGCAAACTGGTTCTATTATCATGAACTATTGAATAAAGTATTATTGGTAAGAAAAGAGTATTTCCATCGTAATATTTTCTTATTACTTCTGTTGTATTTTTGTTGGATTTCCATCGTAGTAGTTTCTTGGTACTTCTGTTGTTTTTTTCGTCGAATTTCCACAGTATATTTTCTGTTGGATATCTGTAGTATTTTCTTAGTATTGTAGGAGTTTTATGTTTGTTTTATTTTGTAGTGTTACTGTAGTATTATTTGTTAGTATTTTGTGGTAATTTTGCTTTGTGCTAAATTTGTCCCTGCTGTCCCTTTGTGTGTCTACAACAAAAATCAAAGAAATAAAAACAAATATACTACAAAATGACTACAACTTTAAATATCAAATATAGTGCGTAACAGGGACTTCATACACTATTTTGATTTCATTCTGAAAAGAAAAAATAAATAAATATAGAAATATTACAAAAAATACTACAGTAATACTATAATACAAAATACGGAAATATTACCAGATATACTACCAAAAATACAATCACAGTAATATTCGAAAAATACTGAAGAAATTGACAAAAAAATACCGTGAAATAAATTACAAAACTACTACTAAAATACCGCTTTGGATATACTTTAAAAATACTTTCAGATATATACCACAAAATACCACTCCATAATACTATAATACAAAACACTACAAGAGAAATATCACAACAGAAATATGACCCCAGAAATACTACAAAATACAAATACAGTACTGTTACAAAAATACGAAAGACATGGGTCAAAAATACTACTATGGAAATACAAAACAACTATTAAAATACTGCTTTGGAAATACTTCAAAAATAGCTCTACAGAAATACGTCAAAAATACCACTACATTATACTATAGTAAAAAACACTGCTCGAAAAATATTACTACAAATATACTACTGCAGACAGATTGCAACAGAAATATTGCAAAAATACAAATAGATAGATAGATAGATAGATAGATAGATACTTTGTTCATCCCCGAAGGGAAATTCACATTTCCAGCAGCATCCCTGAGCTGAGAACAATCGAGAACAAAACAATCGAAAATAACACGGGAGCTGCTGGAGTGGCTGCCATTCGTGACGGCGCCGGAAGAAAAGATTCAATTTGAATCATGTACAAACAAACAAATAATTGAATCATGTACAAACAAACAAACAAACAAAATATTCATGTTTCAATAAGTGGAGTGTTAATAAAATGGGGGGAAAATAATTTCTGATACTGATATAACCAGGTAAAACTAATTTTAAGTTACCTGTCCAAATGAATGTTGTGCCATCTCACCTTTCCCACTCTCTCTCCTCTCACCTTTCCCACTCTCTCTCCTGCAGTTGACTTGCTGCTGCTCGCTCCTGAAACTAATACTTACCTCTTTGTGTATTGTGCAGTCCCTTCTCAAAAATCGTAATGAAGATAAAAATGTTGCCATTCAAATAAAATAATTAATACAAGTAAATATGCCAATACTGCTGAAAAACTACATTAGGCAAATGCAATGTTTATCATAGCTAGAGTCACAACCAGCATGCTGTAAAACAAATATATCAAACATACAGCCCATGGGCCGGATCTGGGCCGTAAAGGGCAGTAAAGGTGTTAAAGAGCTGACATCCAGTCTGGTTTTGTGTTAAAGACT
Organism: Urocampus carinirostris; assembly: GCF_059441175.1. NCBI lineage: Eukaryota > Metazoa > Chordata > Actinopteri > Syngnathiformes > Syngnathidae > Urocampus > Urocampus carinirostris. The sequence continues at coordinate 36,178,816 of NC_142363.1, read as the reverse complement.
ATTGTGAAGAATTTTCTCATCTTTACGAGGCCTAGCCTAGTACTTCGATTTTATGTTGTTTCCGCTTAAACTCTTTTTTTGTATTTCTTTTTTATTCGTCAAAAAAGTATGACAAATGAGGCAAGCATATTTTTATCCGTAGCGTCCACTTGAGTTTGTTTATGTTTGTGATGTTTGTGGTGAGTTGGTTCAGATGTAAAGCTTTGTTGACTCATCAGTAGAAATCAACAAATTGTTAAAAAAATTCAATGGATTGGGCCCCCAAGCCAAGCGAAGTTTGACATGCCTGTTTTAGAAGGTAATTCGTTTTTGAGGTTTTACATACGATATAATGTATTCGATTACATTTTACCAAGTTCTTTGTCAGAGTCTTCTAGGCTTTCTCAAAAGTCTGAAACGTGATTAAAATCCCTGACCTTGATCTAGAAAGTTTGTATTTATATTTCCAAAGGCCATCAGACTCAAGATAGTAAAGCCTGTGCGACTGACACAAAACAACAGTATCTCTAAATTAGATTTAAGAATCTTTATTCATCCTATTCTTTTTGGATAACATAGAATGAAAGCGCATTAGCAAAGGTCTGTTGGTAGGACATTTGCATTTTGGGTCCTCTTATTGGTTCATATTTCACTATACGTGGACTTTGAAGACTGATACCGATGCCACTTGTACAAAATATTGGTCTTTCCTTTGCAGGAATACAAAACAAAAAAAAACAGAAATACATTTAAATCCCAACATAAAATTTTACTTTAACTTTGATTTAATTTAGGCTATATGAATTAATTATTATTCTTATTTAGATAATGTTAAATATTGCTACTGGCCACAGTTGCAAGTACCAATATCTAAAATAAAATCGGGTTTTGATAACAATACCTAGTATCGATACCCGTTTTTAGGAAAATACTCGCAAAATTGGTCAATTTCCTGCTTTCATGTAAAATTTTCACAACTTCGTGTGAGCATTGTTGTGAAATAGATTATTTTGTTATTTTTGTTGTGCATGAGTATTTCATAGTATTATTGTTGACTTTTTATTTTATAACCAAAAAAATAAAGGGTGCCAATTTGACACTTGTTGGAGTTTGGGCAGAGGGTTTGCATTCAGGTAATAACACAAAGTGCGGAGGAAATTTACAGTATTACCAAATTTTGGTGTGCATGTGTGTGCGTGTGTAAATGAACACATGTTGCAAAAATTTTACCGATGTACTTAGCACATTCTTTTTTACGACAATTTTGACACGGAAATAAATGGCATAGATCAGCTCCTGTTAAACTTTACGACTAAAAGTACTTGGGGTGTAGAAGTATGGATGTTTATAAGTGCGTATGGTGTCATGAACCAGAACAGGATCAGGACCCAAACGCGTGACATTACTCACACAAGCCTTTTATTTTACGGGAAATGATAGGAAGCCAGAGGCCAACGAGATCGATACTGATTGGCTGAGTTGATATCAGACAGATGGGGTCGATACCGGACAGGACAGGACAGGACAGGACAGACAGGATAGATAATGAAACAGGATATCGAAAATAAACAGGACAAACTAGACAGGAACGAAAACTGGAGAGAATAATATACAGGGCAAAAATAGATGCACTAATACGACAAGAACGACTACAGATATACAACAAAAAACAACTATGAAAGTACGACAAAATACAACAGAAATACTATAAAAACTCATATTAAAAAATAATACTACAGTAATACTACAAAGGTACGACACATGTAAAAGTACTGTAATACTAGACAAATTATCCCAAAATACTACAGATATATCACAAAAATACTACAGAAATATTAAGAAGAGAATACTATAGAAATACCGGGAAAAACTTCTGCAGAAATACAACAAAATTACTACAAAATACTAACAAATAATACTACAGTAACACTACAAAAGTCCGACACATGTAAAACTACTGTAATACGACACAAATTATCCAAAAATACTACAGATATATCACAAAAATACTACACAATTATTAAGAAAAGAATACTATGGAAATACCCAAAAAAACTTCCGCAGAAATACAACAAAATTACCACAAAATACTAACAAATAATACTACAGTAACACTCCAAAATAAAACAAACATAAAACTCCTACAGTACTACAAAAATACTACAGATATCCAACATAAAATATACTATGGAAATCCGACAAAAAAACACAAAAGTACCAAGAAACTACTACGATAGAAATCCAACAAAAATACAACAGAAGTAATAAGAAAATATTACGATGGAAATACTGCACAAAATACCACAAACATACGACAAATATACTGCAAAAATAGTAGAATAGAATAGAATAGAATAGAATATACCTTTATTGTCATTGCTACAAATGGGCTAACATATTGTGACAACGAAATTGGGCATGACACTCCAGTTTTACACATTTATAGTGAGGTATGAGCAAGAAGATAAAGGAACAGAGAAGATAATGTTATAAGACAAGGGGGATAAGGCTATAGTTATAATTTACATGGTATTTACACAAGAAATGTCGGCATGTGGGATGTTACATACAGGGTTGTCGTGATAACGTTGGTATCGTAACGGTTGTGCAATATTGCATTTGGTGCAAAGTCATCATAGTGCAAAAATAGTCAGCATATGCATTGGTGCAAACATAGACATCATAGTGCAGAAACAGGAAATGGTCAGACATTGTGCAATTTGAGCATTAAACGTAGTGCAGTCGGCATGTGCAAGAACAAGACATGAGTAACATTATATTCGTATGAGGTAGTGTTGGCACGAGTTTTCAGTTTTTTTGTGCGGTGTCTGTTTGAGCAGTGAACAAACATAGTGCAGACAGCACGTACGTGAGTACCATTTTACATACGTGTAGGTAGTTTTTTGCAACAGTTTTCAGTTTTTTGTGCGGTGTCTGTTTAGGGTGGTAATGGCTGTGGGGAAAAAACTGTCTCTGAGTCTGTTCGATTTTGCTTTGTGTGACCTGTAGCGCTTGCCGGAAGGCAGCAGGTCAAAGAGATGGTGGCCGGGGTGAGAAAAGTCCTTGATGATGTTTTCTGCTCTGCTGAGGTAGCGAGAGCAGGCAATGTCCTCCAGACTGGGCAGAGAGCAGCCAACGATTCTCTGGGCTGTTTTGATGATCCTCTGGAGCTTTTTCCTGTCTGCTGCTGTGCACCCAGCATACCACACCGTGATGCAGTATGTTAGGATGCTCTCCACTGTGGCTTTGTAGAAGGACACCTGCAGCTGCTGTTTTAGGTTATTTTTCCTGAGCAATCTCAGGAAGTGCAGTCGCTGCTGGGCCTTCCCTACCACCGCTCTGGTGTTTGCAGACCAGGAGAGGTCGTCTGAGATGTGCACGCCCAGGAATTTGAACGAGTGGACTCTCTCTACGCAGTCTCCCTTTATGATGAGTGGTGCTGGATTCCTGCCATTCCTTCTGAAATCCAGAATCAGTTCTTTTGTTTTTGTGGTGTTCAATATGAGGTGGTTTTCCGAACACCACGTTGAAAGTGACTCAACCTCATCCCTGTATGCCGCCTCGTCCCCTTCATGTCGTATATTAAATTGAACACTACTTTAAGAGTTGCCTCTTCAGAGATGAGGCCGATCAAAAATACTGCAATAATACTACTACAATCAATATTGTAGTACTGTAGTATTATTGCAGTATTTTTGTAGTATGTTTGTTTCATGATTACCGATATGCTTCACCTGTGCCCGCTCCTTTGCCGCCAACTGCCCCGGACTCTGATTGGTTCTCTGTCCCTATTTAAACCTACTCCAATCTGTCCCCTGTGGTCAGTCCGTCTGCGAACCTCCGTTTACACTAGGCAAGCCTTTTTTCGACCCTGACTCCAACCTGTTTTTTTGCTCTTGTCTGTCCCCCGGCTTCGACCCGTTTTTGATCCTGACCCCTTCTACTCTCCCGCCCTGGCTTACGACTCGCTTCCGACCACGTTTTTGCTCTCCTGTCCCGTCTACTGACCCGTTTTTCCGTTCCCGACACCGCCATCGCTCGCCACTGAAGATCCTGCTTCCCAAGTCCTCCCTCTTTCCTTTAATAAAACTTGTGAGAAACGTAACGCAATTGGGTCCTGTTTCCGTTCTGGTCCTGACAGTTTGTGGTATTACCGTTACTTTAGTTGTATTTTTGGGGAATTTCTGTTGTAATAATTTTGTGGAAGTATTTTTTGTCATGTTTCCACGCTTATAATATGAGAGGTCTCTGTTGGAAGCACTATATTGATATTTCGTTTCGTAGTAATTTTGTAGTAATGTACTTCTGTAGTGGAGGAAATTGGGCAATTGCACACTAGCCAGAGCTTTTCCGCGCACAAGAAAATCTAGCCAGCTCACAAAAATCAGGGCTCGTAATTGGTAATTAAGAAATGAATTAAGTCAAAGTTACAGTGTATGAAGGTAAAACTACACAGGTTCCCCTGACGCTGTGTTCTAAATGCGGTATTTTGAAGTCAAGGTCGAAGTAGAACGAAGTTGAGTAAGGTCAATAGAGTTCTTCGAGAACCGGCTTCTTTGGCTCGACTCACTAAAAAGAACCGTCTCTTTCGGATCCTGAACGGCTCTTCGGGTTGTTTTTGCTTCTTTAATCCCTACAAGACCAAATATTATGCAAAATTGTGCACAAAATGACTTAAAGGAAGGGGGGCAAATACAACCAAAAAGAAAAAAATACCAAAATGAAAAAGTAGTGAAAAGCTGAGAAAAAAACGAAACAAAAGGAGAGAAAAAGAGAAAAAAAGAGCAGGAAAAAATCAGAAAAAAAGCCAGAAGAAAAGAAAGAAGCAAATAAAGGGAAAAAAGGTAATAGAGAACAAAAAAGCAAGGAAAAAGTAACAGCTAGGAAAAAATAAACACGATGAGATTTTTTTTAAAAGGAATTTAAATCATTTATAATAATTTCCAATTATATCAAGTTAATGTCGTTGCCAACATTGTACATCCACTAAAAAATGTGATTAAATACAGTTCCGTCTTAAAATAGGCCCCCCAAAATGTTAGTATTATGCGACAAAAGATACCAGGAATAAAAGAAATGGAAATCTTGTGAAAGAATTGTAAAAACAAATGACGTTTGTTGGCCATCGTACATGAGTCAATACATTCAAAAGTGAAAAATAATTTTTACATTGCCGGGAACTCAGCAAAATGTAACGTGATGTCAAGTTTTGGACAAGTTTGATAACGATTTAGTTGCCACACTTGGGATTGCTGTTGCTCACTGTTGTTTCAAGCGTTGCTCACCGACTTTGTGTGAACGCTCAGACCCCTGGAAAATTACAGGGAACATTGGCTGCGTGTTGCCCTGCGATTGGCTGGCAACCAGTTCAGGGGGTCCCCTGCCCACTGCCTTATGATTGCTGGGATGGGCTCCAGCACCCCCGCGACCCTACTGAGGATAAGTGGTGCAGCTAATGAGATGTGATTGGCTGCATGTGGCCCGCGGGCCGTAGCCTTCCCACCCCTGCTGTGGTCGCCAAAGTTCCGAACCAGAAATAGCCCGTCATTAACGTAAAACTTTAAAACAAAGTTGTCCTCCATTAATGTTCGCTTTGGAGTGAAATGCCGAATTTTAGAAAGAAAACATCGAAAGAAAAATGTCTCCGCGTAAATCTCGCAACGAACCAAAAGAGGCATGAAGTCTTTCCAGCTCTGCAATTGGCTGAAACCAAAAGAGCGTAAGCCCTACGTGATGACGTCGACATAGAAGTCCTGCGCCCTCTTCTACCCGGCGAAGTCCAACAACAAGAAGTAAGAAGCGACGACAAGTCGCCTGGAAATCACCCGAAAATGTGCGCCTAACTGTCGGCGTCGCTTTCCCCACCTCTACGGAGCTCACATCCAACCCAACTCAGAAGTTGTTAACGTAGCAGACGACCCCCCGAGAATCTCCGGGTAAGCCGTTTCTCAACGCTGGCTAACTTATGCTAACTAGCTTAGCATGCTATCTTAGCACGCTTCTTGTTCTTTTGTTCGGGGGACTTCGGAAAAAAAGGACAAAAAATAAATGGAGTCCATGATTAAGACCGAAAAGATGTCATAACATTCCTATTAAGTGTACGTTTATTATTGTCGGTGCGACTGTCTCAGTGTTTGTTCTTCACGTTCGCCGCTTTTCGCTAAGAAACTTGTGCAAGGGCTCTCATGTGATGGATTATGGAAATAATCTTGATAATGGAAAAGCCTCCTCCACCCAACCGGGGAACAAGTGCCCAAAAGGAGCCTGCCGTGTAACCGAATCGTAAGGTTGCGACATTTCGGAAAAAGTCCCTGGCACATGGCGTCTCGGAAACACTTGTTGACACTCCTGTTTTTGTTTTGCACGAGCTATTGCAGAACTCTTGGGAAACAAGTCATGTTTATTTGTATAGCGCCCTATGTTCCGGTCCCGAGCCTTCATTCTGAAAATGCTGGTCTACTAGTGATCCCAAGAGCCAAGAAGAGATCCGCAGGTTGGAGAGCGTTCTCCTTTTTGGGCCCCAGTCCTGTGGAATGCTCTTCCCCCTGAGATTCGATCTGACACCTCAGTGGAAATATTTAAATCTAAGCTTAAAACACACTTCTGTTCTATAGCATATGAACAACCTATATTTTATGTTGGCCAACCCAAATGCCCAAACACCCAAATAAGTTAGGCACCTCGGCACCTAGGTTGGTCATGCTTTCGTCCCTCCGGATGAAACGGGACACAAGAAAGCGGCCATGTCACTCGGGTCAGGATGACACAACACTCTCTTTTGTTCAACAGCAGGGCCCGACAGCTTTCACTGGTTTACCCCTGCTGCATCATACAGGTGCCCTGCCCATCCCCTAAAACACGCCCAAACATCCTTTTACAACACCTCTCCACTCATTCCTGTCACCAATAGCTCTAGCTTTCACTAGAATTGCACAAGAAAATGCCTGTGGTTTATGATATGTTTGGACTTACCAACATTATTTGATATATCCACTCTGCACCACAAAGAAATCCGAAAATTCAGTGCAGGAAAGAGAGCTAGAGCTCATGTTGGTATAGGAATGATAGGAATGAGTGGAGATGTGTTGTGAAAGGATAGTGGGATGCTTGGATGCGTTCTAAGGGATGGGCAGGGGACCTGTATGATGCGGCTGGGGTAAACCAGCGAAAGCTGTCGGGCCCTGCTGTTGAACAAAAGAGTGTGTTGTGTCACCCTGACGCGAGTGACATGGCCACTTTCTTGTGTCCCGGTTCATCTGGAGAGACAAAAGCATGACCAACTTGGGTGCCGAGGTGCCCAACTTGTTTGGGCATTTGGGTTGGCCATGGTCCAAAAATGTTTGTGTGTGTTTTTTGCCATTTTTTTTCCTTTTTTATTTTCCTTTGTTTTTGTATACGTGTTTGTCTTGCTGTCGGTCATCCTCTTGAGGGATATGACCAAGGCAGATAGATAGAATTTAAATTTTACAAATACGTTTTTATTAACTTAGGCCAGTCTCTAAGCATTACGTTGTAAATATTTTTCTGCCTTTGGTCCTGATAGTCTTTTATCTCTAAAGTCTTTATTACATCGTTACCCTGGGGTGGCATGTCTAATCTCATTGCATACAATGTTTTTGACATCGTTGACAATAAAGAAAATTCCATTCCATTTTTCTTTCATTCCACCATTAATTCCATCATTTGTTCTATTGTCAAGTCATGTTTATTTGTGACGCCCTTAATCACAAAGAGTCTCCAAGGGCTGCTCAGACCACAGATGATTGCAAACAACAGACTATGACACCATCCCCTGATCTAAAACCTACATGAGGGCAAGGAATACTCAAAAACCTCAACATGAGGAAAATGAAGAAACCTTGAGAATGACCGCAAATGAGGTCATCCCCCTTCCAGGATGACCAGTCAAAAATGGATGTTGCAATAACAAATACACAGATATTCTCAACATAAAATATAGGTTATTCATATGCTATAGAATACAAATGGGTTTTAAGCCTAGATTCAAACAGTTCCACTATGGTTGCAGATTGAACCTAAGGGGAACACAACACAGGAGATATTGCAGAACCATTGGGAAACAAGACAATTACAATTAGATACAACCAGCAAATTCAAAGGGATTATATCACACACTTAAATTCTTCAAGTAAAGGACAGAATAAATAATATATAGTATACAAACACATACATACAGTGAATACTCATTCATCACGGGAGATTACGTTCCAAAAACCACTTGTGATAGTCAAAATCATACAATTATTTTAGAGCAAACTACTCTTTAATGCATTGACGGCAAAGGAGAAACTCTTTTTACAAGCAAAAGCGTTCATTTAACAAACAAACGGACTCCGCTATATCTGTAAACTTTTGAAGAGTAGTGTCATTGGGTTTTCCAAATGAGCAATGGCTCAGCCTCCCCTGTACTCATTGGGACACAGTTTGAAGATTGTGTGACGAACACTATGACGAGTTTCACAGTAGGAGACATTTTGCAGGAGGCAATGCATGCCCACTTCTCAAAGTCACCAAAAGGGCCTTAGCCATGCATTGGAGGCTTCTATTTGTGATTTCATTCTTAAGTCCAAGCTGCATATTTTCCCAGGACAAGCCAATTTCTCCATCGATGGACTACCAAGAGTGCCTTTCTGTTAGTTTGGTGTGGAATCATTTATCACAACACTGCCAACATTTGTCATCGTGTTTATTTAGAGGTAAGCTAAAGAAGCTAAGCCAAAAGTTTACGTTGAGGCTAGGTTCACTCTGCAGAGTGAATGCTCAATCCCGATTTTTGGGTGGAATCCGATGTTGACTAGAGCCCTTTGGACCACTGCTAACAATCCTGTATAATTACCTACGTACAAAACCTAGCACATAACAGGCCACTGAACTCCCAGTTATAAATAACTTCATATTTATCTCTTGTTTCGATTTAGAGGTGGATAAATCAGGTTAAAAAAAAAACAATCACCCAGCCCCTAAGGATACCTCTGATCCAATTGGCATGTAAATTTTAAAATGTGGAAAAAAAAAAACAAGAAAACTGAGGAACTGCAACGCAAATGAAAGGAAATGCCAGCCGAGCTTATCCGACTGTATGGAGTCTGCTATGCGCACGGTGATAAACTCATCGCGTTTGAGGGCGGGGCTTAGTCAATTGAACAACTTGCTCTAAAATGTTGATGAAGAAAATAAAAGGTGTGCGTGTTTTTTCATCATAAACCTTTTTTTGTGTGTTCTGTGCGAAAAGATGGAAGGCCTGCACCCGCACTGCCTGAAATGCATCAACCGGCGGTGCATGGTGCGTCCGGAGGCGGGGCTTTCCTGCGACCTGATCGGCTGCCCGCTGGTGTGCGGGGCCGTTTTTCACGCCTGCAAACTGTCGGAGCATCGGCTCCTGTGCCCGTACCAGCGTGTGCCCTGCATCAATAGCGGATTCGGATGCCCCTTTGCCCTCACCCGGGCCAAGATGGCACGCCACCTGCGGGTCTGCCCCGCCAGCATCGTCTGCTGCACTATGGAGTGGAACCGATGGCCCGTCAGCTACGCCGACAGAAAGTCCTACGACAACCTCAGCCCGGACTTTGACCGCGTCGAGCAGCTCGACATGGCACTCGCCCTGCAGGTAAGCTACCCAAAATGTAGAGGATCCGATTGCTACCTTTAAACGTTAGTAGACACTCAAAATAAGGAGAAAAGCCCTCAATGGATTTTCAACTTGCAAGGAAGAACAGTGAGAGAAGGATTCAGATAAGAGAATTTCATTCCCTGTTCTGACGCCCTGCCCTATCCCCCATCTTTTTATCGCTGGACCATAAGGCGCACCTGAAAACCCCTAATTAGCCAGAAATTTGAAAGTGCGCCTTATAAACCAATGCACCATATATTCTTGAAAATACAGTGGGTACGATTGGAAATGCATAGTTACAAGTAAATGCCACTGCATACGGTAACGATGGAAAAAATGTCCGTACTCTGAAATCTGAAAGAAAAATGACCAAACTCTGTCTGCAGGACCAGCGCATGCTCCTAGAGTCCCTGAAGGTCACCACCAACGTGTCGAAAGACTGCGACGGCGCCAAGATGGCTGAAGAGCCCGTAAAGGATGGCGCCCACGGGGTTGTGGAGATTGAGCAGGAGCCGTTCGGTGAGCTTTACCGAGCCTCGATGGAGACCAGCCGGAGCTTGGCAGCGGCCTTGGACATCCTTACTAACTCCAAAGGTGTGGTGGGCGTCGAGGGCAGCGCTGAAGGGAACGTGGACATGAGCGAGAGCGACTCGGACTCTGATGGTGAGCTGGGGGCGGCGGGCGGCGCCCACCAAGGGGAGTCAGCCTGGCCGGAGGAGGAGGACGATTTCGTGGAGTTGTTTTTTGAGGACAAGGAAGAGGCTCGGGACTCTGCACCCGTGGAGCCGCCCGCGAATTCTGTACCTGTGGTGGCGCCCTACCACCAGGCGGAGCCTCCAGCGGCACCTACGCCCCTCCTCCTCTCGGACCACGCCAGGAACAACTTCCTGCATCAGCTGCCCGGCGAACTGCGCTACCGCTGCTTGGAGCGCAAGCTCCAGAACGCGGAGGTCCTGCGCGGCATCAGCATGTTCACCCTTAACGGGCGGCGGGCGCTGCTCTCTGACCCCTACCTCTTCCGCGCCAAAACGGCGGACAAAGCGGTGGACACGTCGGACCTGGAGACGGCCGAGGACCCGGCCGGCCTGCACGGCATCGACCTGATCACGGCCGCTTTGCTTTTCTGCTTGGGCGACTCGCCCGGAGGGCGCGGCATCTCGGACAGCCGCTTCGTGGACGGCTACCGCATCGACTTCGGCACGCAGACCTTCTCCTTCCCGTCGGCCATCTTGGCCACCGACACCACGGTGGGCGACGTGGCCTCGGCTTCGGCCTGCGACCACGCCAGCCCCCAGCTGTCTAACCCTAGTCCCTTCCACACGCTGCGCCTGGACCTAGTGCTAGAGTGCGTGGCGCGCTACCAGACCAAGCAGCGCTCCATGTTCACTTTCGTCTGCGGGCAAATCTTCCGCCGCGACGAGTTCTCCTCGCACTTCAAAAACGTGCACGGCGACATCCACGCCGGCCTCAACGGCTGGATGGAGCAACGCTGCCCTCTAGCTTACTACGGCTGCGCTTACTCGCAGCGCCGATTTTGCCCGATGGCGCAGGGCTTCCGCATCGTGCACGACCGCCATCTGGGCTCTTTCGGGGTGCGGCCGGGCCTGGGCGGCGGGGGCGGCGCCGGCGACCGTCTGAGCGGCCTTCCCTTCGAGGTTCTGCAGCACGTGGCTCGCTTCCTGGACGGCTTTAGCTTGTGCCAGCTGTCCAGGACCTCGCGTGCCATGCGGGACGTGTGCGCCAGCCTGCTGCAGATGCGTGGCATGGTGGTCCTGCTATGGGAGAAGAAGCGGCGGGACGACGGATCGCCGTCCTGGCGGATCACTGAAAAGGTCGGTCTGAGTCTTATTGCCTTTTATTCGGGCCGCAACTAACCACCAACTGATCGTCAACCATTGAAACCATGAGTTGTCGTCGGATAACTGTAAAACTGAAACTTTGCGTACAATTGAGTTAACCCCTTTACGTTTCTGTCAATTTGGCCTTAAATCCCAATCATTAAGCTCATCATTGTTTTCCATTTTCTATTGAATTAAGATCGATAGTATGAGTACTATAATGACACAATTTATAAGGACACAATAATCATTCAGACTTTGCCAGAAAAGTCAAACTTGATGCTTAATCTTAAACTCGTGTGCAAGTTGACAATTAAACACTGCTTAAGGCTACTCCCTTCTTCACAAAAAAATCAGCTGAAACACACAATATCATTAGCCACTAACAAGCAAACGTTGGCATATCAAGTAAGCGACCAGAGACTAAGATTCAGGATTCAAAGTGTTTCTTGTCATGCACAGTAAAGAACTACGATTCCTTGCACGGATAAATTCTTACTTAGAAACTAGAGACATTTTTATATACAGCACAATAAACATGGCCCCCTGCCCAAATCCCCACCCCGTGGCGGATGTGTTTGCTTGCTCCGCGCGTGCTTGCCGGCGTTTCGCTTTTGATGATATTCAAAATATTCTTTTATATATACATGTCTATAGTTTCTTAGATTTATTACGCTGGCAACTCTGTGGACAGCAAAGTAAGCCAAGTCATGTCATGTTTATTTGTGACGCCCTTAATAACAGAGTCTCAAAGGGCTGCACAGACCACAGATTATTGCAAACCACAGACTATTATGACACCATCCCCTTATATTGTCAACATAAAATATAGGTTATTCATATGCTATAGAATAGAATTGTGTTTTAAGTCTAGATTTAAACATTTCCACTGAGATTGCAGATTGAATCTCAGGGGGAACAGCATTCCACAGCCCCGGGGCCCGAATGGAGAACACTCTCGAACTTGCGGATTTCTTCTTGGCTCTTGGAATCACGAGTAGACCCGCGTTTTCAGAGTGAAGGCTCCGGACCGGAACATGGGGGGAAATTAAATCTGAAAGATATGAGGGAGCAAGTCCATGCATGATTTTGTATAATACCAACAGAACCTTAAAATCACATCTTAAGCTAACAGGGAGCCAATGCAGGTTAGCTCAAATCGGGGTTAAGTAAGAATTTCATTGTGCAAGGAATTGTGTTTCTTTACTGTGCATATGACAATAAACACTTAGAATCTTGAATTAAACAATGCTTAAGATGATTTCACTGAAATAAAAAGTATCACACACACATGCGCGCAGTCATCGGCTAAAAAGCAAATGCTAACATGAGCTAGCTACTAGAGACAAAGGTTACGTTTCCGCACTTTAAAACGATAAGAACAAACAAATCAAAGCAAATAATTCTGAGCTTTTGCCAACCTCGTCTGTGACTCCATGTTTTGGTTTGTTTTTAGCCTCCCCGTCGTGGTGCTTTCGTGCCATATCCCATTTTTTGTTTTGTGAAGTGTGGGGTGCTCCCACTCTTTTGGGTCGGAAGGTTTTTTCCGTGTCCGTCATGTTTCATGAGTTGAACTGAGGATTGTATTGTATTTATTTTTATTCAGCCAGTATGAACCATAAACATGATACGTACAAGAAATCACTTGACACGCGGACTCTTAATAATGATAATATAATAGATTTAAAAGACTAAAAAGAATAGAGTAAAAAATATATTGTAGTGTATAATACAAGGTAATTATATAGAATAGTTTAAAAAGAAAAAATATGTAAAAAGACTATAGAGTAGAATAGGTCGGAGGAACGCCGTTGGCATAATACTATACATAATAACCTAAATCAATTCCCAGATACATATTTGGTTTTCGCCGACAGGCACGTGAACGTTAAGGGGTCACGAAATTCATTGTCGACGACTGTTATTATACATTTTGCTCCAGTCTCGACTTATCGTCGCTGCCGAAGCCGTCGTATGCTTTCCTTCTAAATGTCAATCCTCCCGGCGGGTCTCAGGTGTGGCGCTTCAGCACGGCCTTCGGCACGGTGGACGAGTGGAAGTTTGCCGACATCGCCAGTATGGCCGACCACCTGAAGACGTGCAGGTTCAACACGGTGGAGAGGCGAGAAGAGGCCGTGCCTCTGCCGTGCATGTGCTTCACCCGAGAGCTCACCAAAGAGGGCCGCTGTCTACGCTCCGTGCTCAAACCCGTAGCCTGAAGCTACGGAGAGGCTAACGTCGGGATTGGGCACGATGCGCGGGTTTGCCACTCGCCACTGGTAACACGTAGGTAACGCGGGTCAGCTCAGCAATGGTAACCACTCAAGTACCAGAGTTGATCTGAAGAAAAATCAACGGTTTGGACCATAGCACTGTTTCTGCCAGTGCGCTGAATACCCTGAAGCGAGGAAGGAGGACAAAAAAATCCAGCCCGACCCATTGACTTGATTTGCAAACCCCAAATTTCACATTTTATTTGTGGGGACTCGGGAGGAGGAGAGATGATTTATCATAACAAAGTAAAGCTTGTCTTTTGTAGCCAATTCCGAGTTGACGGATTTTTGACAGGTTGAAAATCAGACCATAAGCCGACGCGTCAGAAGTACCGCCTTAAAAATCAAATGCGACTACTTAGGAGAGAGGTAGGTAGGGACATAGATGATCTGCACTAAAAATGAATTCTTATTCCAGGTAAGATCGTGTCTGAAAATATCCGTCCGACCCAGGCCCGCAGGTATTAAAGCCCGACCAACCCACTTGATTTGCAAACCCCAAATTTAACATTTTGTTTGGGAGGATTCGGGAGGAGGAGAGCTGATTTATCATAACAAAGTAAAGCCTGTCTTTTGAAGCAAAATTAGAGTTGACGGATGTGCGATAGGTTGAAAATGAGGCCATAAACCAAAGCAGCAGCAGTACCGCCTTAAATATTTTGGTGCGACAACTTGAGAGTTGGAAAGATAACGCATAGAATGTCCGGGGGTTGTTTTTTGTCATTAAATGCGTTTTTTCCTTTAGTATCCACATGTTTTAATAAACTATTTTCTAAACAAATTTTTGTTTATATAAAGTCAGAGAGAAGCCCGACCCAGACCTGCCGATATCAAAGCCTCATCAGGCATGTGCCTGACCGATTAACATGATTTGCAACGCCCAAATTTAACATTTTATTCGGGAGGACTCAGGAGGAGGAGAGATGATTTAGCATAACATAGTAAAGCCTGTCTTTTGTAACCAAATCAGAGTTAACGAGCTTTTGGCGGATTAAAAACTAGTCTGTAAACCAAAGCAGCAGCTTTTTCAAATCCGGGACAGAGAAACCTGACCTCAACTTAATAAATGACATCTTGGGCTTGAATTTCAGGTCTGACACAGTTTCGGGTTTAAGAGCTTACATCTGAAAATCTATTATCCTGTAAAACGAAGATATGTTTCTCGCTCAAACGCTTTTCAGTGTTTACAAAAACAACAACATCCTCACTCAACCAGCACAAGCATTCACTGTTTATTTTCATAGCAAATCAAAGTGGGCGGCGTCCGTCCGGAGCTAACTTTCAGACGTCATGCTAAGCTAACGGGTCTCAGTCATGAAATGTAGCCAAAAAAAAAAAGAAGAAAATGAATGTCAAGTATCGGAGGGCGTTCCAAACTGCGATCGTCGGCACCCGCGGTATCGGAATGGCCGATACTCCAGGTGGCTTCGGAGCACGCAAACAAAATGGCGGCAAGTAACACACAAATACTATATTTATTCGTGTATAAAGCGCATTTCTTTGTACCCTTAAAAGAACTCCGTCTGGGTGCGTGTATACACAAGGTGGTACGTTAGAACATCCGAGCAATAAGTCCAGATCTATTGCTGACCACATTTGCACAGTATTTAATCGCAACAGGATTTGAACCTAGATCATGGAGGTAATGGGGCATTATGGGAAAGAGTTCAGCCAAAACAATGTGTTACGACGAAATGACGACACGCCTTTTCCTTTGTAATCTCTAAAGACCCGGCACTTTCACTGTATGTGTATGGGTTCGAATCCCGTTGCATCCGGTGTTCAGCAATACTTTTTTTGATCAATGCTCGAATATGCTAACGGACTATCCCAATTTCTGACACAATGTGTGTGACCTACAATGCCTCATTTTGTAATACGGACCACTAGATGGCACTGTCGTCCGTTGTGATGAAAAACCAGTGCCACAGCAAGCAAGACGCAGGGTAAACATGGCAGACAAAAATGATCATTGGCCTGGTCATCAAATCAATGTTTTGTATTTTTTTTACCACTAGGGGGCACTAACACTGACTTGAGTTAAAAATACGACAATGCCATCAGGGTTGGGTAGGGTTACTTTAACTTAATTACTTTCAATGACTTTTGGATGACTCCAATACCAAATATGCTAATAAAAGACAAAAGAAACTCAATATGAATAAAATGATGACTCACAACACGTGGTAAGCTTTCTCTCCTGGCTTTGATCTCTGGCAAAACTCACTTAAAATGCAACAGAAACAAAATGAAAATAAACCCAAACATCATTTTTGCTGTTCCATGTATTCCGTTACTCCCGAAGCCTGCACAAAATGTAGTACTTTTATTTATATTTAGTTTCTTTTGTACTTTATTAGCATATTTGCTATTGGAGTAATCCAAAAGTCATTGAAAGTAATCCAGTTCAAGTAACCCTACCCAACCCTGGCCATCATACTGTTACACAAAAATACAACTAGAGAAATACCGCAATACTACAGCAATACCTCAAAAAATACTACTGCAGTAATGCTGGAACACAAAATTACAACGACAGAAAAAAACTACGATAAACAACTACTAAAATGATACATAACTGCTACAAAATACTACGGTAATAATACATTTTATTGTGATGCTTGTATTCTCTAATGCACATGTGTCAAACAGGCGGCCCGCGGGCCAGATCAGGCCCGCTAAAGGATTGAATCCGGCCCGCGAGACCACACTCAGAGAAGCGCAAGAGAAAAACGAGCTGCAGGTTGAAATATGTCAACTTGATGTTGCCAAAGCCAGGTGCCTCGAACAAAGACACTGTGCTTGTATTTATTTCTCTCTCTCTCGCTCTCTCTCTCTTTCTTTTCCACCCCTTTTCTCCTACTCTGTCTCTGTCTCTTTTACTCTCTGTGTCTCTCTTTTTCTCTTCCTTTGTTTCTCTTTGTCTCTTTCTCTAGCTGTGTCTTTTAACCTCTTTTGCTCTAACTTCCTTTTTTCCTTTTCTCTCTATTCTCTTTCTCTCTACATACCCTTCGCGCTTTCTTTTCTTTTCTCTCCTTTTGTCTTCTATTTCTCTTTAGATTTCTTTCTTCCTCTCCCTTTCTTTTCCCCCTCTCTCACGACTTTTTATCTCTTGTTTCTCGCGCTCTCTCCCTCTCTCTCTCGTTTTCTTTCTTTGTCCCCCTCTCTCTCCTTTTCCCTCCCTCTTTCTCTTATTTCTTTATCTCTTTTTCTTTCTCTTGAATTTACTAGTCCGGCCCCCCACAGAATGTTTGTTCTATCATGTGGCCCCCGAGTTAAAATGAGTTGGACAACCCTGCTCTAATGCGAAGGAAAACCAGTGCCAAATGAGCGTTGCGTAGCAGCAAGTTGCCAGACAAACATGAACTAAAGTAGGGATTCCACTATGTCAAAGAAATACAAATTTCTACACCTATGTTTTTTTTAAATAGGAATGGACATTGGTATGATAGTTCATGTATTTTTGCCTAGTATTTTTTTTTTAACTGAACCACTAGGGGGCACTATGTATTACATACAGTGTCTATAAACTGAAGTGGATTTAATGATGTGGCACTGATCAAATACATAAGGAAAATACATAGTTTACATTTATATTTGACTATTTTTGTACCACTAGGGGGCACTTAATAGTACACACTGTCCCTTTAATCTGAGCTGCGAAAAAAGTGAAACTGAATCTTCTCCCGCTTTCGAAAACCAAAAACGAGGAGAGCCATGCGGTCAATTCGACTCTCCGGAGAACAAATGCATTTTTTTATCGTCTCATTTATGCCAGGAAGAATTTCAAAATAAAATATTTTTGGGGGAGGAAGGCAGGGTTGAATTTGTTTACGATTTGATACCGCTTTTGTTGTTTGGAGGTGAAAAAAAGCACATTGGTTTTGGCTCCAAAAGCAAAAGGTGTTTTAAAAAAATCACTATTTTAAGAAACGGTATTTTTATATTTTGGCGGGGTGTCTTGGAAGTAAATCTGGAGATAAATGTCTTAACTGTAAACGAAAGCAGATTTGTGATCACGGATTTGTGCGCTTTTACTAGAAAATGTTTGATTTCACAGAGAAAAAAAAATCAGTTGTTCTTTAAGAAAAACTGGTCTCATTTCCTCCCCAAATTTTTGTTGGTGTAGCCCGATTGGAAAAGTTGACACAAAGTTAATCTCCCGTCGGATTTTATAAGTAGCACGAGAGTGGTGGCTAATTCATTTCTTCATTGACTCTCCCAGGCCGAAGTTTTCGGAGTAGCCTTGCGGACTGTTGCGGCGTTTGCGACTAGGGTTCGACAACTATGGGTTTTTCAGGCCGCTCGCCGATACCGAGAGCCGATACTCATTTGCTGCGAAAACGTCAAAGTCGCCGTAAGACTTTTGGAATCATGCAAAAAGAAACCACCGACATTTGATATCAATTCTCAAACTTATCGCAAGGAGACTGGGGGAGAGTGAGTCCTGGCTGCATCTGAGACTTAATAATCCGGCAGTCGGATGAACAAAAATGCCGATACCCATCAAATGCTCGAATATCGGTGGCGATGGGGTCGACTTGTAGTTGCATAGTTTGTTTTTTGTGTTTTTTTTTTTTATTTTTTATTTATTTGAAGTGTCTGAAACTGTTTTTGATGCTCAGGAAAAGCTGCCTCTGTCAAGTATTTAGATTTTATTTTTTGAATTTGCACTCTGAGTGATTACTGTAAAATGTTACAAAGCATGCATATGGCTTTTCAAGTTTGCCGTTGTCGGGCAGAAGCTTTACAAACATTTTGGGGTAATTGGGGGGGCGGGGGTTTCACCTACTGATGCTTTTGACAATAATAATAACGATAAAATCCAACTAGTGCTTTTTCCAATACGCTGCTTATTGCCGAGCCGATTGTCAACGGGTTCGGTAAAGTATATATAGGACACAATTTTGACTACATCTTAGAGTTGCTGACTTTGCTGATTCAGTATTCAAATATTTACTGAAACTCGATCCGTTAAACCACTTAAAATTAGCCTCCCTCCCGCGGTACTTGAGAGAAAAGGTGCAAGCAGTTCTTTTGGTAAAAATGTCACAAAATACTACAAACGAGAAGGATAGCGACATATTGAGAGAGAAGCGAGTGCATAGTTCTGCCTATCTCTACCTCTCACCCAGTCCAACTGCTCTGCTGGCATATAGGGATATGGGTGTTTACAGTTTGTTCTATGGGTTTTCATCCCCTATATATTATTCAAAGAGCTTCCATATAAAGGATTCCGTAGCGACATACAGCCAAACGGGTTCTATGGGTGTGGCATTGTGATTGCAAACTAGTTGAGATTGTGCCCCTATATTTACGGGACCGAAGCCTTGGTTTTCCCTGTATAGCTTCGACCTAGCACAGATTATGGTCCTCGATGCGAAACTGAAGTATGGAATCAATTAAGAAAATAGCAAAGGTCTCATTTTATCTCCAAGCCAGATGGACTCCTAAAAGGAGCCCTATCTGGCTCGCTAGCCATAGGTTCCCTAACGTATTAAGCCATCAAACGACGTCAATGGCACCGAATGAGTAAATGGCGACAACTCAGGTAACGATGTTGGCGTCGAAGGATTTTATACATTTGACTATAAAGGATTTTATACGATTGAATACAAGTTACATTGATTGAGTGCAACGAAGATTTTCACCGAGTAGGCTTTAGTTCAATGACAGGTCACGCTGTTCCGAAGGCAGAATATTTTGTCTAGTTCTGTTGATAACAGGACTCTGACAGAGGACGGCAGGCATTGTTTTGAGTTTTCCAGACATCGCGGCGAGGTGGCGGGGCTCACGTGGGGCTTCATTGGCACGCCCATGGGAGGAGCCGGCACACCATCTTGCGGAAAGGCGTGGGCCGAGAGGAAAGAGCTAGAGGACTCGAAGAGAAGGCTCGCCAGAGACTCCGACGTCACTTATTCGGCCGTATTCGATGGAGTTCACTTAGTTCGATTATTAATAAAATGAAATCTACCTCCTTTTTGTAGAAAATTAAGTTTGTGCCCGACAACGACAAAGCCGCAAATGGTGTTACCTCCTCAGGCTAGATGGTTAACAGTGTGGGGTATTTATTTTTTTTTAAACGAGTGAAGCTCCTTTTGCTTTTCATTTCTACGTTTTCTTCACCGGCTTGTTTTCACTCCAGCTGTCAAGTGCGCTTTCACTTTTGACCGCCGCCTTTTCAATGAAAACCATTTGAAAATCCGAGTATTGTCAATTTTTGTCTCAAGTTCTTGTCTGAAATGATGTGGAGTATTTAGGGTTTGTAAGGGTCCTTGAAATCCTTGGAAATGCTTACATTTTAAGTGGGATTTCAAGGTCAGGAACATGCTTGAATTTTGGGTGAAGTGCTCGAAATGGTTGCCATTCCCGTTTTTCTGGGCAGTCGGACTCTAGAGGGCGCAAAAAATGAAGAAAAACCACGTGAACATGACACCGATACGCCTGCTTTCAGTCTTTAAGGCAGCGTCATGTGAAGCGTCACCACCACCTATTGGTCGCACCCAAGAGGACAGCTCTATTTAGAAAACGGGCTCTTTTGAGGAGCTGTCCGGCTCCTGAACAGCTCCTCAGATTTTTTTGTTTTTAATTATGATATATTTTCAATATGTTTTGCAGGGGAAACCTGAAAAGCGCATGAAATATTGATTCATCACAGACCTACCCCCTAAAAAAATTGTAAAATACAAAACGATTTGAGCTTTTCACACTGAACACAGTTCAAGTCGAACAACACAAAATCCTTGAAAATAAAACGATAAGATTAAATTAAAAATGTTAACTCTCTAGAGCTATAGATAAATGACAAAATGCAAAAAACAAACTATTTACAATTCTATTTGAACCAATTTAGACACAGAGCCTCTGAAAAACATGCAAAATATAATATAAATGATATATAAATTTAAAAAAAGGCAAAAGATGAGCTGTCTCTGAGATTGAAAGAATTAATGTACTCTGTTTGGGAGCAGTCCAATATTATCTGGGGTGGCTTTAGCTCAGGAGGTAAAGAGCTTGTCTTGGGATCAAGCGGTCGCAGGTTCGATTCCCAACTCCTCCGTGTCTCATGTCGAAGTGTCCTTGGGCAAGACACTGAATCCCTAATGCCCTCAATAAGCAAGTTGGCGCCTTGCATGGCTGCTATTGGTGTGTGAGTGTGTAAAAGGGAAAACGTGTGAAGCACATTGTAAAGTGCTTTGGGGGGTCTTCATTGACTTGAAAACGCTATAAAAATGCAGATTACCATTTAGCATCTTGATTATCCTCAAAACGTTTGGAGGCTGATTCCCTATTGGTGTATGAGTGTGTGTGTAAATAGGTAAGTGTCAAGCACATTGTAAAGCGCTTTGGGAGCTCTTCATTGACTTGAAAAGCGCTATAGAAATGCAGACCATTTAGCATCTTGATTATCCTCAAAACGTTTGGAGGCTGACTCCCTATTGGTGTGTAAGTGTGTGTGTGAATGGGTAAGTGTGAAGCACATTGTAAAGCGCTTTGGGAGGTCTTCATTGACTTGAAAAGCACGATAGAAATGCAGACCATTTACCATTTAGCATCTTGATTATCCTCAAAACGTATGGAGGCTGACTCCCTATTGGTGTATGAGTGTGTGTGTGTGTGTGAATGGGTAAGTGTGAAGCGCATTGTAAAGCGCTTTCGGAGGTCTTTATTGACTTGAAAAGCGCTATAGAAATGCAGACCTTTTAGCATCTTGATTATCCTCAAAACGTTTGGAGGCTGACTCCCTATTGGTGTGTGAGTGTGTGTGTGAATGGATAAGTGTGAAGCACATTGTAAAGCGCTTTGGGAGGTCTTCATTGACTTGAAAAGCGCTATAGAAATGCAGACCATTTACATTAAAATGAGCCGAAATTTGGCTCATTTTTCCGCTTTTCATACGGAAAGTTCCTTCCTTCTTTTTTTGTCTTTGGTACTGAACTCCATTCTTAGCACTTTCCGTCTTGAATCAAGTGTGATGTAGTGAAGCTGCACGTGCATTGTTAAGCAAGAATTCCTCTCAGTTTACAGCAGGGGTGTGAAACTCAATTATACAGAGGGCCAGAACTCAAACCACACCTTTTGGCTGCAGGCCGAACAGGATAAATATTAATTGAATACACTTTCCTTTAAAAAAATAAAATAGAAATATGAATTTAAAACAGTCAGAAATATTATTCCAGAATAAACAAACTTAAACATGAAATGGGGGCAGCACGGCGGCGCAGTGGTTAGCGCATGTGCGGCACAGTTCATGTCATGGGAACCTCCTGCGTGGGTTCAAATCCAGCTCCAGACTTCCTGTGCGGAGTTTGTATGTTCTCCCCGTGCTTGCGTGGGTTTCCTCCGGGCACTCCGGTTTCCTCCAACATTCCAAAAACATGCATTTCAGGTGAATTGGCCGGTCCAAATTGTCCCTAGGTGTGAATGAGCGAATGAGTTGTCTGTCCCCGTGTGTCCTGCGATTGGCTGGCAACCAGTTCAGGGTGTCCCCTGCCCACTGCCCGATGACTGCTGGGATGGGCTCCAGCACCCCCGCGACCCTACTGAGGATAAGCGGTGCAGATAATGAGATGAGATGAGAAACCTGAAATGAATTAAAAATCATTGCTCTCCATAGAAATATCCCCTGTCAAAACTATAAAAATGAGAATATGAAAAAACAGAAAATATAAATAAAATTTGTGCTTTTAACTTTGGGAATTTGCTTTAGTGACAAACATCTTCAAAATCTCCATTAAGACACACGGGTTTACCGGCAATGCCAGTGAACATCATTTTCTCGGCCATTGTGGTTTTTAGTATCCGAGTATAATTTGAAAGTTATCAGGGTTTCATAGACCCGGGCCATTATTGTAGATGAAATGAATTGAAATGTTCTGCATTTCTATAGCGCTTTTCAAGTCAAGACTTCCCAAAGCGCTTTACAACGTGCTCCACATTTCCCAATAGCGGCCGTGCAGCCATGTAAGGCGCTAACCTGCTTATTGGGGGTATCAGGGGTTCAGTGTCTTACCCAAGGACACTTTGACTGTTGTGGAATAGAGACGTGCTGACATCAGACTTTCGGGAAAAGTCTTGGCAGACGAATTAAGTACAAACAATCCTCCTTAAGGGAAGCATTTGACCTGCCAAGACTTTCTGAGAAAACTGAGGGAAAAACATTTCCGAAGAAGTTACGTAAGCCCTTTCGCGGGGCTGAACCCCCCTTTTCAGTTTTACTCCTTTGAAGCTATAAAAGCTCTGTTATGTCCAAGATTTTCTGAGTTCTCTTGTGACGCTGAAGATGCAACAATAAAGCAAGAAACTCCCTCTGACGTCATCTGCATTCCTGCATTTCTTTGAAAGCGTACGAGAAAAATTCGACCTATATTCCTCCAACACGACATGTAACACGGACGAGCCGGAATTGGACCGGGATCCCTTGATCCCAAGACGAGCGCTCTACCTCCTAAGCTACTGCCGCCCCGTATGTATATAAAAGGATTTTACAGGTGTACGCCGGTTCGGATATGGCCCGCGGGCCGTGAGTTTGACACCTGTGGTTTACAGCAACAAAAAGATGGTAGACAGGAACAGCTCAAAATTGCACAAAGTATGTGCGAGTAGCAAGATAGCCCCTTTATTTCATTCGTCAAAGTCAACAAGAATAAAAGCTCTTTTGATGGGGGCCGGTGTTCTTCCTTTGAAGGTACTGGAAAAATTAAAAACTTCGGATTGAAAGTACTGGAGTTTGGAGCAGGATTGGAACCAGTGTTCTCTCTAAGCGGTGCGCGTGCGCAATCGCGCACTGCTCGCACATTCTCAGCGCACAAGAAAATCGAGCCAGCGCACAAAAATCAGGGCTCAAAATGACTAATTAAGAATGACTTAAGTCAAAGTTACAGTGCATAAAGGTAAAAATACACGGGTTCCCCCAACTTTGTGTCCTAAATGCGGTATTTGGAAGTCGAGTCGAAGTGGAACGAAGTTGAGTAAAGTTAGTAGAGAACCGGCTTCTTCGGCTCGGCTCACTAAAAGGAACCGGCTCTTTCGGGTCCTAAACGGCTCTTCGGGTTGTTTTTGCTTCTTTCATCCCAACACGACCAAATATTATGTAAAATTATGCACAAAATGACTTCAAGGAATGAGGGAATAGAACAAAAAGAAAAAAATACCAAAATGAAAAAGTAGTGAAGAGCTGAAAAAAAAAGAAATAAAAGGAAGAGAAAAAAAGAAGGAAACATTTAGAAAAAAAGCCAGTAAAAAAGAAAAGAAAGAAATGTAGGAAAAAAGTAGAGAACAAAAAGAAAAAAGTAACAGCTCGGAAAAAATAAACGCAATGAGTTTTTTTTTTAAAGGAATTTAAAAAAAAAAGTAGAAAAAAAACACGGAAAAAAGAAGAAGTTTGTGATGCATTCAAATCATTTCAAATGATATCAAGTGAATCTTGTTGCCAACATTGTACTTCCACTAAAAAATATGATGAAGTACAGTTCTGTATCTTACAACCGACTCAATAAGCCCCCAAAAATGTTAATATTATGCGACAAAATATATCAGGAAATAAAAAGAAATGGATATCTTGTGAAAGAATTGTAAGAACAAACGACGTTTGTAGGCCATCGTACATGAGTCAATTCATTCAAAAGGGAAAAATCATTTAGCATTGCCGGAAACTCAGCTAAACTTAACTTGATGTCAAGTTTTGGACATGTTTGATCATGAATTATCTTGCCACACTTGGGATTATGGTTGCTCACTGTTGTTTCAAGCGTTGCTCACCTTCTTTGCGTGAACGCTCAGACCCGTAAGGAAAATTAGAGGGAACATTGCTTGGAACCTTTTGACCTGAGAGAAAATCGTGAAAACGAATTGTAAAAGAAGGAAATCTGACAGTAAAACTCAAAAGGTTTATTGTGTAGTCGAAAAAAGAGCATAGGATATCCGTTTAACATATAATGACGTCGATAATAGCATTAGCGTTCAAAACACATAACAAAAAGTGAGCGTGCTTAAGTGACCTAGCGCCTGGTCTACCGTGAAAAACTTCATGTTGTCTTTCTTGTCGTCTGTCCTCTCTGCTCCAGGTTCCGGTTCTGCTCGGAACACAGAACCCATTGACGTGCCGATTCGCCAAGAAAGTAAGACTGCGCCGTGGGGACATTGCACGGTGACGATGGACAAAGCGTGATGGACCGAGATGCGAGCGATGGACAGTCTGTGCCGATCGGGCCACCTCAATCCCGCTTCCTGTCGGGATCCCGGCGCGGTGGGTCCTGTTGATCCTCGTCGGTTCCATGCCCGGGGAAGGCGTGCTGGTACAGGTGCCTGTGATTGGCCGCCACGTTGTACAGCTTGTGCAGCGCCTGCGTCGGGCACAGTCGGGTGGTCAGGCGGGAACTCGAAAACCAACCCGCAGAAGTACACCGGGACCTTACCTCATTGGTGCTCCCCTGCCGAGATGCCGGGAGGGAAACAGAAAGTCGGTCAATAATATGCCCTGAAACGCTTGATTGCCCTTTTGTCTTCTGCGATTTCACGGTTTTTAACAGACTGCAATCTCCTGGGAAATTTCAAGTCTGCTGGACCTTATTTCACTTGAGAAAACCGCGTCCCTATCAAAGTGAACCTAAGCAGTAGTCTATCCCTTAAGACACCGGAAGAACAAGACTGAAGGATGGACCACAGACGTGGAAGCAGAACGGCATGCCGGCAAGACTGACCTGGTCCCACAGCGCCCCAGCCACCTGATCGATGACGGCCCCCAGCTCACGATATTCGCCCGAGTATCGGATGTAGGCCCAGGTGCAGAGCGTGATGAGGGCCAAACCCAGGACCATATTGCAGAGGCCGGCCACCACGTCCACACCCAGAAAGCCGGTCACTCCCGCCGCCACGTACATGACAAAAATGACCACAAAGAGCGTAGCCGGTGTGCGGGCGGCATGGAAAATGTTCTTGGAGTCGTTGTGCTTGATATACTGGACAAAGACTTGGTCCACCTCGCTCGCCAGCTGCTCCAGGTAGCGCCGGCTGAACTCCTCGCCGCCCATCTTCTTCACGGTGCGAAAGAGCCCAAGGGCCTCCTCGCGGATGGCGGCGTGGCGCGCCTGCAGTTCGGCGGGCGCCAGGAAGGGACGGTCGCCGCCGCACACCTGCCGGAAGAAGGGTTAGTGCCAACAGGTGGCGTCTCCCAGGACAGCCGGGGAAGATGCCAGCTAGCGCTGACGCATGTGTGCCCTGTCTTTCGGCTGACCCACCTCCTCCATCTTTTTGCTGTACAGATCCTTGGCTGCAGCCACCGCCGCCAGGTTGTTGGCCTCCGCCGTGGCCTGACACAAATGCCGTCCACGTTTGAGTTCACCCTGCCGGTTTACCGACAGTACGGCTGGACGTCCGTGTTTGACTTGCTTACCTGCAACATGGATTTAGGGTGAGGGAGCTCCTCCCCCTGGTAGATCTTGATGTAAGCCTAGAGCACAAGGATTGAGAAGTTTAGCGGCAGTAAAAGATTTGCGATGTCCGCAATCCAGCCCACCTTGAAGTACTCCAGCAACCCCCTGCAGGTGATCTTACTGCCATTGATCTCTTTCACGTCAATATTGCCAGGACTCAGGAGCCACGGCACCAGGACCTTAAGGTTGCTGACAAATTCTCCGTCAATCTCTGTAATCAACAATATGCTTCCTATGGTTTTTTTGTAGTTTTTCTCAAAATTACAGTTTTCTTCCACGAAGTTTGCCCAATATTAAATGCTAGTGAACCGATTTGACTCAGACAATGGTATTAGACTGTGCCAAAGGCCAGCACCTTTGATGCGTCCATCAAAGTGTGGGTTGGTGGCGACCTTGAGGCCTGGGTGAGGCATCAGGAAGCTGGAGATGTTGGTGAAGCAGGAGTGGATGTGCTTGCGCACATTCTGTAGTTCCTCGTGCTGATTTTCTGAGATCTGCAAAGGACAACCAAGATGAGACTTGTAAAGCTTTGCCTGCTGGTCGGTGTCTTGAGAGCAGACCTTCAGCCTCTTCTCCAAGAACTTCATGCCGCCCTCCTGCCCGTATGGGAACTCATATGGGAAGCTCCAGTCTCTGATGAGGAATATCATGGACTGGAAAACCGGAAAACAGGAGTGGGTCAGTTTTAAAAGGGCGCTCTAGGAATGGGCAAGTAGTCTGCGACGCACCTGGAAAGGTTTGAGGAAGGTCTCTTCCATGGCAAGTCGGCCATACTCCGTGAACAACTGCAACAAGAGGACACGCAAGCCTGGTTTAGCTTTAATTTTGGTCTGCTGAAATCTGGGAACTGAGTCTTTTGCTGCCGGTAGCAGAACGTCTTCTGGCCAGGCTGTATGGTCCAGAACCCATCCTCTCTCTCCCAGCATCCTTCTGGAGTCTATCAATTTTCATTTGAGAGCCAACTTCCCTTTGGCGCAAAGTTGTCATCGAAAAGGTGAATTACGGTACCTCTCCAAAGACCAATTACTCTGTCAGGATCAGTTTTGCACCTACCCTCAGAGGGCGCCAAAAGGGACTGTGGAGTTGAGCATACCTGCGTCCTGCCCTTGAATCTACCATACTCTTACCATACAATCTTGCAATTACAGCTGGGTCCATTCTTAACAAAGGGTTGTTTGTGAAAATGTGACTTCCTAACTGTCAGGAAAATCCCTTTTTAGTGATATTTCATTTCGGAAAATCGACACCCTTTTCCTATAAGACAGGGGGAGAGCCTTTTTCGATGCCTTTTCTGGCAGAGGGCATCTCCTAGTTGGCCCATAGTTATACTCTTATTACAAAAGGTACAAAATACAGTGGAATGGCTAGGGTGCCATGCTGAGCGGCGTACGGGTGTTTTAGCCCCTCATTATGCCTCCGAAGAATGTCAGTGCAAGCAGCAAAGTTGCTACAGGTGAAAAAAGAAAAGTAGTGCGTACAACTATTGCATTTAAGAAAGAAATAATTGCAAAATATGAAGAAGGTGTGCGAGTGTCTGATCTTGCTAGGGAATACAGCATGGCTAAATCTACCATCAGTATGATACTAAAGAATAATACACTGTCATGAGTCACTTTAGAAAAGTGCTAAAAAGAAGCCAGAAGCAAGTGTCATGAGATCGGTATTTTAAGAGAAAAGAACATCCTTCCAAACAATAATTTTCCATCCTCCTCCATCCCTCTCACCGTCCACCTGCGCCTTCTGCTGACCAACACAAAGGTAAGAAATCCTATTCATAATTCTTTCTTTATCATTTTTTTTTATTTTTACACATTCATGTTAGCGTAATCTTTCGTACGGAAGATCAGCCTGGGTTAGCTTTATGTTTCCGTTAAACATTCAAGGTAAACATTCAGGGTGTTGGAACGGATTAAAACGATTGACATTATTTTTAATGGTAAAAATGATTTCGGTGATCGAACAAATCGGTTTTCGAACAGGGTTCTGGAACCGATTATGGTCGAGAACCGAGGTTCCACTGTAAAGTTAGACAGAGTCCTCATCTGAAATGCCCTCTCCTTCTCTTTTTTCTTGGTCCATATACTCGGTCTGGTCCTGGGAGTTGAACAAGCATCAACACAGAGTGTCTTCGCCAACATTTTGGGATTGAATACCATCTTTCTCCAGCACCCCGGGCTCAGGACCTGCTTAAGCTTTAACATATTTTTGATAATAGAATAAGGCTTGAATAGATGTAAAGCTAAGCTTAAGCCACATGCTGCTTCATCATCCGATAGCTTTGTTTAACAATGTTTAGATGATCTTGTTCTGCAGTTCAACTTGGAACAAGAGTTTGAAGTTAAAAGAACTTCTCAGCTCCAAAAAATGTAAACCCCTCAAACCAGAAACCCTGGCCTAAGGGAAGCAACTGTATTTTGTTATCAGGGATATGAGTTTGAATTAGGGCAGCACGGCGGCACAGTGGTTAGCGCTTGTGCGGCACAGTTCATGTCATGGGAACCTGTTGTGGGTTCAAATCCAGCTTGAGACTTCCTGTGCGGAGTTTGTATGTTCTCCCCGTGCTTGCGTGGGTTTCCTCCGGGCACTCCGGTTTCCTCCCATGTTCCAAAACCATGCATTTCAGGTGAATTGGCCGGTCCAAATTGTCCCTAGGTGTGAATGAGCGAATGCGTTGTCTTTCCCTGTGTGCCCTGCGATTGGCTGGCAACCAGTTCAGGGTGTCCCCTGCCCGGAGATGGCTGGGATGGGCTCCAGCCCCCCGCGACCCTGATGAGGATAAGCGGTACGGCTGATGAGATGAGATGAGTTTGAATTATGCTTGCTCTCTTCTCTTGCTCCTTATTCACATCCCTCCCCTACAGCTCTGGGTTTACCGTAAATTCCGGACTATAAGCCGCTACTTTTCCCCCAAACTTTCAACCCTGCGGCTTATTCAGTGATGCGTCCAATTGATGTCATTTTTCTAATGGCTGCCAGCGGCGCTCGAGTACAAAAGGTAAGATTTAGACCGGTGGAATAGATGCGCCGAGGAAGACTGCAACTTCTTGGCTTGACTAGCGGCGAGAAATCTTTCACTAAAAAAAGGCAACTTTTTCGCAAGTCTGCCAGTGGATCCTGACAGCATCAAAAAATCCACCATCACCAACGGGTTCCGAAAAGCCGTGACGGAGAGGAGGGCACACCAGTGTGTTGGAATGATATACATATATTTATCCTACAGTTGACATTAATATGTTATAAGTGTTCTCAGCCCTTTTTGTAGAGTTTTCAGTTTGTAAGCTGTTCTTCAAGGCCATGAGTTGTTTTTTGTACAGTCTGTCTCTTTATCTCACATACCAATGGGTGCAACTTGCCCTGGAATAATCTGTGTAATAATATTCCTTTTATGCATGCAATAACTCAAGTTGTTTTTCACCGAAAGCCTTGAAAGAAGAAAGGAGGTGTCCGAACAGAAACCAGCTGTGATCATCAGGCGGAAAGCAAGGCGTGCGAAAGAAGATTAATTGACTCTGCGTAGCAACAGTTAGAATGCGGTCTCAACCAGTTAGATAGAACCCCTCCCTTTAGAGAAGTTGAGACTTATGTACGATAGGGCGAATCCTAATAAAAAGGGGAGAGAGATCGAAGATTTCTTCAGAGTGATTTGGGAGATTGGCGGTATACAATCTTCGATCGCTCTCCTTGCAAGATGTCTAAAAACTGATCAGATTCTCCATTGTCTTTTTATTTCAGAGCGTTTTATCATAAATGTTGGGGACTTAAACCTAACACAGTGACAGCGCGAGTGAGGCTGCGGGAGCGTGGGACGACGTCTATATGACAAAGTTTCTTTCCGACACTGAGGAAAACGACTTTGATGGCTTCAGTTCTAAGGAGGAAGATGAGGACGGTTTACCGTGATTTTTACAAGTACGGTATGTTTTTTTAACAGACCCGTTTACTGTGTTGCGAGCGGTTGCTAGCGTGTTGCTACCTGTCACAGGCACTGTTTGGGATGAAAGTTATATTATTATTATTAAAGCTTTGAAAACTCTCTCGGTGTACCGTCTTTTTTTGTAAATATGTGTAACCATGTATAATATGTATTTGCAACTGTATATTTTTGTAATGTATTTATTTGTATTTATTTTGCACACTTATTCTGATATGTTTCGGACGGGCGAATTAAAAAGAAGGGGCGTAACAAACGCGGGCTGACGGGAAGTGGGGACCGGTAAAGGTGAGTGTTTGTGGACACGGCGGACAATAGTGGATATATATTTTTCCCACCCTTACCTCAGGAAATATACACTTTTTTCTTTGGATTACTTTCAACGGGACCCGGACTCTGCCGGTCTGCATCAAACCTCAAGTACCGGTATCATTTTACATTCATTTAGCCGGCTGTGATTTTTGAACTGTGTACTTTAATGAAGGATATTCAGTTACAATCGCGAGACTTTAAGTCGGGTTTGGGTTAATTTTGTACTACATTTTGTTAATGTGGGCGCATAAGGCTTATATACAGGTGCGGCTTGTGTAAGTACAAAATCAGTTTTCCTCTTGAAATGTGGTGGGTGCGGCTTATAATCAGGTGCGCTCTATAGTCCGGAATTTACAGTTCTTTCATTAAAAGGAAGGTGCGGAAGGGGCGAGTACAATGGGATTCAGGTCTTGAGATGATCATGTCTCCTTTGGAGTCAAAACTGATGATATTTGGTCTCACGTTGTGGGTTTTATTCTAGATGTTTCGTGACATACCTGCAGATGTTGAAGGTCATCTTCTTGGACGTTCTGGGAGATGTTGTAGACCTGCGTGAGTGTAATGGTATCATCACCGTTTTGGATACGACAGCAAGTGTTGGGTTAGAGGTTAAGGGGAAGGTGGAGATAGAGGTAAGATCTAGGAGTTAGGGTTACTAATGGATGTAGGGTTGGGGCTAGAATTAGGTTTTCATGGTTGTGACCTACCTGCATGGAGCTAATCATGGTGCTGAGCGCAAAGACAGTGGCAGAGTCTCGCAGCGTAGACTGACTGTCAAAGGTGCCCTGCGTGTCCATCAGCAGGACAGCCACCTGCAGTGAGGCAAACTCGCAGTAGTTGGTGATGGTCCATGGCTCCGGAACCATCATCCCTGAACACTACCTTGGTCCCATCGGGCCGGTCCACCAGGAAGACCTCGCTCCAGATCTGAATGCCGGTGGTCTCGCGCTCTGAACCGCCCCGCCACGAAAAGCCAGTCAGGGGCTCGTCTGGCTGGCCCAACCAATCGGACGAATCCTGAAAACCACAAAGGTGCGTGTCACACTCGGGTGGGTCGGTCCATCTTTGCCTGTGTCTCACCTGTTTGTACATATATCTGAGCATGAAGTCCATTAGGAAGGACTTTCCCTTACGGAAGGCGCCCGCCACCGAGATGGCGGCCACCTCGCGGTCGCGGACCTCCTCGGCCAATAGGAGGCGACTGAGCGCCGCCTCGTCCAATTGGAAGCTGTGGTCGTCCTTCACTAGCAACACCTGCACCGGGCGAGCCCGCCCGTCCCCTTCTTCTTCCTCCGAGCTCCAGTCGTAGGTCATTTTGTCGCCCAGTGAGCCTGAATGCAACACCGGATTTCAAAAACTGGGTGTGGTGACCAGTGGTTTTTCCCGGAACGCAAAGAAAACGGGGACAAAAACGGGTACGGTAACGTGTTCCTGATAACACTCTGTGACTCAACTATTGTCCCAAAAGGAAAATGTTGGCGTAGACCAGGGGTGTCAAACTCATTTGAACTCGGGGGCCACACGATAGAACCAACATTCTGTCGGGGGCCGGACTAGTAGATTAAAGAGAGAGAAAAAGAGAGATAAAGAAATAAGAGAAAGAGGGAGGGAAAAGGAGAGAGGGCGGGACAAAGAAAGAGAGAGGGAGAGAGTGTGAGAAACAAGAGATAGAAAGTCATGAGAGAGGGGGGAGAAAATAATCTTTTTTTTTTTAACTTTCCCACAAAGTGCAGGAGAGACATGGTAAAGAGACAAAAGTATTTGCAGAGTGGAGATCCAGGATCCTACCACATCCTCCCTGTGTGAAGTTTGCATGTTCTCCCTGTGCTTGTGTGGGTTTACCCAGACCCTTCCTACAACATTTCAAAAACCTGCATGTCAGGTTAATTGATGACTCCAAATTGTCCCTAAGTGAGTTGTCTGTCCCTGTATGCCCTGCGACTGGCTGGAAAGCAGATCGGGGTGTCGGCTGGGATGGGCTCCAGCACCCCCGCGGCCCTACTGAGGATAAGCAGGACAGGAAATGGATGCATAAACAACCCATAGGCAGCACGGCGGCGCAGTGGTTAGCGCTTGTGCGGCACAGTTCATGTCATGGGAACCTCCTGCGTGGGTTCAAATCCAGCTCCAGATTTCCTGTGCGGAGTTTGTATGTTCTCCCCGTGCTCGGTTTCCTCCCACATTCCAAAAACATGCATTTCAGGTGAATTGGCCGGTCCAAATTGTCCCTAGGTGTGGATGAGTGAATGAGTTGTCTGTCCCTGTGTGCCCTGCGATTGGCTGGCAACCAGTTCAGGGTGTCCCCTGCCCACTGCCCGGAGATGGCTGGGATGGGCTCCAGCACCCCCGCGGCCCTACTAAGGATAAGCAGGACAGGAAATGGATGCATAAACAACCCAGTCATGCTTAAGGTTTTCTTCACCGAAAATGTGCTGAAATAACCCTAACTCTAAAAAGGAAGGTTGATAGTTAGCTTGAAATATAAATCGGTAAAAAACGAAAAGGGAGCTAGATGACTAGCCAGAAGACAGTAAAATCCCAACTAAATCGCCAGATGGAAAACTAAAAATAAAGCTAGATCGCTAGCTAGAAAAAAAACGATTTAGCTTGATAACTAGATAAAAGATAAAATGTTAGCTAGATAGCATGCAAAACATGTAAAAAGCTAGCTAGATAG
Source organism: Urocampus carinirostris (assembly GCF_059441175.1). NCBI lineage: Eukaryota > Metazoa > Chordata > Actinopteri > Syngnathiformes > Syngnathidae > Urocampus > Urocampus carinirostris. The sequence continues at coordinate 36,145,741 of NC_142363.1, read as the reverse complement.
CTTGTTAGAAGGCTAAAAGGTTTGGAAGATAGCTAGCTACAAAGGTAACCAGATAGCTAGCTTGAAAAGGAAACGCACATTTTTTTGCTCATTATCTTCATACAAAAGGTGAATAAATACATGTGAATAGCTTCTCATTATTTTTCCCATGATTGCTAAAAAATAATCATCAATACTTGAATAGCTTTATTTTGTCCATGAAGTCCATCAACTGGAATTTAATTTAGTATTATGTTATTCCTAAATTATTACCAGCTCAATTATAAAACGAGGGTTAAATAGAGTCAAGTCAACCACAAAAAAATAATTTGACTAGAAAATCCGATTGACCCAGCACTGGTGAGTTAGTTGCAGAACAGGTTCGCAAGCGCCACCTTGGAGAACCCCAGAATGGAGCAAAAGCTAATCCACAATCGGGAAAATTATTAAGAATAAGCAAATTATTAAAGCAAGGGAATCTTCTATGAACATGACAATCTCTGCAATTGAAAGTTTAACTCCCATTTCAATTGGAATTCGCCCTCTGCATCCACCCGCTACTCCACCGAACCAGCTCGAGTTATGACACCGAAGGTTTAATTAATCCTTAATATTTCTTTGTGTTATGGAATCAGTAGTTTGAAATCATGAATTGGACAGTTGTGTTATTTCAGTGGAATCTTCCAGTAGAAATGAGAAAAGTCCATTTCTGATGTGTTTATCGTTCCGGTCGCCTTGACTTGCTCGTTGAGGGAGGAGGGGGCACCGCCTTGCTCAGGAATTGGACCGTCAGTCGGCCTCTCGGAAGCCAGACGCCCCCCTTTGGCCTCGCCCGATCGCAAATTCAACGAATATGATAGAAATCTAATAACATTTTCAATTTCTACCAGGAAGACCCTTGAAGGTGACTCCTCCCGAGGCTTGATGACGTCACACATCCCATCCCCAAACCGTGCATTCATTTGGAAAATGACGTCGAAAAGGAGGACATAAAAAGACCACCCAAAAAGGAGAAGACTCACCCCAGCTGTCTCTGTCTTTGCGGTGTTTGGCCATCTTGGGCGCCCCCCCAAAGCCCACTCACCCAAAAAAACGCCTCAAATGAGCAAATCTCACGAAAAGGGGGGTTCGTTTTGCAATAGAAGGCTTGGGAGAGCGACAAGTTCCCGGATGAAAGATGCAAAAAAGGATGCGGGAAGAGGACGATGGCGAAACGATGGCGTTCGGATGCTATCCGATGCAATGCTCACATTTGACACCAGAGGGCGCCCCAGACTCTTTTCGATAGCGGTGGCAATCCCAGCTCTTTTTGGAGAAGCGGCTTTTTCGAGTCGGCTCACTGAAAAGAATCAACTCTAATAGAGTGCAAAAGAAAGAGATAAAGGGAGACGGATAAAGACGGGGGAAAGAAAGAGAGAGAGAAAAAACAAGACGGAGGGAAAGAGAGTAAAAGAAAGCAGGAGAGAGAAAGAGGAAAAGAAAGGAAATTCACAAAAAGAAAAGAGAAAGCAAAAGAAAGGGAGAAATTGCAAAAGCGGGAGTTAAAAAAAGCGAGAAAGAGCGAAATAAAGGGCAAGAATAAGAAATATTAACAATGAGAATAAGAGTGATAGAGATATATAAGAATAATATAGATGTATAAAGAGAAGAAAAGCAAAAGTAAGATATGAGGGAAAGGGAGAAAGAAAGCAAAAAAATAATAATCAAGAAATGGCAAAAGAGAGACGAGCTGAGAGAGAGATAGAGAGATTAAGAGAGAAAAAAAATATAAACGAATAGAGAGAAAGAAAGAAAGAGTGAGAGAGAAAAGGAAGGAAGGAAACCGGCTCCCTGGCGATGTAGAGTCGGGTTTTAAAGCCGTTCCGTTCGCGAACGACCATCACTGCTCGGATGCTTCTTGGTGCAATGCCCACAATAGACACTAGGGGACGCCCCAGTCTATTGTCAACTGACGGACGCGCCCGACCGCCTTCAAGTTTTTTGTTTTTTTCCCCTCGTTTTCAAACTTGATTCATCAACGAATTGACACTAAATATTGGCATTAATATACACAATATCATTCAAATTAGTATAATAATACATTCATAATCATATATTTAAGATTGTCTTGATTTCCATTAACATAAAAATACCAATGACATGTTTACTTGACAACACCGGTGTACATAGTCGATGAAATAAATTCAAAACCAGGATACAATAACTAAATTGTTATTATTTACACAAAATTGAAAGTTAGAAGAAAGACTTTGGGAATAATTAACAAGTTTTTGGTTTCCAAGACGTGACATGATAACGAGGACGTGTCATTGACGTGACGCGGTGTTCCTGAACGCATCAGCAGGATTCCGAAATCGACGGAGATTAACAGTAGCAGATTTTAGTTTGTTTATTATTCGTTCGTGTTTTGAAGGCTTTTTAAATATAGCCATTTTTCTTATTATCATCCGAGTTTGTAGCCCGGTTGTCATTGTTCGAAGCGCTCGTCTTCCTTGATTGGATTTTGGGACTAAATGTCGGAAAGAAGTTGTTGCCTCCGACCGACTCGTCCTACTCCGCTTGGCCGCAACTGAACCCCGGAGAGCCGCTAACAATTTTGTCGTTTCTCGGGGCCGGTCGAAGAACTCCTCCGTTGGAATTATTCGACGCCGGGCATCGGAAAGGCGCATCCGGGCGACTTCGCAAGCGAGGCAGGGAGCGCTCCACGCCAGCAGGCAGGCAAGTTTGCCCGTTAGCATTAGCCGCCATGCTAACTCCCCGGAGCCCGACTACCACCTGGAGTCGTCGCTGTCAAACTTCTGTCAAAAGTCGCGTTTTAAAGTCTTTAAAACATCTTTTACTCGTAAAATTCTTCCAATACTTCATTTTTCGAGCTTTAACCAAGCGTCTTTTGGTACTCGTTTTCAATTATATTAATGTTTGAAAACAATTGTTCAGCAACTAGACGGCGCCCGTATGCACTACTTTGTAAAAGTTAAGCTTGTTTGTTTACGAAGTTTGTATTCTATTTATTTTTAATACAAAGTAAGCAAGGTAAGGTTTTAACTTCGACATTGGCATCTATTTTAACATTGTAAAACTTTACAAAACTTTTTTTCCATTCCCCTCTAGAATAGGCCTAAAACTTGATTTAAACCCATCCATCCATTATCTGCACCGCTTATCCTCAGTAGGGTCGCGGGGGTGCTGGAGCCCATCCCAGCTATCTTCGGACAGGGGACACCCTGAACTGGTTGCCATCCAGTCGCAGGGCACACAGAGACAGACAACTCACTCCTAGGTACAATTTGGACCGGCCAATTTACCTAACATGCATGTTTTGGGAATGTGGGAGGAAACCAGAGAACCTGGAGGAAACCCACGCAAGCACGGGGAGAATATGCAAACTCCACACAGGAGGCTTGATCTGATTTAAACCCAGTTCTTTATTTTTCAGCTTCAAATGTTTCTAGGATAAAAGCAATTGAGATGAGTTTTATATCAAATGTACTTGTCGTTACCCCCACGGCACAGTTTTTTTTAAATAAATGTCTATTGATTTTCTGTGTAGAGCCACTGCTCCTTCGTATCGAGAGGAGCCAGTTGAGGTGGCTCGGGCATCTGATGAGGATGCCTCCTCCCGCAACCCGACCTGGATAAGCGGTAGACGGACGGATGGATGGATGATTTCCTGTACTTTATAGTTTATTTCTAGTTTTGCTGAAAAATCAATATTTGGTTGTGTGATGCAGGAATTGCAGGTTCAAGTTGCTGAGTATCAAAACATTGGAAATGAGTTCATGACATAGTGAAAATATAAATGTGCCTATCATTGAGTCGAATAGATTTGTCAAAAAGGGCTTGTATTTATTTGTTCATTGCAGAGTATGACATTATTATGAGTTATATACCGAACAAAAGGCCCCCCAAAACCTGTCTTTCTTTTCTTTTTTCCTTCTTTTGTTTTGTTTTTGTCAAGCTTTTGAATTGTTTTTTTTTTTCTTGCTCTTTTCTCTTTTTACTGCTTTAGTAATTTACAACTTTATTCAGTGTCTGAAATAACGTCTGCTTGGACGCCCGGGGCGTACATCTTTTACATCGAGCTTACAACTTACACAACGTCTCCGCCCGGGTGGCCGACAACTTTTTCAAGAAAGAAAGAAGAAAATCTTTCGTTTTTATTTTTTTATAATTATAATTATTTTGTATTTGATTCAAAATGTTCGTTCGGTTTGGAAATTTCGGTTCAATTGGCAATTTGCATACTTGGCAGCCGATCGGAAGCCAGCATCGAATATCTCCGTGCTTCCGGACTTTCCCGAGCGTTATATGGTCGCGCATTTGCATATCATTTCCAAAGTAGACGCACAGAGAGCACAAGAAAAATGGCTAAGTGGTTAGGAATCAAGCCAAAACCTCAGCCCCAGAAGAAAGATTCAAAAGAAGCCAACAAAATGGATGACGCTACAAAACGTAAATGTACACTAAAACCATGGTTGAAAAAGGAGTTCACGTGGCTTGTAGCAGTCGACGCAACGCAAACATTGCATGAATGAAGATGAGTCAATACGGGTACATACTGATGGCAGATGGAAAACAGCCATGTCATATGCAAGCAATGAATGTTATATGTAGATTTGTAATAAACGTCATATTAAAGTGTTGTTCTATTATATATATTCGGATTATGAATCCTTAATACTTTGCAACAATTTTTTTTATTTTTTTTTTGCGATGAGTCGTCTTATTTTGTTTCAAGTTGTGAAAAATGGGGCAGGCAACTTTTCAAGAGTTTTCTGCCCTGGTGTCCGCTAACTTTTTCTCAGTTAGAGACACTCCTTTATTGCTTTATTTTCTTCTTCTTTTGGTTCCTTTTTCCCAGCTTTTTACAGCTTGCGTTATTTTTTTTAATTTTTAATTTTTCTGTTTTTGTTTGCTTTCATTTTTTTCAGGCCTCTCTCACCACGATATCCAGTTTTTTTTGCGTCGTCGGGCACTGTCCCCAATAACCCCCCTGGTCCCGACACCGGTCCTCACGATCCGGTGCGTCTCTTCCTTTTTCCCGAGGGTTTTGAGAAGCCGGGAGCCATAAACCCCTTTGCATTTGTTGTCCATTTCCAGGTCATGGAGCAGCCGCGAGGACCCGCTGAGTAAATCGAGCGTCTCCGACCGCTCGGGCCCATCGCGCGCCAGCCGTCATGGACGGCTTTCCCCGTCCCAGCGGCGAAATCCAGCGACGGAACCCCCAGCACGATTTTGAGCTCATCCAGCGGGTGGGGAGCGGCACCTACGGGGACGTCTACAAGGTAGCTGCCCGACATGGCCGCCCACTCGCGTCCAGTCCCGTTTGTTTGTCGGTGACAGTGTAGAGCAGATATGAATAGGGGTGTCCTCCGAAGGCCCGGCGTCACTTTTAACCAAATGGAATTGGTACGTCTTTAAATCAGGGGTGCAGTGGAGCCCTGACGCTAAAGGGAGAAGCCAGAAGATAGCAAGGAGACAATTAAGAAAAACAAGGAAGGCAATCCCATCATTACCATCGCTCAGGAATATAGCAGGGCTTTGAGGACACTTGAGGTGTCTGTTCTGAAAATAGATCAGCAGTGCTGGCTCATTGTGAATTTCTGGTCAAATGATTTGTTTTAGTGGTTGACTGAGTTTATGTCACCCCTATTTCAGATCATTAATCTGGCTGTAACAGTATACCATGTGATACTCCAAATTTTGGAACCAAATGGTTTTTCCCCAGTGATTTAAAATGTAGTATTTGTATTGTCACGCACTGCTGCCCGTCAATGCCTCTGAAGAGCCAGATGACGCTATACACGGAAAAACAACGGCGACCAGACGATCGAGGTGCTGTATCTGAGTCGGATCAGGAGGTTTCTCCTGCTAATGGTTATCTCTTTAACACGGGGCAGCGAACCCCTATCCGAAAACTGGCCCGGAGAGGGACAAGCGCTGCCAGGCTATACTTGCGCAAGACACACCACAGGAAGTGGTGCTCGTACGACCCAGGCAGTGAGTAAAATAACCGATAAGTTGTTATTGTAGAAATGCATAAAACTGGGTTCCCTTTGTGATAAATGGTAACAAAAAGTAACTCCTTTTGAAATAGATTGGAGAATAAGTATTTATTTTACACAATGAGAGGGTGCTGACATGTTTGTCTGGCATCTTGCTGCTAGGGCTACCTTATGAAAACCAAAAGCTTTGTGAAAGAAAAAAATAGCTCTTTATGATTGCTTTGAATTTCCGTAGTTTGCGCTGTTTTGCAGTCATTATGGGTTGCACAACGCCAAACGGTGACATCTCGTGGTCAAATACTTCTTCTTGGGCTTGGATGATTTTTTTTGCCAATTTTCAGAAATGGTCCCCTTTTGAATTTCCTGTTCTTGTTTAGCCATCTGCTCCAGATCAACATTCATCCTTTAGCGCTTGCCCCTCCCCCTTATTCCATATAAAGCCTCCCTAGCCGCGACCTCTTCCTCCCACGAGGCTGGCAATGGAATTTGAATATTTTGCATTTGTGGAAGCTCCTGAGAATTGTTTTTTGTCCAAAAGAAAATGCTGTTGCTTTCTAGACGTCTGCTCTACAAAACGGACGGCGTTTGCTGCATATTTTGCCTTACCCCAAAAAAAAATCATCTTTCTTGTCCTTTTAGCTTTTACGTTTTTTTCCCTTTCGTGTCATTTTAGGTTTAAAAGGTTTCACAAATTCTATAACATACAAAATGTGAGAAATTAGTACGTGTAATCTGAATCATATCTCCATCTCTATATAATGTCATTGGTATTTTCCAATTATTTTCCGATATGATGCATTTTGAAGACCTTCTGTGTTTGACTTCCTGAGCTGTGAAGAACAATGGCACCCTAGCAAGCCAGTCACCCTATTGCTTTACATGTTAACGCGTCAAAGAGGTTTTAAGCCAAGTTCTGCTTGTTTTGGTGTCGCAGGTGGGTAAAGCAATGCTGCAACAAATGGCAAGCAGCCAAAATGGGGCTGACTGGCAAAAAGAACACACACAGAGCTAACGGGGCTAAACCAGCCGGCTGCTATAGAGGACGAACCGGGACCGATCGGTAGAAAAAAAACGGGAGTCCGGCTCACTCAAATCATGCAGTAAGCAGCCGTGATCACCGCGGCCAGCTCGCCGAATGCTAACGGGGCCAACCTAGACCAAAAAAAAACTGGAACATATCCTGACAATTTTATATTAATGGAAAAGATAGTGGAGTAAAACACGAGAGGAAAAGTCCCAATCACATACCTAAAAGGAGGCGAAGGCAAAAAAGGAACGCACGCTGTACAAGACAAACCAGCCGGAAGTCCCCCAGTGACACGCTAAGCAAAGTTTTCATTACTCCAAATGGAAATGAGACCTATGCATTCGCTGTCTGCTGTTCAACGGGACCCTCCATTGTTTTTTATCCCTTGTCATCCGGAGACCTCACAACTCTGGGGATGGGAGGTCAAACTGTCTACTTCAAGACTGAATTTCTGGAGCTCCATGGCGCCTGGAATATTCCTGAGCAATTTTGCATGATCGTGGGGAGGAACACTACATGTCTGCCAAATTGAATAAAAAAAAGGGTCTTTTATAATCCCTTTAAATGTGTTTCTTTTCCTTTCTTGTCATTTTGGTTTCCCTTTTCTTTTTAGTAGAATTTTGATTCCCCAAAATAAAAACATGCGCACGTTGTGGCTCAAAAAACTCAAAAATGACAGACCAGTATGTAAACTCCCTTTTGAGGTTAGCCTCAGGCTATGCAAATAACAATTCTTGACCTGAGTAAAAAAGAAAATGTTAATGTGATAGTTTGTGTACTTTTGATTATTATTAAAGTGATATTGTTTTTGTTTTTTTAATTTTTGATATCTATCTCTTTTTTTTCTACCACTAGGGGTCACTAGATAATGCGCACAGTCCCTTTAAGTCCATTTGAATTGTGATCAAGAATTGCTGCTTTCAAGTAAGCGTTTTTTTTTTTCTTTTTAAAGTAATTTTTTTTTTTCAGGCGCGCAACATCCAAACGGGCGAGCTGACGGCCGTCAAGATCATCAAGCTTGAAGCGGGTAAGGACCCCATGTTGTCCCCCCTGCAAAGACCAAGATACATATCCTCATTACCACAGAGATCCCTGGGTTTTGGCGCTTAATGGGGGACCCCAACTACCTGCAAAAGGGAAAAACTGCCAAATAGCAGGTTAAACTTACTTCAAGATGATGACAGTAACTGACTGAAAGTATACAACCGTAATCCAATAACAATAATAGAAAACACAGGATTGCAGTTGGTTTTATTGTCATTATACGAAAGGACCCCAATATTGGAGGCTTCTTCTTTCAGTGTAACAAAGCAATTTAGAGAGCGGCCGGCTAGCTGCTCGCTAGCATCGGGTGCCCTCAAACGTAGACGGACCTCTGTGACGATTGAAATAAAACTGTCCCCAATGTAGCCGTCCCACAAACTGATAGAGCAAACTATAGAAATTGTGTTCATCGCACTGTTGCACCTTTGCAGGCGACGACTTCTCCATCATCCAGCAGGAGATCTTCATGGTGAAGGAATGCATGCACCGCAACATCGTGGCCTACTACGGGAGCTACCTCTGGTGAGAGCGCCCCCTACCTCAGTCACTCTTACTCAGTCCTTTTATCAGCGTCAAGATACTTTGTTACTAATGAGTGCAAAGGGCATCCACTTTGATATGTATTTCGAAAACAGCAACAAAGCTAGATGCCTTTGCTAGGTAGCTCAGGAGGTAGAGCGATCGTCTTAGGATTAAGGGATCCCAGTTCGAATCCTGGCTTGTCCGTGTTACGTGTCGAAGTGTCCTTGGGTAAGACACTGAACCCCCAATACCCCCAATAAGCAGGTTAGCGCCTTACATGGCTGCACAGATCACGGCCGCTATTGGGAAATGTGAAGCACAATGTAAAGCGCTTTGGGAAGTCATTGACTTGAAAAGCGCTATAGAAATGCAAATCATTTCAAATGCAGATCATTTGATAGTCTGCTTCAAAGGTAAACGGTTAATAAAAAAAAACTGAATGGAGGTAGATAGCTAGCTAGGGGAGTATAAAGCCAAACAGATGGATAGAAAACTAAATGCCAAGCTACATAGCTACAGTAGCTAGAAAGGAGGTCAGAATCGAGCTAAATAACTAGCAATAAAGGTCAAATGTTGGCGAGGTAACATGCAAAAACATTTAAGAGCTAGATAACTTGCTAAGTAGCTAGCTAGCGACAAAGCTAAAAAGGTTTCCAGATGGCTAGCTATAAAAAAACTGCACATTTTTTGCTCATTGGCTTTATAAAACCCATCAATTGGAATTGAATTTGTTGTATTGTATTATATCTGCTATTTATTACTTGCTTTTTAGTTCTTAGTATATGTACAGCAACCTTGGGTGTCCTGAAAGGCGCTTCGAAGTACTATCTATTATTAATAAAATTATTATTTTCTGTTAAAAAAGTCAATAAAAGGATGAATGAATTAATGTGTTTAATATCTGAATGGATTCTTATTATATTCCCTTAACAAATTGCTAAAAAATAATGATCAATACCTGAATAGATTTTGGTTACTACCAGGGTAATTATCCGAAAAAGGAGTTAAATAGACTAGAAAATCAGAATGAGCCATTACTGGTGAGCTCTTATCAGAACAGGCCCCCGGGCACTTCGGCTGTCCTTAGGGGGCACCTTGGAGCTCCTTGTACTAGAGCCTTCCTCATTTTGCTCTTTCCTGTGCCCACCCAGTCGAGAGAAGCTGTGGATCTGCATGGAGTACTGTGGCGGGGGATCCCTGCAGGACATTTATCACGGTCAGCGCTTTACGCCCAAAACATTTTCAGCACTTTTTTGTACTTTCCCACACTCACACACGCCTTGTCTCGCAGTGACGGGCCCTCTGTCCGAAGCGCAGATCGCGTACGTCAGCCGGGAGACTATACAGGTCGATTTTATTCTTTCACCTTCAAACGTTTACAGTTTGTTTAGAAAAATGTCGGTTTAGGGCGACTAAGTGCAAAAACGGGCATGTTGTTATTTCACATCGACCTTTTTAAAGTTCAAGGCTCCTAAGATCTATTGCTCTTATTACAATTTTTGTGAAATGAGTGTGATGCGTCATGTATATATTTGATGCTCCCACAAATGCTGATGAGCATCTTCTTGCAGGGTTTGGGCTACCTGCACACCAAGGGGAAGATGCACCGAGATATTAAGGTACGTATCGAAGTTAGACGATGACAAATATATGCCGTTCAAATAAAAGAAACTCCAAATATATGACTTTAATGTCATTTATTCTTTTCTGTATTTTTTCATCCTTTCAGTATTTATTCTTGTCGTGTATTTTTCCTATCGTTTATCTCGTTCCGTCTGTTTTGATGCCTATTTTGCTGCGTGTTTTTCCTTCTTTTTCTCATAGATTTTGTTTAATTTGTTGTGTATCATTTGGTTGTTTTTTTTGTCCTATATTTTTCTGTTTTGAGGCCTTTTTTGTGGCGCGTTTGTCATTTTTGATTATTTGATTATGTATTTATCATTTTGTCGTGTATTTCTCAATTTTTGTCTTTTTCCTATATTTTGTTGTGTATTTTATCGTGTATTTGTCATTTTTTACATAGATTTTGTTGTTTAATTTATTTATTTGTTGTTTATTAGTCATGTATTTTGCCGTCATTATTTTGTAGCGTCATTTATTTTGTGTATTATTTTGTCGCTTAATTTGTCATGTATTTTGTCGTGTATTTTTGTTTTTTGAATGTATTTAGTCATTTTTCATTTTGTCATGTATTTTGTCGCTTATTTCCTCATTTATTTTGTCATTGATTTGATTTTGTTTAGTTTTTTGTTTATTTGGTTGTCCTGTATTTTTGTTAATCGTGTATTTTGTCTTTTGTCATTCTGTCACGTATTTTGTCACATATTTTGTGGTGTATTCCCTCGTTTATTTTGTTCTGTATTATTTTTCACCATGTTGTTTATTTTGGCTATCGTTTATATTTTCTCGCATTCAATGATTTATTTTGGACCGATGTCTTCTATTTAGGTACGAGGTGATTTCTAGACTGAGTGTACGGCGTCCATTTAATTCTACCAATGTCAGGACGTGTGTTGCATATCAACTGAGCGCGCCGTGTTTTGTTTTCAGGGCGCCAACATTCTTCTGACCACGGACGGCGACGTGAAGCTGGGTAAGCGTTCTCGCCTGTCCTCATTCCTGCGCTGCGTTCGCGCGCCTCACGTGTTTTGTGGCATTTGCTGGCGCGCAGCCGACTTTGGCGTGGCGGCCAAAATCACCGCCACCATCGCCAAGAGGAAATCCTTCATCGGGACGCCTTACTGGTGAGTGCGCGGGCGGCGGGCGGGGCCAGAGGAGCGGGCGACCAATGGGGCGATGCGCTTGCAGGATGGCTCCGGAAGTGGCGGCGGTGGAGAAAAACGGCGGCTACAACCAGCTGTGCGACATCTGGGCGGTCGGCATCACTTCCATCGAGCTGGCCGAATTGCAGCCGCCCATGTTCGACTTGCACCCCATGAGGTAAAACGGGGTGGGCGACTATTTGGAGTCTTCAGGGGGAGCATTGGCTTTACAATTTGGCCAAGCGACCTGTCCTGGTGACCTAGCCAATATCTCTCGTTCAGAAAAAAATCTACATCTTCCACTTCTTTCGAAATCGATTACTTTCACTAATTTGGTTTCAAAACGCTCACAATTAAGGCAGAATGACATATTAGCTCCCTGTTTTAAACACTAAATTTGGTATTTAGTTTTGTAGTATTACCGTAGGTGTATGTTTTTAGTATTGTTTAGTATTTCTGTAGCTGGATTTTTGTAGTGTTACTGGATTCCAGCGAATGATATGAGACCATGTTTGTGAAGCATCATTTCATGAGTAGAATATGGCTGCACTTTTGGGGGAGTTACACCAGCTTTCTAGTTTTGGTGTATTTCGTTTGAGACTTGATGATGTTTCTGCGCCGAGTGCAGATTGAAAACCGATTTTTCTCTTTCCGACGGCCCGCCAGTGGGCCCCAAGAACGTAAAGGGGTTAAGGATTCTGTCACATATTCCATTTGGATGACTACCTGTTCTGAAAAGAGCTCATCCTATTTCGGATAATAACCCTGGTAGTAACATAGTAATTCTTTTTTGTACAGGGCCTTGTTTCTCATGTCAAAGAGCAGCTTCCAGCCGCCCAAGCTCAAGGACAAAAACAAATGGTGAGCAAACAATCCAGCCTGCCAAGACAAGGCGGCGCTCTTTTAACTGCGTTGTCCCTTCCTCCAGGTCGGCCGCCTTCCACAACTTTGTCAAAGTGTCGCTGACCAAGAATCCCAAAAAGAGACCCACCGCAGACAAACTCCTCTCCGTAAGACCAGGCTCATTTTTGTCCACTGATTATTGCAACCGCTAAGTCCAATCGTCGGACCATTGTTTATTTTTCCTTCAATTTACCATGAAATTTATTTCATGATGTATCAAATGGTAATCGACACAAGAAAATCAATGAAAAATACATCGTTTCATGAACATACGATGGATTCGTACAAAAAAAATGCCCATATAATATATTCAGAAGGCATCCACAAATGGCGGACCACGGTTTTTACAAGAAAGAGGTGTGGATTTGCAAAATGGAATCTAACGCTCTAACCGACACTTCTGGGAACTCTATGTACACGAGATTAAACTGCACACAGCTGAATTTTCAAGGTCGCATGATAAGATGAAGCTGACTTATCATAAGACCATTGCTGGGAAAATACTGATGGGGAAAGAAGAAGCAGCAACTGAATTATTCATTAAAATGTGTGGATAAATATAATGGGCTGCTGATTAAATAATGCAAGTAATGGAGCTGAAAAGTCAAGCGATAGTGACAACATAATTCTATCTATCTACCATGGTCATATCCCTCAAGAGGGGTGACCGAAGGCAAGACAAACACGTATACAAAAATAAAGAAAAAAGTAAAAAGAAGAAAAAAACACACAAACATTTTTGGACTATGGCCAACCCAAATGCCAAAACACCCAAACAAGTTAAGCACCTCAGCACCCGAGTTGGTCATGCTTTCGTCCCTCCAAATGAAAAGGGACACAAGAAAGCGGCCATGTCACTCGGGTCAGGGTGACACGACACACTCTTCTGTCCAACAGCAGGGCCCGACAGCTTTCACTGGTTTACCCCTGCCACATCATACAGGTGCCCCGCCCATCCCTTAGAACGTGTCCAAACATTTCACTATCCTTTTACAACACTTCTCCACCACTCATTCCTATCACCAACAAGAGCTCTAACTTCCACTATATTTAGACCTCTTTCCTGCTTGTACCTTGTTTTTTAAACAGTTATTTGGGACAAAAATGACAATCAAAATAAGCCTCAACAGGATTAAGTAAAGGCAGGAGGGAAACCAATTTGAAGTGGTTTATTTTTATTGATAGGGCACGCAAGCTCTGGCATTATTATTATTTCGTAGAATTGTTCAAATCATCAAATGTCACACCGTGAAGTAAAATGCACTGAAGAATTAGCTCTTGCCTGGCCCATCAGTTGAATTTGGTCTTAAAATGGAAAACGTGGGTCTCGTTTTTTTCTTTTTACGGCTCTTTGGAGCAAAAATTTCAAGAAAATCTCAACATTTTTATGTGCGCCTTATCCTCGGAAGAAATACAAACCGACTGATCAAAAGATGGCATGTCAGCCCGAAATCTGTATGGTGTGAACCGAGCGTGTGATTGTTTGTTTTGGCCCAGCACGTGTTTGTGGCCCAGACGGGCTTGAGCCGGCGACTGGCCGTAGACCTCCTGGACAAGATGAACAACCCCGACAGCCACCCGGCCTATGGAGAACCGGACGACGACGACCTCGAGGCAAGACCGCCGTTCGGGAACAATTGCCAGTTCTGCTATGCAAGCGGTGCCGTGAGACCTTGTCTAGTGTGCCGCTGGAATTTGCCCAATTTTATCCTTCCAAAAAGGCCATTATTCAGTATTTTTGCTATCTTCAGACGTGGAACTGTAATAGTCATCTATATCAGTTGGTGGCAGTAGATTTTTATATATTTTTTATATCCTAAATATCTGCTTATGAGGTAGCACAGTACATTTAATAACTTAATTTGTTTAACGAAGCGGTTTAAGATTGTAATGTAAAAAATAAAAACATAAATAAAGCATATCATTCTTTTTTTATTTTAAGCATTATTTTCTTCTTTTTATATACTAATTATCTGCTTATGAGGTAGTACAGTGAAATTTTTGACATAACTTTTCAAACAGTTTTGACGGACAGTGTGCCTGGGAACTTTTTTATGAATAAAAGAGTACCTTGCTTCAAAAAGACTTGAAAAAAACTGCTCTAGAGCCCTTTTTCTCAACCTTTCGTGAGCAATTGTTTGTCATTATTGCCCACTCGATGGCACTGTTGTGAACGAAAACCAGTTCGACAGAGAGATGGCGCACACCTTAGTAGGGTTTTCGCTATGTCAAAGAAATACACATTTCTCCACCTATGACATTGATAAGTTCTTGTATATTTGCCTAGTACTCAAATCAATGTTTTTTTTTTAACAAAAATTTTTTTTTGTGCCTCTGGGAGGAACTCAATATTACACATTGTCCCTTCAAAAATCTTCAACCCCATCGTTTGTCAGAAATGCTCGAAAGATTAATCCTGGAACAATTTCTTATGTTTTATTTTAGGCTTAAAATAAGCGTTTGATCCCCTTTACATGTGCTTTGCAGCCGGTGTCAGTGGTGCGCCACACCATCCGCTCCAGCAACAAGCATGGCCGGGCAGAGAGGACGCGCTCCGAGATGGCCTGTGAGTACACCCAAAATGCTCTCCAACCTGCGGATCGCTTCTTGGCTCTTGGGATCACTAGTACACCAGCGTTTTCAGAGCGAAGGCTCCGGACCGGTACATAATGGGAAATTATATCTGAAAGATGAGGGAGCAAGTCCATGCATGATTTTGTATACGACCATGTTAGGGTTAATATTTTCGTAATAGGTTAAACTGGAGTGATCAGTAAGAGAGGCAAATGTAGTTTTAGAATTTATTTCACTGCGCAGTGGGCAGACGGATTCAAAAAGTCTCACCGTCTCACAAGTTTCCCGCGTTGCAACCCGGTTTTGTTCAAAAAGTGCGCATGGGCAGAAAGTATCAGTGACGTCACACATACGTCTACGGTTCAAAGTTCGCACATGCGTAGTAATAACAAACGATGTCATATCTTTCGGTTCAAAAATGGTACAAGAGTGGAAAACGAGTTGTAATATAAGTCAAACTCATCTGGATTATTTGTAACATAGAAGACAGAGAAATACACAATTAACTAAATATGATTAGCTTTGACATTTCCCCCCTGTTGTGGATTTCGAAGGATATCAGTGATAATACCAGAGATTTTCAAGTTAACACATCATTAAGAAATACAACAGGTTAGTTTCGTGGAGGGGCGAAAAACCTTCATAAAGGAAAAAATTCCCCTCCTCCCACCTCATTTCAATGAGGTCGAGAGTGTTTCTTATACTAGGAAATGTAGTAGTAATGTGCGATAGCTAAAAACACAAAACAAAGAACCCTGCCTGTGCATTGGTCTCCACAGGGCCTGGATGACTTTGTGAACGGGACTCGATTAGCTTACCCGCTCAGATCTTCGCGTGTGCAATAGAGAGGTTTCCCTTTAGGGATAAGTCCTTTTAGACAATGTTGTCTAAGTCCATTTAAATTCGGTGTATGGGAACTGATACCAATGTAACAAAGCAGTCCGCAAAGTCCAAAATTTTCAACATAACGATAGAAGAAATTGAACCTAATCTCTTCTCTTCCCTCAGTTGTTAGGATTCTTATTTTGGTACTTTTACGACCATTTCTCTAGATATCATTGTAGAATCTAATGCCTATTCTTTCGGAAGAATAGATTAGGGCACTATTGGCAGCTTTTGATGCTGTTTTTCATGAGCATGGGCATCGTAAGGATCCCCACACCTCCTGGCGTGATGATGATGTGTTGCTTGTAGATGAGGTGACACCATCCAGTTGTCCACATTGGATTGCTCCTCTTTTCGGATCTGGCAAGTTAGCTTCTTCCCTGAGATGACAACAGCCTCCTGCGTAGAGGCGGACGTGTGTAGGAGACACAGTTGATGGCGCGAGTGCTAGCACACTCCCCAGAATCCTGACCGCTGTCCTTGGAAAGAAGTTAGGTTTGACGCTCCCTGTGGGCTGACAGAACTCCATCATCTGATCAGCAGGGGTCACCTTCTGTATGGATGAGAGAAGCATAAATCAATACCATAGAACTGAATATTCAGGGAAAGCTGTAGTTGGGGAAAAAAGGATAGGACTTAATTTTTTTTTTTATTAAATAAATTGTGCTATGCTATTTCTTCCCCCCTATTGAGACTTCATGGCTCAAAACAAATTAAAAAAAAATTCATTTATAGATTTGTATATTTTCTCAAGTTGTCTTTATATTTTAAGTGAAAATCAAAATCCCCACTATAAGTTGCCCTATCCATTTTGAGCATTTTATCCCAAAATTCTAACTCGAAGATAAACAATTTATTTTTAAATTGTCAGTTCTAAATTTCAAATTTTGCTTTTTCACTAAATCCAGTCACTGAATCAGTTTAACCATTATCCTTGTCAGAATCATTTACCCTGATTTGAGTGTTTTCTTTTGTAGATTGATCACATTCGAGAAAAAAATTTGTATGCACTTTTATTTGCATTTTCTTTTGATTTTCAATGTGTTATCTTGCTGTTGGCCATTCCCCTCGAGGCAGATGACCAGGATAAATTGTTAAATTGTCAATTTAACCCAAGAAAAGACGTTTTTATTGTTATGATTCACTCTTTGTTTTGCCTTTTGTAAAAATCATACCCTATATATTATCTTTTCAGTAAGTAAATTTGTTCAAAATAACAGTATTTTGCAAAGAAAGCAGGTAATTCACGTTCAAAGTGAATGATTTTGCCAAAAATGAAAAATACCATCCCAAAATGTTCTCAATGTGGGCGATTTTCTAATGGTGAATGGTTATTTAAATTGATTTTTGTTAATCAATTTGATAAACATTGTAAATTTTGTAATATTACAACATTTCTTTTGTGTAATATTTTTCCATTCGTCCAAATTTCGCAATTTGAATCTCAAAAAACAGTTATATGGAGAGCTTATTCAGAAGACAATTTTTCATCAATTTCGGAAAAAACTAGGTTTTAACTTATATTTTACGGAATGTCTCAATGTTCCCCCCTGAGTTAAAACCTAAGTTCACAATCTATGAATAGGAGTGAAATCAGACACATTTATAAATTTGCAAGATGAATTTATCAATCTTCCTCAAATACATTTACACTTTGTATTAACAAGACTCTATATAACTTCAAGCAGACGCATTCTTGAATGTTGTTGTCTTTCAGTCTTTTGATTTGCTTATTCCACATTTCATTCACCATTTGAATGTTGCTTTTGGCCCATCAAAAATAGTTTTTCAAAAATGTGTCCATGTCAAACACAAAATGACTTTATTGACTTTTTTGTCAATTTCACTGGTAACGACTGCAGGAATCTCCTGTTAGCTGTCTGAAAAGCAGCTGGGATGTGCCCCATCACTCCCTTGATGTCGTTGTTGATGAGCGTAGCTGGGATGTGCTCCATCTCACTCCCTTGGCCTCGCTGTTGATAAGCGGCGCAGATAATGGATGACTGATGTCTTTGGCTCTTTCAGCAAATTATTTTTGTCCATGATTTCTTTTTGACAGGGTGGTATGTCCTTTTTTGTGGAATTCACTGGCACTTAAGAGTCTCGTTAATTCCATTGTGCTTATGTAGTGGGATTTTTTTAGTAAATTGGCCGGATTATTCCATGTCTTAAATTTTTCTCTAAATTTAAGTACTAGTAGACATTATCTTAGTTTAATCAATTTCTATCCATTTATTACCCATGCAATTATTTTTAAATTAGCATGATATGTCTCGAAATCAACTAGTCCTTTACTTTTATTTCCTATGACCCTTTTCAAGATTGATCAGTTTCTCATTGTCTTCTAAAAATGCTCTTCCATAGAAACCGTTTCCTTTTAACTTAACCAAACCATAAGTCAGTATTTGTTACACATTTGTTTATCATTTGTCAATCGTAACACTCAATCTAAAAAAATTCAGTGTGTAATCAATTGTCCTCCCAATTTCCTTTGGGCTAAATTTGTCAAAATTCCAAATCCTCACACTAAACATCAAAAATCTCAAAAGATCAACAAAAAATTTCTCAAAAAAATGCCAAATCGAACTTAATGTCATAACTTCTCTAATTGTATTTTCTTCTCTCTGTAACCATAATCAATCTATTGTTATTGATTCAATATAGAACAATACAATTATCTTGTTGAGTGTATCTATTTTGTTTATTCATTATCTTTTATTTTGCGCAACAATCTTTGTTTCTACGCACTAGTCTTCGTTCTAAGCATCCTTTCGAGATCCCTTGTGATTAAAGCTAAACAAATTAACGATCTGGTCCGACTTAATACTTGTTTCTTTTTTTTCCTGTTTAAAAAAAAAAAAAAAAAAATAGATTCAGTGACTGAAATAGCTTCAGCTACGTTATGATTTCTAGTCTCCAATTTTTCTTTTCTGTGTTAATTTGTCGTCATTTTCAAACTTCCTTCAAAATTTTGATTATTTGAAATGGTTCAAATGACCTATTGAGAGTAATCTCTTATTGAGTACGAGAACAACTAAGGAAATAACCTTTACATATCTTTTGAATTTGTCCATTTACGAACGAGAAGATGAACACTAAAATTATGGACGTTTTTCCAGTCATCTTCATTGCTTTTTTCGTCCCTGCTTTATCAGGAGCAAAACTACATGTCTTAAAGTTATTACCCTTTTTGCAATTCACATATTCAACAAGAAATGATTAGTTCTGTTACTCAAATATTCTTTCTTTTTAAACTATTCTGTATAGTTATCTTATAATATACACTCATTGTTTTCATTTCCCCACGTTATTTATACTGGGGACGCAACTTTTTTCCCTTTAAATTGTCATTATCATTTAGTTACTCTTTAACAAAGATTTAACACATTACAATCCTAATCGTTAATTTGGTTTTGTTATATACGAGTTTTATTTTCCTGCACGCCGATCTTAGCTAACGAGATCTCATCGCTTCGAGATTACGTCATTGTTGTTGGTAATTCTTGTTGAGTGAAGGTCAGTCTTTTTATTAGACAAACGGCTTTTTTCCTTGTTCAATTCATCAAAGAGAGCTTGCTTTTACTGCTCATTTGCTTTGATGATTGATATCACGAATTATGTTGTACTAAGATGTTAAAGAGAGAAGTACAGAAAGTAGAAAAGTGGAAAAAAGACAAGCCTGTTATTTGCAATTACCATCAACAAATGCAGAAAATAAATTAATAATTTGATGATCAAAACAGAATGAATACGCAGATATCTTTGTATCACTTAATTTCAGGGGTTATTAGATCTCTCCCAAGATCTATAAATCTTTTAGCAAGCTAGTACAGGGAATTCAAAATCCCTATCATATTATCATTATTGATAGTTCAGTATTAAAATTGTTTCATATATATATATATTATATATGTGTGTGAGGCACGGTGGCGCATTGGCCAGCACGTGTGCGGCATTATTAAGGACCTGGGAACAGGTGTGTGTGTTCCAAGCCAGCCACTGGCTCTTGTGCGGAGCTTGCATGATCTCATTGTTTCCGTCCGGCTATCCGGATTACTTACCTCATTCAAAAACATGCATTTCAGGTGGACTGGCTGGTCCAAATTGTCCCTACGTGTGAATGAGCTAGTGAATTGTGTATCTTTGTGTGCCCTGCAATTGGCTTGCAACCAGTTCAGGGTGTCCTCCAATCGCTGCTCGATGGTCGCTGTGATGGACTCCAACAAGATGAGATCTACTTGTCATAGTTATGGTTCATACCGGCCGAATATGAACACAAAACTTTTCTGGTTCTCACCTGTAACACCTTTATTGATGACATATTCCTTTAATATCATAAAAATTGGTTTTTCACTTACCATTGTTCATCACATGGAATATCTTCATCATGTTATTTGTGCTACCTTTCGCTGATCCCATTTTCTCCTCAGCGGGTTGTTGAGTCCAAATGAGACAAGAACCAAGATTCTAGAACTCAAAACATTGTTAGTGCAACACTTTTGCTGTAAAATCATACTTTACCTTAGGTCCTTTGTAGTGTTTTCATGATGGTTCCAACTATTTTTCTATAGTCTATAATATTTTACATTATGGCAACGAAATAGTGTAGTGTTCGATAGTATATCTATGTTCATTTGCCTTCAAATAGATTTTCATCCCTTAAATAATTTCCGTTAATTTGTATAGCTTATCTATAAAAATACTGTCACATGTTTTGCACAATGCTGACAACTTCTTTGCTGTGATGTCTATTCACCAAATGCATATTACACAAACCTCAATTGTATGTAACATCTTACATGCAATTATTTTTGTGTAAATATTGTTTCAATTATGACTAGAACCTTATTTTCTCTGTTCCTTTACCTTACTTTGAAGATGGATTGTTATGCCAAATTTCATTGTCAGTCACAATATGTTAACCCATTTTGTAACTATGTCGGTAAAGGTATATTCTAATCTATTATAAATGGTTTGCATTTATATAGTGTTTTTCAAGACCCTAGAGGAACTCCAAAAACACTAATGTGATGTTTTTCATACTTTTGTCTCAAGTTTTTCATATCCAATTTTCAGCGAATTATTTTTTTTCTTTAAATAACTTTTCCCTTTTACATTCCTTCTTTCTCTTACTTGTATTCCACTTCCTTCTACCAACTCTTATTTACTTGCATTATCCTTTCTTCTTTTTCCGCTCTGATCAGTCCACATCTTGTGTCTCTTCCTTTCCTCATCTTTTCTTTCCTTTCGTGAACTAATTCAGCCTTCAATCTGATCTTCGTGCCTACTTCCTTTAAAACCTTTCTTCAAAAACTTCGAACTTTCACTGTCCATCTAACAACTTCCTTACATGCTTTGCCAACAATACATTCCCTACATAACACTTTTTCCTTCTGCACCTTCTAACACCCCTTTTAGCTTACCAGCCTAAATGTAAAAATGACGTGTATTGATCTACGAGTCATTTTATCATTTTTATTCCCCTCAATGAATTTTCCCTCCATATTCATTGAAAATAATTATTCGCTCTATTTTGATAATTTTGTACAAAACACCTTTTATCTCTATTCCATTCCAATTGGCTCAATTTGATTTTTCCCCCGTCTTTACAGTCCTCAATTTTCTAATTTAGAACTGAAAACCGGAATATTCTATCTTTATTTTTGTTATTGTATCTTTAGTAAGTGTTATTCTGGCATTAACTCATTTAATGCATCTAAAATAACTCAAACATAAGTTTTCTAAACTTAGCACACCTAAATTTATCGTTTTCCAATTGAAAAAACAAAAAAAATTTGGACCGAAAAAAAAAATATTTTTTGGAACCCCTTAGGCCCGCAGGCGTTATGTTGTACACCGTTAGCGTCAAACGCCGATTTCCCAAAAAACGAACGTTTTCGATTCCTAACGCGATGTGCTCTCGGTTCCACCCAAAAACAACATTTTTTAACCGGTCTTACTCTTAAAAAAACGTTTCTCTCGTTGCAATGTGCACTTCGCTTCCTTTTTTTTTTTCTTTTAAAAATGCGCGCGCTCTCTCGTTTGCGGCAATTTTCTTCGTATTTTTCTATATTTTTTTTTTCTTTTCAGTTACGTGGGCCGATTAAAAGCCAGCACAAACATATAAGACAGGAAGAATAAGAATATAGGAAAGAATACAAACATTTACACATTGAACAAACATAAAACATTTGACAAGACAGAGTGGGCCCACAAAAAATTAGTTTAATTTTAGACCGTGTACACTTTTTTATGAAGCCATACAGTTTACTTAAACCTTATTTTATTTTATATAACCACAGAGGGACCAGTCCTTTTTTTGAAAAAGGACAATGGGAAAAGTGGGGGGTCGTCTCTGTACCCCTCCCCCTTACTTTTCTTTCCCATTCTACCGTCCCCACCTTGGGGTTAGTGTCGACATTTCCGTCCCGAGGCAATCCATTCCGTCTCAAACAAAAAGTTTGAGTATTTAAAATACTTCGTATTTTATTCTGATTCCTTTTGGGTATTTACTTAGCTAAGATTTTGTAATGGCTTCTCAAGCCCACATATGGCGCCCGTCAACACTATGGTCTCTCTCTGTGGCCAATTCAACTTTATCTTTTTATAAAAAATGGCTTCGTTCTTAGAATTATTCCAAATTTTTATATTAGAAATGCATCTCTTACCGATCACTTCATCCTGGTTCGTTGACGGTGACGCGGACTTTGAAGGGTTTCCTTTGTTCTAGACCACGCGGTAGAATTGATTGGTTTTTTTTTTTCGTTTTCGTTTTCAACTTCAAAATACTACGTACCGTCCGGGTTTCGACAACAAAAATGTTAGGGTTAATATTTTCGTAATAGGTTAAACTGGAGTGATCAGTAAGAGAGGCAAATGTAGTTTTAGAATTTATTCACGGCAGTGGGCAGACGGATTCAAAAAGTCTCACCGTCTCACAAGTTTCCCGCGTTGCAACCCGGTTTTGTTCAAAAAGTGCGCATGCGCAGAAAGTATCAGTGACGTCACACATACGTCTACGGTTCAAAGTTCGCACATGCGTAGTAATAACAAACGATGTCATATCTTTCGGTTCAAAAATGGTACAAGAGTGGAAAACGAGTTGTAATATAAGTCAAACTCATCTGGATTATTTGTAACATAGAAGACAGAGAAATACACAATTAACTAAATATGATTAGCTTTGACAGACCAACAGAACCTTAAAATCACATTTTAAGCTAACAGGGAGCCAATGCAGGTAAGCTAAAATCGGGGTCATGTGATCAAACTTTCTTGTCTTAGTTAAAAGCCTCGCTGCAGCATTTTGTACAAGCTGAAGGCTCTTGATTTTGGACTTTGGGAGACCGGAGAGTAGTGTGTTAGTCATCGAGACGGGAGGTAACAAACGCGTGAATTATAATCTCCGCATCCGACTTCTGAAAAGAAGGAGTACATTAGAGTTGATCATCTGCATTTTTAAAGTGGTGCAGTGATGTATTAAGTAAGGCACAACATCGAGAGATACAAATTGCCTTGCTGTAAAGAGGTATTGCCTTCCTTTGCTACGTGTTCGTCCCTACACTGGCCGTTGTGGTATAGAGGAGGGTTCTCCAAGGTGGCGCCCCCCTAAGGTCAGCTGAGGTGCCCTCGTTCTGAAATGAGCTCACCAAGGCTGGATCATTGCTTTTCTTTTCTTTTTTTTTTTTCTTTTTTGTGGTTGACTAAGTCCGATCAACCCTACATCCTACAACTCTCTTGTTTTCTCTTTCTTTATTGTGCTTTTTCTCACTCTCTCTGTCTTGCTCATCCTCTCTTTCTCTTTCTTTCTCCCTTTCTTTCTCCTTTTCTTTCTCTTCTCTCTTTCTTCCAATCTTTTTCTCTTCTTTCTACTGCCGGTAATAGCATAGTGACAATACAGTGAGTCGTCCAGTATAAGTTATTTCAGAAATGCATATGAAAGTGGGTCCCTTTGCGCTAATTAGTAGCAAAAAGAAGCTCGGCGCTTGAAAAAGTGTGAACAGGGACGGACACGGCGTCCTCATTCTGTCTTTTTTTTTGTACCTGTAAGCAACCAATGGGACAGAAGCAGGAGGGCTGCCAACAGGTCAGTGCTGCTGTTTGTCTTAGCATTAGCGTTTGCAATGTTGTAACAAGTTCAACCCCCCCGTCGCTCCTTTCTCTCACTGACCCGTCCCTGACTAATCACATCCTTGATGTTGACTTCTAGCTTATCTAGCACTTTCTCCTTTATTTGTTTGTGTCTTTGACAGTGTAGTTCATTTTACTCATGCGTGGGAATGTCCCCCTCCCCTATACAGCCTTTGCACTTGGATCCTAAATGCTGAGACGCATGTGAGACTTGTTGCCGTCTTGGACCCAGATACGTGAACGAATTAGAATTGTCTTTACGGTAATCCCTGCCTTTTGCAAGGACCAGCAATAGTCAAAACCTACAAAGTAGAACACTTTTATTATTTAATCCTTTTTGAATAACTTGAGACCGAATCAGTATGTGGAGAAGTTCAAGTTTTTGGGTGATTGAGAGCATCTTCCTCTGTGTTTTGTTGACATGATGGCTTTTAAAGAAACTGGAAATTAAAAAAAGAACATTCTGGTATGTCATTTAGGTTCGTCAAGACGTTTTACGTATGTGTACAACCATTAATGACGCACGGGCAGAAAAGGGGCGTGGCTACTGTTTAGTCCAGGGGTCGGGAACCTATGGCTCTTTCTCAGAAATCAAATGCCGCCCGCTTAGATTTCCTCAGTAGTGTCGCAATTCTGCCCAGTGCGATGCAGAGATCGGTGCGCGCTTTGCCTAAACTGCGCTGATATTTGTGGTTGGTTCGGTCCGGGTTAAAGAGGACTCTGGTATATACATTTTATTCTTCCAAATCTGATAAGTGCATTATTATTCATTATTATTTTATAGCTTTATCGTCCAAGAATAAGATTTTGTGTGGCGCTTTTGTTGAATTTGTTTTCGAATATATGGTGTGGCTCTCTCTCCCCCAAATCTTTTGTTCTTCAGGTCCAAAAGGTTCTCAACCCCTAGTTTAGCTGATCAGAATTCAGAACCAAATGCACCATGAAAATCCACAAAGTAGAGAAACTTCCGACCTTGCTTTTAGTCATTTCGGTCATTCGTTGTTTTGAAAATGGACCAAAAGCAAACTAAAGACGAAAACATTTTGACAAACCGAAAACATCCCGCTGTGATTTCGACACAAACGCCCACAAATGACTATGTAGCCTCTGGAAGGCACGCAATCACCCTAGATGGAAAAAGTGTGAAAGGAATGTAGGCCGCAATCAAGCTGGGCTAACATTAAGTCGGGACTTTCAAAAGTTGTGCAGAGGTGACGACACCACCAGCACCATCTAGTGGCTGACGATTGCAACCAAGAGTAGCACTTCGGGTTGAGCCTCCAAAAGCAAATTGATGACGATTGACTTCCTATCCAAATGTGAATTCCCAACAGAATCCGGTCCACGAGGAGCTACGTCTCTCCCTTTTACCACAGAGCACTCCCGCCATATGGAGAAAAACGTTTTGAAATCAGTCAATAGCTACAAGTATATGCCGTAGAATTAAACCACCACATCTAGCTAAATCTAATGATCTTATCTATCCATGTAGCTCTATATCTCTCCCTCTGCCTCTGTCTCTCTCTTTCCTAGTTTTTCAACTAGTGCACTGTGAGAAATTGAACAATTTTATCTTCCGTGCCATTGTTCAGTATCTTTGATTTCTTCCAGTCATCAGCCAAGTATCTGGAACATTTATCCCTATCAATAGGCGGACGCAGATTGCCCTTTTTTCAATACCTTCTATGTACTAATCATATGCTCATCATGTAGTATAGAGAAATATATTTATAACTTATTTGAAAAGGAAAATGTGCCCAAAGGCGTAGGTTTGGCATCGACAGAGAAGAGGTGTTACCATCAAATATGGAACATACTTCAAAAAAAGACCGATTTATGGGGGTAGGATTTCCTCTTCCGAGGGCGGGCATGACGGGAATAAAGGGAGAAGCAATGCCCTCACCCGTAAGCGAGTGAATATTCAAAAAAGCTTCTTGTGCCCGGCAGTCGACAAGCTCCAGTTCGAGCCGCCGCTACGCAAGGAGACGGAGGCCCGTTCCGAGATGGTGAGCGTCACAAGATGGCGCCGGTGAGCAGCTGTTTTGGAGCGCCTTTAGTTTTTTGCCTCCTTTCGCAGGACGAGAGCCAGGACAGCGACTTCCAGTCCCCGTGGAGTCCATTCGCCGAAGGGGGCATGGCAGCCAGGTGAGCCGTCCCGGAGCTTTTTCACTCACACGTGTCCTTATGTGTGTCTCACCCAACGGGCATGCACCCCCGGAGCCACCGACCGCCTGCTTTGCTGCACGTCTTTTTGTTTGAAGCGGGCGAGCTCCTTTCTCACGTCTCCTTTTTTTGCTTTGCTTGTCCACTTTTGTCTCTCTCCCCCTCCTCACCTCCGGTCTCACATCCCACGCCCCTTCCCCCCTCGCACCCAAGGAGCCTGCTCAAAAGCGTTGAAGACGAGTTGTTTCAACGGTAACTCTGCACACTTTCGTCGCATGTCTGCACGTGTCTCGATAGCGATGACCCTCCCGATGCTGTCAAAATGCCTTCTGACGCATGTTTGATGAGTTGAAGGGAGGCCAGAGTCAGAGAAGTCCGTCCGAAGGCCTTTGATTCTTCTATGGCTGAGCCATTCTTTGGATTTTTCGATGAGAATCGACTTTTTTATTTCTCTGCAAATTTGAGTGTTTAAAGGAAGATTCCCGCTCTGCGTGACAGTTAGACGCATCAAGGGGACAAACCAAAACCTTATCCAAATTGCCGGAGCACTGATTTCTCTGAATCTAAGCACCACGAAACTTTTATTTTTTCAGGGTTCCCCCAAGGTCTTCAAAACTTGATAAAGTCTTACATTGGATAACCAGAGATTAAGGCATTCAAAGGGCTTCGTTTCCCCTTGTCAAGTCAAGTCCTGTTTATTTGTATAGCCCTTAATCACAAAGAGTCTCAAAGGGCTGCACGTATCAAAGACTATTGCAAGCTATTATTACAGACTATTATGACACCATCCTCTCATCTAAAACCTACATTAGGGCAAATAATACACAGCACATGTCAACATAAAATATAAGTTATTTTTATGCCATAGAATAGAAGTGTGTTTTAAGCTTAGATTTAAACATTTCTACTGAGGTTGCAGATCGAATCTCAGGGGGAAGAGCATTCCACAGCACCGGGGCCCGAATGGAGAACGCTCTCAAACTTTCTTGTCTTAGTTAAAAGCATTTTGTACCAGCTAAAGGCTCTTAATTCTGGACTTCGGGAGACCGGAGAGTAGTGCAATACAGTCATGGAGACGGGAGGTAACAAACGCATGAATTATAATCTCTACATCCAACAGAGACAGCATAGGGCGAACTTTAGCAATATTGCGAAGATGGAAAAAAAGCTTTTCTAGTAATACTCTTAACGAGTGTTTAAAAGGACAGATCGGGGTCAAATATGACACCTACGTTTTTGACCGAGTCACTCCGGGTGCTAATACATTTGTCAATGTTCAGAGCTGTTTTTGAGAACAAGTCACGGCATTTAGATGGACCAATAACTAACATTTCGGTCTTTTCAGAGTTAAGGCGCAAGAAGTTGAGTGACATCCATTCTTTGATCTCAGTGAGGCAGGCCTCCAAATTTCCACAGCTTAGTGTGGCAGATTCCTCCATCGGAAGATATAGTTGATTGTCATTTGCGTAGCAATGGAAACTGATATTATACTTGTGAATAATATCACTAGTGGAAGCATTTAAATGCTGAAAAGAAGGGGGCCAAGTACTGAACCCTGCGGAATCTCAATACATGCGTGACAGAGCTCATAACTGTATCTTAAGTAAACCGCTAAAAGTATGAAACGTCGTAAACAGATTTTTTATTTTCTTTGACTTTATCCTCAGTGGGAAAATACCCATTTCGAAATGGAGCATTGCGCTTTACGTACAGTTGGCCTCCAACGCGTTGTCGTCGTGGAAGTAATTCTGGGAAGGCAAAGTTTAGCTAGAGGGTCCCGCCGAGGTCACTCTGGACCCCCATGCGACCGCCAGTCCTCCATCGGTCCTCCCTCGGTCCTCCCTCGGTCCCTCCGGCTGTTCTCGCGAAGCAAACCCGGCTACAGGGTACGCGATACCTTCAGTGCGGCTTTAAAACATCCTGTCATCGGACACCAGTGTCTGTAATCAAGAACAGGTTCGAGATTGGTCTTAAATTTCATTGGATGTCGTCTTGAAAAGGTCTTAAAAAGTCTTGAGTTTGAAAGGTTAAAATCCTGGGGGAACCCTGAGTTTGCCACAGCAGCCGCTCTTCTTTTTTTGTCTCGTGTCTCCAAAATTTCCAATCTCGCTAACCTTTTGTCTGCTGCAGGGGACACGTGGCTCACCTTCAGGACGCCTTTGAAGAAGTGGAACTGTGAGAAAAATACTCTTTGTTGTTTGATTTTGGAGGAGGGGGGATTGTAAATTCTAGACTACAGGTTGCGACTTTATTGTGGCAGCACCGAGGTAAAACAACACGCTGCTCTTCACCGCAGGCGCTTTAAATACGGATACGTTTATGACGTCCTCCTAGAGGGGTAGTATGTCCATCTTTTTGACAACCGTATACATTGGTTCATACCGGGGCTTGAAATACTTAAATTCTTACATTTTAATATTGTGTATTCAAGGCTTGAATTTTAGGTGCGGTGCTTGTAAAGGCTTGAAATTCTTGCCATGTTAGGAGCTAGAGGGTTTGGGCTTCAAATAAGGGTTTTAAACTTGTGGTTCCAAAATAGAATTGGGTTAGAAAACTAAGCTTTAGGCTCCTTAGTAGGGTACTAAAATAAATGTAGGGTTCTGAAATAGGGTTGGGGCTTCATCTAGAGTTAGGTGTAGGGTTAGGAACTAAGGTGCTTGTCTTTGTAATGGTCTTATGACGACTGGTCTAGTGGCTTGTCACTATGGCGTTGTCATGTGAAGCATCACCACCCTCTATTGGAGGACAGCTCTATTTTGAAAACCGCCTCTTGGCTCGTTTCACTGAGAAGAGACGACTGTTTTGGCTCCCAAACGGCTCCCTAGATTTTTTTTAATGATATATTATCAATAATACTAAAACATTTTGCACAAAGTCATTTAGTAACTTTGCAATATAAATTTAAAAATGTGTAAAATCATAAACAATATCTTTTGACACACTGAAAGGATTTGCAGTCGAACAACAACATACAATCCCTGAAAATGCTAACCAATAAAATATTAATTAGAAATATTAACATTTCAGTGCTATAAATTAATCTTAACATACCAAAATATTAACTATATACAATTTCTACTTTAAGCAATTTAGACAAAGATTTTCTGGAAAAAAAAACTAAAAAAAATATCAATTAAAATAGGTTAAACAGAAATTAAAAAACAGCGTTCTCTGAGATTGAAAGATTGAATTTTCTCTGCTTCAGCGCCACCAATATCACGGAAATGAGTCCAAATTTGCCTTCTGACATCTATTATTACCCAACACCTATAAAGCCCTTTTCAAGTTTGTATAGAAGTGTGACGAATTGAAGCTGTGCAAGCATCGTTGAGGCAGAATTCATGTCAGTTTATAGCAGCCCATAGAAAGGTACAGCTCAAAATAGCACAGAGTATGTGTTAGTAGCAAGAGAGTGACTTTTAGTCTTTGAAGACGACAACAAAAACTCGTTCTTTTGATGAATTTCCCTATGGGGATGAATAAAGTATCTATCTATATCTATCTAGACATCCATCTAGACATCTATCTTCCTTTTGTGGGTACTGGAAAAATTGGATTTGAAAAGTGCATGAATTTGACCATACAAAAGGGGTACGAACCCCGTCTTTGCCAAATTCCCCAGGTGGTTGGCGCCGGGCTTGAAGTCGATTTTTATGGCTCTTAAAGCCTATCGGCTTAAAATCCAGTGCGGCTCCTCCAAAGCCTTAGATTTGATCATGCGGCTTTTAATCGGGTACGCTCCGTAGTCTGGAAATTACGGTCGCAGTCTAGAAAGTTGTGGCTTTCTCAATCAAGATCACTTTGACTCTCAAGTCACTTCCTCTAAAACGCACTCTTTTGTTTTCAGCTCCACCCTCAAGCCAGGCTATCCTCCTCCTCGGCCTCCCAAGGTAAAAACCCACGTGCGCCGTTCTACGTAAGAGTCCGGTCTTGACCCGGCGCCGCTCCCGCAGCCCCGCTTCCGAGACCCCCGCGAGGGAGCGCATCTCCAGGACGAGCGCTCGCTCACGGTCCGCCGGTTCCCCGACGCGGAGAACGGGCCGGCGTCGGCGGCGTTAGCGGCACGACGACGCAGCACTCCGGAGCACGGCAATAAGGCGGGCGGCGCCGGCTCGCCTGACTACCTCTCGGTCAGCGTCAGCAGCCCGGGACTTCTCTCTCACGCTTCCGGTGAGGGCCGTACGCTTCATCTTCTTGTCTATGGAATTCTCCCCCAAAATAGGATGACTCTGCGCCTAGCGCAGCCGTGGGCAAGCTACAGCCTGCCAAACCCAAATGTCCAAAAATCATGATAATATGCATACCTGCCAACAATGTCCGCTTGGACGGGTCTAAGAATGAACACAAAGTCTGTGAACCTCAATCCCAACTCCGGCAACCGAATCATTAGCCGACGTAAATGGGAGCCTTCTTAGCCTAGCAGCTAGGCCCGACCGGCATCCTCGCTTTTACTTTCGCTCCCTCCGCCGTCTCCGTTGTTTGTCAGCAGGCAGATCACCCAGGGAGATCCCGGTAGTCTCTGTATATCCCTCGGGATGTTGTGGATGTTATTGTAGTAGTGAAAGGAGTCGAAGGGAAAATATGAGGCATAAAAGAACACTAAAAACAAAAAGAACAAACTGGAGAGCCTGAAGCCGCTGCACTCGCGCGCCCCGCCATCTTATCTTTCGCTCTTATCATTTACAAACGATAGGAATGTAACACATGAGCCATCGAAGACGCACACAAAAAACAAGACATTTTTTTATAGCTCTTTGGTTATAAAAGGTTTCTGACCCCTGCTCTATATGGTAGTTTACTCGTGTGCTCCATTCCTCCCATACGTTATCTGAAAAGTGTTTGATGGCTCCTTTTCCTTTGTTACCAAGCTGTCAGTAAATGCCAATGTAAAGGTGAGTCCGATCGACAGCCCGACCGGCTTTCCGCTAGCGCAATTGTCTCATCTGGCTTCTTTTTTGCCACCTTTTCGCAGACGAGGACTCGGACGGGAGCGGCAACAGTGACGGGGCCAAACCCACCGCAGCCCACCGGGCCAAGCGCCAGCTCAAGAAGGATTTTCCTGTACGTGTTTGTCTCTCCTCCCCAATTTGAAAACGCAGGGTTCCTACGGTTGCTTGAATAATAATGTTGTGTTTTCAAGGGTCAGGGTAAAAGCCTCAATTCTGGGTGAAGTCCTTCATATTGTTGCCATTGCTATGTTTCTTGGCAGTCTCGAGCTGATTTTTTTTAATGAGCGTGTGGAAATGACGCCGACAGGCCTGCTCCCAAGTCATTATGGTGTTGTCATGTGAAGCCTTACGGCTCCCACTTGCTCAAACCCAATAGGACAGTTCTATTTAGAAAACAGTTTTTTTTTGCCTTCCAAGCGGCTCCTGAGATTTTTTTATTTTTTATGCTATATTATCAGTAATAATAAAAAATGACATACAGAATTATTTAGTCATTTCTGATGTTTCACAGGAGATCCCTGAAAAACGCATGAATTATAAATTAAAATATTCACAGATGTACCAAAAAAATTCAAATATAAAACTATTTTAGATTTTTACACACAAAACAGATTTGAAGTCGAACACAAAATGCATCACAATAAAATACAAATTCAAAATGCCAACTCTTCTGTGCTATAAATAAATGATAAAATGCAAACCAAATGAACTATTTACAATTCTATTTGAACCGAGTTAGACACAGATCCTCTGAAACACAAATAAAAATCAAACAAACAGCAAAAGATCAGCTGTCTAAGATTGAAAGACTGAATGTCCTTTGCTTCAGAGCAATCAATATCAATAACAAGCTCGTTTTTCTGCATTTTATACCTATAGTACCTTCTTTTTTGTCTTCTGTATTTAACTCAATTATTAGCCAACAGTTCTAGGGGCCTCTCAGTGTTTGTAAACAAGTGGGACGTATTGAAGCCATGCAAGCATTGTTGAGGCAGAATTCGTGTCAGTTTAGAGCACCCAATTGACACAAACGGATATTAGATCATAGGAACAGCTCCAAAAAGCACAAAGTCTGTGCTAGCAGGAAGATCATCAAAGTCGACATAAAAAAACGTTCTTTTAAAAGTGGCTGGAGTTCTTTCTTTGAGGAAACTAGAAAAATTCAAAATTGTCCTTGAAAGTGCTTGAAAATCGCTTGAATTTGGTGATGAAAAAGGCGTACTGTGTTTATTTATTGGCAAGTTTTGTGTCTCCTGCCACCAGAAACCGGCCATCAACGGACTGCCGCCCACGCCCAAAGTGCTGGTGAGTCCACCGTTTTGCCAACTACTGTAGGATGGTGCGTGAGAAATCACTACTTTGTTGTTATCTGGTCAGATGGGCGCTTGTTTCTCCAAAGTATTTGACGGATGTCCGCTGAAGATCAACTGCGCTACGTCCTGGATCCACCCGGACACCAAAGGTAGAACCTCAGGAGCGTGCCACCCACTCGGGACCTGCCGCTGATCCACTCTACGCTCCCCTTTCCTCTCGCTTAGACCAATACTTGATCTTCGGGACGGAGGACGGCATCTATACGCTCAATCTCAACGAGCTGCACGAGGCCACCATGGAGCAGGTCCGCTTTTCTCTGAAAAACAGCGATTTGTTTTATTTTTTTTTCCCCAAAATGGTGTCTCCCGACAGCAGCTTGTCCTGGAAATTGTTGTTGTTGTTTTTTGCCGGGCTTGCATTTGGCCCAGTGGAATGGCTGTGATACGGCATCTTTGTGTCTCCTTTTAGCTGTTCCCTCGGAAGTGCACGTGGCTCTACGTTATCAACAACAACCTGATGTCCTTATCGGGTAAGCGTCCCGCCAGATTGATGCCGTGGTGCCGCCTTATCTGCCTGCCGCCATGTTGTCTTTGTGTGACGGGGGGATGTCGTTTACACCAGTTTCTATGCGGAGAAGGAAACCGGCCTCTCGCGGTTACCAACGTTTGATTTTTTTTTTTCTCTTGAGTAGAAAAGCATAAAGTTAAAAGCGCCGGCAGTTCGGTCCCTCTAGTTCAGTGCTTTTCGATCGTTTTTCTGTCACCTTGCAAAACACATGAAATATATATATATTTAAATATTCACAGATCTACAAAAATGTACTTCGAAATACAAAACAATTGTAGCATTTTACATACTGAACAGGTTTCAAGTAAAACAACTCCAAATCCCATCCATCCATCCATTATCTGCACCGCTTATCCTCAGTAGGGTCACGGGGGTGCTGGAGCAGTGGGCAGGGGACACCCTGAACTGCTTGCCGGCCAGTCGCAGGGCACATAGAGACGGACAACTCACTCGCTCATTTCCCACCTAGGGATAATTTGGTTAGGCCAATTAACCTGAGATGCATGTTTTTGGAATGGGGGGGACCCACGCAGGCACGAGGAGAACATGCAAACTCCACACAGGAGATTCAATCTCATGACCTCAGAACTGCGCCGCTGCGCTGCCAACACCAAATCCCTTAAAATGCAAAACAATAATATATAAATTCAGTGCTATAAACTAATCATAACATACAAAAAAATACCTATTTGCAATTCTATTATAAGCAATTAGACAAAGATCTTCATAAAAACACGCCAAAAATATAAATGATGAAACAAAAAGCGAAAGATCTTAAGTCTCCAAGATCGAAAGATTGAATGCAATCTGCTTTGGAGCAATCCATCATTCAAATGTGTCCAAATCTGGCTCATTTTTCTGCTATTTATACATATAGCCCTTTTTTTCCTTTTGGGTTCTTCCTTATCGACTCAATCATTACCCAACCTTTAGAGCTTTTGTAAACAAGTGTGACATCGCCAATTGTTGAGGCAGAATGGCGGAATTCACGTCGGTTTATTGCAGCCCATTGATGCAAAAGGACACACGAAATAGGTGCTAGCAGCAAGATTTATCGTAGTCATCAAAGCCAACCAGAAACATTGTTTTGACCGGAGCTGGATTTCTTCCTTCAAAGGTATTGGAAACATAGAAAAACTGGCCTGAAATGGCTTGAAAAGGGTGTAGGAACCCTGCT
This sequence comes from Urocampus carinirostris, assembly GCF_059441175.1. Classification (NCBI taxonomy): domain Eukaryota; kingdom Metazoa; phylum Chordata; class Actinopteri; order Syngnathiformes; family Syngnathidae; genus Urocampus; species Urocampus carinirostris. Next base: position 36,111,740 of record NC_142363.1, on the reverse strand, counting down.
GTTAACCCTTAATCACAAAGAGTCTCAAAGGGCTGCTTTCATGGTGTCTGTTACGCATACTGTCAAGCCTACATACTTTGTGCTATGAGTGCAAACGAGCGAGCGCACACTTTGCTAATGTAGCGGAGTTGCAATGGCACTTTCTTCTAGGACAGTTCAAATTGCTCTAGTCCGGTGTCCATAAATCGCTCCGCTCGAATTGCCCTTTGAGTTTGACGGGCCGACTTTTTCGTTTGGCTTGCCTGACGTTTGCTCTCGTGTCCTCCCCCAAACGCTTTGCGTCCGCACTGCCTCGGCCCACCCGGCTTGACGCCCCCCACTACTAACCGACCTCACCAGAAGGTAACGCCCATCGCTCGTGTCCCTTCTAGCCAGAAAAGCGGCGCGTGACCGTGCCGCCGTTTTTTTCCCTCCGCAGGGAAAAACTTACAGCTGTACTCCCACAACCTGATCGGTCTTTTCGAGCAGCTGAAGAAACCCGGCCTGGCCGCCCAGCTTCAGACGCACCGCTTCCCGGACAAAATTTTGCCCAGGTGAGATCTTTTTTATTATTGCAATAAGATGTACTTTTAATTTATTTACAAGTACATATATTAAACAATGGGACTTGACTAAAATGCCAGCATAGGATACATACGCAAACACACACACAAAAAAAACAACCCTTCTAAACCAACATTGGTTCAACTTAGTCGGCTAAGTCCGTGTGTACTTAAACCCTCAACATTTCTTGAAAATTGGCTTCCAATCCCAATCCAAGATGTACCCAAAGTCGATTGAATGCGCTCCTTGAACCTTATGGAGAATCTGGACGCTTAGGGTCGCTTTTGAAAATTTGGTCCCCACTGCGAGTGCTACTAACATCTGAGTTGAAGCACAGAAGTGGGTTTTTATTCTCGCTTGAATTATTTTTGCAATGAAATGCCTGCAGATGAGTCTAACATGGGCATTTAGCTGGAAATCTGGTGGGACAACAGCATGATGCCTTACCCGGTCCCAGGTCAAATTTGATTATAATCTGAAATGCTAAACATCGTATTTGACACATTTTTCTAAAGGTATGTCAAAGCATTTCCAAAAGTGGCCATTTGGAGATGACCAATTTATAGCTCTAAAACCTCCACAACTGTGTATTTGACATTTGATATATTTTTTTTTTAGACATTTTTGAAGAGTCGTAAATGTTTGACCTCTTTTTTCAGAAGTAAATCCATGATTGTGCGTACTTGCACGTAATAATGGTGTATAAAAATGAATCCCTAGGGTTTATTTTAGGTTCTAATTTGAAAACCCTTTGTGCATCTGCGTATCAATCTTTTCAGAATTTCATCGGCGAACCAAAATTATTCCGAGCTAAAGGAGGCAATGTCCGTTTATCAATACAGGCCCTGGTAGGCTAATTTAGGGCGTGGACCACGAAAACAAGCCTGCTATTGGCCGACATTGTGGTCAAACAAAGGGTCAGAAGCCTACGGCCATATCTGAAGTCATCTGACGAGTCTTTTTATTTTTGAAAGGGGACTATGGAGCGATGCCCACAATGAGGAATGTCCAACGATGAAAATGCTTTTAGGCGGATTTTTATTTTATCTGTGGGCATTATGGTGTGCCCTGTACGATCGTGAATGTAACCAGACCACGTTTGTGTCAAATCGTCTGCCGGCTGATTGCTTTTTGAGTTATTCATTATGGGGAAAATATGTTCAGGATGTTCAAAATACTTGACCCAAGCTCGGGTAATCCCACATGTAGAGGGGCCAGCGTAACCTGCTTCCATGCCTCAAAGTGAGCGTCTGCTCCGGCTTCCATGTCGGCATTTCGAACGGGGACAGTCTCCTCCATTGCTCTCGTTGCTTGACCACGCAAACAGGGTTCCAAAATTGCCCCTGGCAATGAGTCGTTGCCTCGGTGCAGAACATTTCTGGCCTGTTGTGACTCCGCTACTCTCTCCGTTCTGTCCCCTCAGGAGGTTCGCCTTGACCACCAAGATCCCCGACACGAAGGGTTGCCACAAGTGCTGCATCGGTGAGTGAAGGCTCAATGGCTGCTTTCTTTCTGCCTTCTTCTCCAAAAGGCACTTTTACTTCTCGCGTTCACTTAGCAGAAAAATCCATGCAACGTATATTCCCTTTACATCAAGGTTCTCTCACCTTTTTTAAGCTAAGAGTAACTTTTTTGTTACTAATGAGCGCAAAGGGCACTCATTTTCATATGCATTTAAAAAAGACAGCAGAAAAAGTGTTTGTTTTTTTACTTAATTGTGTTTTACCTGACTATTCTCCTTGAAAATAAAGCATTTTTGAATACCTATTCCAATATTTAGATTTTCCCGGTTTTATTGAAAGCGATGCTTAGTTTTTTTTAATTTGACCTTTAAGTCAAGTCATGTTTATTTTTATAGCCCTTAATCACAAAGAGTCTGAAAGGGCTGCACGGATCAAATACTATTGCAAACTATTATGACACCATCCCCTGAAGCGCCGGAGTCCATTGCCAGTAGAAGATCATTGGTTACCTTAATCAGGGCTGTCTCAGTAGAGTGGTTAGCCCTGAATCCTGATTGCATGGATTCAAAAAGATTGTTCTCGGATATAAAATCATTCCGCTGCTGTGCCACTACTTTTTCAAGTACTTTAGAAAGAAACGGTAGGTTTGACACAGGCCTATCATTACATAAGCTTTCTGGATCAAGGTTGGGTCGTTTCAGTGTAGGTTTGATAACAGTGAACTTAAAAGCTGCTGGAACTACCCCTGAGGAGAGTGATGTGTTTATGATATTTAGAACTGAATGTCCAAGGACCCCAAAAAGACCTTTGATCAGCGTACCCGGATGCGGGTCAAACAGGCAAGTCATCGGTTTGGCCGTATTCGCCACCTGTTTAAGATTATCGAGTGACAAATCACTAAATCGGACAGCCACCATGTCGCGCAGCTATAGATTTCAGACCTTTAATAATTAATGTATTAACATTGTTTTTAAAAATATCTTCCCACACGCGTTGAATCTTATTAAAGAAGACCATAAAATCATGTGCTGAATGGGTAGAACTATCTGGAATAATCTGTTGCCTCGTTAGCGATGCTACAGTGTCGAAAAGGATTTTAGGGTTATTCCTTTGTGCCGCAATCACCTTTGAAAAATAGGCTGATTTTGCGGAGGCAAGGGCTGCTTTATACTTTAACAAGTTGTCACACCAGGTTTGACGGAAAACCTCAAGCTTGGTAGCGTGCCATTTTCTTTCAGATTTCCTGCAATCTTGTTTAAGCGATCTTGTTTCATCAGTAAACCAAGGCGTGCGTCCTTTTTGGGTGAAAAACTATTTCTTGAAAACAGTATTTTCCATAGTAAGCTCTTCAAATCTCATCTGGTTACACAGTATTCTATAAGTAATAGACACAACAGAAAATCATACGTAATCTTATATTTTTCACTGTTGCCAAGAAAATGGAGAGAGCGGAAAAGAAACGCCTTAAATTGCTACCGAACTAAATCTAATACCGTTACTGTTGATATTTTGTTCAGCAAGTAAAACTCTGTTTCATTTTCCCAGACTTTGACCGATTTACGAAGGTGTAGGTAGGGTGGTTGGAGGGGTTGCTGATTAGAGTTAGCAGTCACCCGGACCCTGACATCCAGGGTTTCCCAGTTTTCTTGAGAACAATGTTTTCCTCTTTTCTTTTTCTTCATTTTATGATCATTTACCTATTTTCTATTTTCAACGAGGACTGATTCCTTCACCCCATTGATTCTCCAATTCCTTTGTAATCATCCGATTAGTATATTTCTCTCACTTAACGATGAAGGGACACTACTATTACACTACTACATGCCTCTGCATTGTCTCTCCTTTTTGTTACTGATAAGCGTGAAGGGATAGCATTTTCATGTGCATTTCTAAAATTACAACTTAATCGCGGTAATTATTGGAAGTCAGTTTAAATGGACCCCGTCTACAAATAGTCATGTCAAGTCCTGTTAATTTGTGACACCCTTTATCTCGAGAAGTCTCAAAGCCTGCAAAGACTACAGACTTTTTTGACAGCATCCCCTGATCTAAAACCTACATGAGGGCAAGGACAATCTCAAAAGCTCAGCATGTGGAAAATGAAGAAACCCGGAGGGACCGCACATGAGGTCACCCCCTTCTGGATTGACCAGGCAAAAATGGAGACATAGTCGACGTGAAATCTAGGTCATTCTTAAGCTATAGAATAGAAGTGTGTTAAAAGCCTAGATTTAAATGTTGTGTGTTTGTGTGCCAGAATAGGAGAAAAAAACTGAGTGATGGTAAACTGAACTTTTACAGGATCCCAGCAGACACTCCTTAGAGTTATGCTTAAATGCATTCAAGAGAAAAGATTGGACCGAGGCACTCATCGAAAATGCTCAGGTTTACACCGCACATTTCATATCAGGTAAGAGAAATTAAACCTCTATGATTGTCGCTATCCAGTCCCTATTATGATATCGGCAAAATTGATTTACTTGGCTTGAGCTAACTGAGAGTGTAGCCTAAATGCCAATGGTAGCCCTGTAGACTGCGTGGCTCCCAAATAAAAACAGGCATACAATACAAGTCATGTATTAAATGCATTCAACTTTTCATGTATTTGTTTTATTTTTTTTAAAGAAGCATGCCTTTGAGGCATTTAGGCTACACGCAAACAGTCGGTCGATGCTACGAAAAAACAGATGCTTTGCCGATAACATGAACTGGATTGCAGCAATCATAAACAGTTAATTTCCTTTGCCTGATGTGAAGTGTGCGCTTCAAACCCGAGTGTCTTTGATGAGTGCCTCGGTCCAATCTTTTCGCTTGAATACATTTCACCACAACTCTCTTATCTTTCTGTTTACGATCACAAAGGTTTTTTTCTCCGATTACGAAACACACAACATGACAACTAGCAGCTACGACCTGTTCTTTTCCTCTGTCTTCTAACCAGCGTAAGTATCCTTTGGCCTCCAGCTTTGACCGTGATTTCCCGTGTGAGGTAGACTATGAAAGGGTCCATAGCTGAAGAATACTATTGTTTTTTATCTCGCTGTGGTGAGTAATCTGATGATTTTGGCTTTTTGTGTGCGCAGTGAGGAACCCGTACACGGGCCACAAGTACCTGTGCGGCGCTCTGCAGTCGGGCATCGTCCTGCTGCAATGGTACGAGCCCATGCAGAGGTTCATGCTCATCAAGGTGAGTCACAAGTAAACTTCGGGACCGCCCCCTGGTCTCTAAATCCCGCCCTCTCGTCTTTCCGCCATCGCAGCACTTTGATTTCCCGCTGCCCAGCCCCTTGAGGGTCTTTGAGATGCTGGTGGTTCCCGAGCAGGAGTACCCGCTCCTGTGCGTGGCGGTGGGCCCGGGCGAAGAACCCGGCCAAGTGGTCCGCTTCCAGACCATCGACCTCAACTCCTGCTCGTCTTGGTTCACGCAAATGCCTGCCAGTGAGCACAGTCCCATCTAATGCATTTATTCCTTAAAGTAGGGGGGTCCAACTCATTTTAGATCAGGGGCCACCTGCTCGAAAACCCTTCTCGCGGGGGGGACGACTAGTAAGCTGGATATCTTGATGAAGACATTTCTAATTTCCTCTTGATTCAAATCTTGAAGTTTTGGAAAGATAGAAAAATAGTGCACAAAACAGCAGAATATTCTATTATATAAAGCAATTAGGACAGCACGGCAGCGCAGTGGTTAGCGCGTGTGCGGCACAGTTCTGAGTTCATGAGATCGAACCTGCTGTGTGGAGTTTGCATGTTCTCCCCGTGCTTGCGTGGGTTTCCTCCGGGCATTCCGGTTTCCTCCCACTTTCCAAAAAACATGCATGTTAGATTAAATGGCAGGTCCAAATTGTCCCTAGGAGTGAGTTGTCTGTCCCTGTGTGCCCTGCGACTGTCTGGCAACCAGCTCAGGGTGTCCCCTGCCCACTGCCCGAAGACAGCTGGGATGGGCTCCAGCACTCTCACGACCCTACTGAGGATAAGCGGTGCAGATAATGGATGGATGGATAAACCAAATAGAAAATCCAAGTGTTTGTCAAACAACTTAACGATAAACTTTCAAATATATGCTATGCAAGGTGCTGGAAAATTAGGTGAAGTGCTTTTGGTGAAGTTTTTGACATGGTTTTTTTTGGGTTAAGTTGGGGCTAGGGTTTGGGCTTCAAATACGTGTTTGAAACATATTTTATGCTTCCGTAAAAGGGTTGGAAACTAAGGTTTAGGCTGCTTGTTAGGGTGTTAACTGAATTGAGGGTTCTAAAATAGGGTTGGCGCTAGGGTTTTCAGCTCGAGTTATGCGTATGATTAGGAACTCTGGTTTGAGATCAATGTCAGGATTCTAAATGTTCCTAATGTTGCGTTCCAGAAGTGGTTTAGAGCTTGGGTTACAGTTTGAAACAGGGTAAGGGCTAGAGGTAGAGCTAGGGTTAAAAGCTAAGGTTTGGGCTGCAAGTTAGGGTTTCAAACCGATTTTAAGGTTCCCAAATAAGGTCGGTTCTTAGATGCGGGGTTTGAGAATAAGGTTCCGGCTTTTGTTCTTTCGATGGCGCTGGATTCCTTCTTTTAATGGTACTGGTCAAATTGGAAAATTGGCTTTCAAAGTCCTTAAAAAGTGCTTGAATTTGCCTACGACAAAAGGTGTATGAACCCTGTTTTAGAGCCACAGTTGGTGGTTTGCAGCAACGCCTGGCTTTGGTGACATCCAGTGGACATATTTATAACTACAGCTCATTGTTGCTCATTTTTCTCAGCAATGTTTCTTGGGCCAGATTAAATCTGTTGGCGTGTTTGGAACTCCTGCTTTAATGAGTTTAGAGATTATTTATATTTGTGTGTGTGAATGGGTAAGTGTGAAGCACATTGTAAAGCGCTTTGGGAGGTCTTTAGTGACGTGAAGATTGCGGACTATTCATCATTTGGCATTCTCAATGTGCAAGTGAGAGGATTTTTTTGTTTGTTTTCAGGCCAGGATCAGGTAGACGCCATTCACGTGACCCAGTTGGAGAGGGACACGGTCTTGGTGTGCTTGGACCGTGAGTACCGTCGGGCACAGCGCCACCTCGTGGAGCCCAACCGAGCTAACGGCCGACTTATTTTCCGCCCCCGCAGAAAACTTGAAAATCGTCAACCTCCAAGGCAAGCTCAAGTCCAACAAGAAGCTGGCGTCCGAGCTCAGTTTCGACTTCGCCATCGGATCCGTGGGTATGTTTATTTCGCCATTCTCGCCACATCATAAAACTGGGTTCGTACGGGTGCTTGGAATCCTTAAAAACGCTTGAAGTTTAAGTTTGTGTTTTCAAGGTCAGGGAAAATGTTTGAATTTTGGGTGAAGTGCCTGAAAATGTTTGAAATTGTTGCCATGTTTCTCTTGACCACGCAATAAATGAATTTGTTTTTTTAAAAATGCGTGGCTTGTCATTATGACTAGTCGTGTGAAGCGCCACCGCCCTCTACTGGTCGCTCACAAGAGAACAATGCTATTCAGAAAGCCTGCGCAATGAGAAGAGCTGTCTTTTTGGCTCCCAAACGGCTCCTTAGATTTTTGGTTGTGTAATGTTGTACTATCAATAATTATAATTATTAGAAATGACAACATCAAACAGCAACACAAACTACCTGAAAATGCAAAACAATCAAAATATGAACTATTCAGTGCTGTAACAAACTTTACAATTCTATTTTAGGCAATTTAGACAAAAAAATATTCTGTGAAAAATAAAAATAAACAAAACAAAAAGCAAACCAACAGCAGTCTCTAAGATTGAAAGATTGAATGCACGCGATACCATAAAAATGAGTCCAAATTTCACTCGTTTTTCTGCTTCCGGCATACATTTTTCATAAACTCCTTTTTTTTTTTGTCCTGCGTATTGGACTCCATTTTCACCCAACACCCATAGAGAGAGCCCTTTCCCTCTTTGTAATCAAGTGTGACGTTTTGCAGCAGAATGGCAGAATTTATGTCAGTTTATAGCAGCCCGTTGACACAAAAAGATCATAGATGATACAGCGCAAAATAGCACAAAGTGTGCTAGCAGCAAGATGGCCATATATTAAGCATCAAAGCCAGCCAAAATAAGTTATTTTGATTGATTGAATTTGAGCGTGAAAAAGGGGTACGGACCCCGAAAAGAAGAACCAATGATCCGACGAGACGTCCTTTTTTTTTTTTTTTGTCCCGGCAGTGTGCCTGCAGGACAGCGTCCTGGCCTTCTGGAAGCACGGCATGCAGGGAAAAAGCTTCAAGTCCAATGAGGTGAGCGCCACTCGCACCCAACCAAAATAAGGCATTAAGCGGGAATATGTTCATTATGGGCAGCACGGCGGCTCAGTGATTTGGGCGTGTGCGGCACAGTTCTCAGGTCATGAGATCGAACCTCCTGTGTGGAGTTTGCATGTTCTCCCCGTGCTTGTGTGGGTTTCCTCCGGGCACTCCGGTTTTCTCCCACATTCCCTAAAACAGGGGTGTCAAACTCATTTTAACTCGGGGGGGCCACACGATAAAACAAACATTCTGTCGGGGGCCAGACTAGTAGATTAAAGAGATAAATAAGAGAAAGAGGCAGAGAAAAGAATAGAGAGGGCGGGACAATGAAAGAGAGAGAGGGAGAGAGCGTGAGAAACAAAAGAGATAAAAAGAGAAGTCGTGAGAGAGGGGGAAAGAAAGGGAGAGGAAGAAAGAAATCCAAAGAGAAATGGAAAGACAGAAGGTGAGAAAAGAGAAAAGAAAGTGCAAAGGTTAGGAAGAGAGAAAAGGAAAAAATGAAGTTAGAGCAAAAGAAATTAAAAAGACACAGAGAGAGAAAGAGCAACAAAGGAAGAGAAAAAGAGAGACACAGAGAGTGAAATAGACAGAGAGGTAGAAAAGGTGTAGAAGAGTGAGAGAGAGAGAGAGAGAGAAATAAATACAAGTGCAGTGTCTTTGTTCGAGGCACCTGGCTTTGGCAACATCAAGTAGACATATTTCAACCTGCAGCTTGTTTTTCTCTTGCGCTTCTCTGGTGCAGATAATGGATGGATGTTCATGATGTCGGCTGAATTGAGCCTCAAGTGGGTTGCGTGAAAGCAGGTTAAATGGAGCTGATTTATTTCGTAGAGCCAAGTCATGAATCGGTTTTATGGGATTTTCATGGACTTCATAATTTTAATTCTTCTTCTTTTATATTTCACACATACAGTATTTAGCTTCTTCTTGTTTATCTCTCATGGTAGCAAGCATGCTCAATAGCTGCCTGCTATTGAATCGTTGACTCACCTGCCAGGTGTCGGCCAGCCCACCTGGCCAGGTGTCGGCTTCCACAGGGGGAAGGTTCCCTGCCCGTCAACGCCCACGTGCAAGGCTCGCTCGCTCGGGTTTTCACTGACAATTTTATCCAAATCTCCGTAACTGGGATGAAGATCTCATGATTTCTATCCGGTGTGAAATATCACTAAAGGAAGGGATAGTTAAAGGGATAGTGGGTGTTAATTGGCTTTTTTTTTCTTTTTGTGTTCTTTCTTAGTGCTTATTTCTCTTTTATTTATTTATTTATTTATTTATTTCCGTTACTTTTCTTTGTCTGAGTTCTAAATCTAGTGAAAGCTAGAGCTCTTGTTGGTGATAGGAATGAGTGGAGAGGTGTTGTAAAAGGATAGTGGGATGTTTGGGCGTGTTCTAAGGGATGGGCAGGGCACCTGTATGATGCGGCAGGGGTAAACCAGCGAAAGCTGTCGGGCCCTGCTTAAAAAGAGTGTGTTGTGTCACCCTGACCCGAGTGTCATGGCCGCTTTCTCGTGTCCCGTTTCATCCGGAGGGACGAAAGCATGACTGACTGAGGTGCCTAACTTGTTTGGGTGTTTGGGCATTTGGGTTGGCCATGGGCCAAAAAAAATTGTGTGTTTTTTGCTATTTTTTTTCCCTTTTTCATTTTCTTTGTTATTGTATGTGTTTGTCTTGCTGTCAGTCACCCCGCTTGAGGGATATGACCTAGGTAGATAGATTTCTTTGTCTGGTCTGACTGTGTGTCTCGTAATTGGTCAGGTGACACAGGAGATCTGCGACCCCAGCAGAGTGTTCCGCCTCCTGGGTTCCGACAGGTTGGTACACGCCCACCTAGGCCACGCCCACTCCCTCGTCGTCACGAAATCCGAAAGTCGTGGCGTCTGGCGAGAAAATGGCAGGTGGCCATCTTTGACTTTCCCCTGTTTTGTCTTTGCCACCCTCCCCCCCTTCCTCTCTCCCCTTTTGTAGGGTGGTGGTCCTGGAGAGCCGTCCCACAGAGAACCCTTCGGCGCTGAGCAACCTTTACATCTTGGCGGGACATGAGAACAGTTACTAGCAACGTTTTTTTTTTTGTTTTTTTTTAATTGCCTTTTTACATTTTTTTATTCCTGTGCAAAGTGCCGTCGCACATCGGGGAGGGAGCATCTTTTCTTTTTTTTTTTCCTGGGAGATTTATTTTAGCGCTCGTGATCCGACTGGCGAGCATTATTTAAAAGCAATATTTATTCGCGGCAGCGGCGGCGCTCTTTTTCATCTTTTGGGCTTCTGGTTGTAACGCGACGAGGAGTCCGCCGGACAAACGAGCTCCCGCTCGCTGACTTTTATTCACTTGTAAGCACTTTGGAACATTTTTCCCTTTTTAGGTGAAATGTCAAAGGACGAGATGAGGGACGCTGTGCTTCTGTCTTTTGCAAATTCTTCTTTTTCATCAATAAAAAAAATGAGCGGAAAAGCAGAAAACAACTGCTTCGAATTTGCTTGTGCGGTCTGGGGGGAGAAGGGGGCATGGCTTATACCGGAACATTCACACTAAAAGTGTGTCGATTTTTGCTCTTTTATACTTGTCAAATGACTTTTGCCTGGAGAATAGAATAGAAATCCAGGAGTGTTTTGAGGCCAAGATGGATATGGAGTGTCTCTCGAAACTGCACGAGCCAAGAAATAGGAAAAGTGTTCGATGCTTCTGCAGGTTGGTGTACACCTTTTTTTCTTGATTTCTTGTCCTATTTTATATCAAAACTACTCAATATAACACCCAAAAGCGTTGCAAAAGGGGAAAAATCTAGACACATATTCAGGTCCATTTCCATTTCAGAATGAAGATTTTATTTTTGTCAGGCGGCCATTATGTTGATAAAAGAAATGTGGTCTTGGTGGGCTTCCCCTCCCTGCCCATCGCTATGGCAACCACCCCACAGACGCAAGCGGGACGTTTAAGCAAAAACGGTTTGGGGCAGGAAGCTTGCAGCCAAGCCTTTAAAGTAAAAGCTGGAGTTTCAGAGGGAGTACCGGTACTGTGTATTATTCACTGCCTCCTGTGGTACAAAAAAAATGGATTTCAATCATTAGCTGAAATACACCAACTATCGTATAAATGTCTTGGTTTTTTTCCAACTGTCGATGAAAATATTTGCATTGATGTGACATAAAATAAGGCTCATCTAGATGAGCTGACATGACGGTCGGTCATTTGCTGCTACGGGTGCCCTCAAAGACTCAATAAACGGTCAATTCTTTTCCCTTTGTTTTTCTTTTTTCGCCTTGATTTTCAATTTGGTCTTTTTCCCTTCCATTTTTCTTATTTCATCATTCTTTTTACATCTTCTCTCTTTCCTTGCCTTTTCTTTTTTTCTCTTAGATTCCTATTTTCAGGATTTCATTTTTCTTTTAGTATCTTTTTCTTTGTTATCTTTTCTGCTTTCCCATTTCCCTTTGCCTTCTGTTTTCTTCTTTCATTCTCTATTTTTTCTTGCTTCTTTTTCTATTTCTTTTTTTACCTTTTCTTCCTTTCTTCTCTGTATCTTTAATTTTCTATGTTGTCTCTGTTTTCCCTCGTTTTTCCCTTTTCATCCTCTTTTTATCTATGCAAAGGCCGGGCATTAAAAACATCAAAGAAACAGTACTTCGTATTGCTCCTTTTGTCTCGTAGCACTTGTTTCCAGTTATGCAAAACGATACAGTTACATATAAACGCTGTCCCTTTAACAAGATTCATTTTCTTTCCCTTCTCATTTGTCTTTGTGACTTGCGGGTATCATCTTCCTCGAGGCGATTTTAGTCCTTATTTCAGAGTCTACGCCAGGGGTCTCCAACGCTAGCTAGTTTTTTACTTTTTTTGCATGCGCTCTAGCTAACTTTAGACATTTTTTTGCCAGCTATTAAGCTACATTTTGGCCTCTTTTAAGCTAGCTATTTAGCTCCCTTTAATTTTTTGATCTGTTTACCTTTCAAGCTAGCCTTTAAGCTATTTAGCAAGGTATCTAGCTAAGTTGCTATTTTGGCAAGACGTATCTAAGTGCTAATGAGTAACAAAAAGTTGCTCTTAGCTTAAAAAAAGGTTAGAGACCCATGGTCTACTCGTCTTATTCTGAAGGGGAAAGAGGATGTAGGTCTTATCAAACTGAGTGAGTAACACCGTTGTCTTGTCCTTATGCACACATCACATCTGAGCCTCAGAGAGGAAAGAGAGAGGGAGGGGAAAGGGAGGAGAAAAGAAAACAACTCGGGACTTTTTTTGTTCTTTGCAGTAAGTATTCTTTTTGTTTAGATGTTCTGCCGACTTTTGCAGCATCCGAATTTGTCATTCCTCCAAGAAGTTTGCAAGTTTTGCAACCTTGCGGCGCTCTCGCCCGTTTCTCAGGTACTTTTAGAAGCAACGGTGCCCTTTTGCATCAGGACTCCTATTGCAAGTGCAGTTCCACTCCAGACCAGTGGAGACAGTGGCGAGTTGAAACCTAACGAACGATTGTGACTTTGATTTCGGAACGTTTTTTGTTCCGATGGAAAATAATTCTTTTTTTTTTCAGCATCCCCGGCATGGACAAATACGAGAAGATGGGCAAAATCGGGGAGGGCTCTTACGGCGTGGTATTCAAGTGTCGGCACCGGGATTCGGGCCGCGTGGTGGCCATCAAGAAGTTCCTGGAGTCTGAGGACGAGCCCGCCGTGAGGAAGATGGCGCTCCGGGAGATCCGGATGCTCAAGGTGGGCCCCCACCTCTCGCTCTCACCACTTCCTTCAAAAATGGGGTTTTGGCATCTCACTTGAGCTCACGGGCCACAATCATTTACAATGAGCTCCTTTTTTCTAAGAAGTTGATTGCCCCTTTTAAAAGCCAACCACAAATATTCTTTATCCACACGTTATCCTTTTATCCAGTATGTCGTGCCTCAAAACGGCACCGATTTGAGCAAAACCCGGGAACGGATTGGCGTTGGGGGTAAGAATGCAAAATTCCTTTGGCGAAAACAAGTTTGTTGCCCCGAAACCTTCTTTTCGGGCACGACAGACCTTTGAGAGTGGGGCGACGGTTGCCGGGGGTGACGCCGGCTTTACGCTAACACTTTGCTTTTATTGTGGCGGGGTTTACGTGCGTCCTGACGCATGGCTCGCTGCTGTGCGGCGATTTCAGCTTACAAGACATTTTTAGATCTTTTGCCCATAATCATAAAACGTTATGCATGAAATGCCTTCTGAAAAATATGATTTTATAAAATTAGAATTGAAGTTGTCAGAGCGACGCTTTTAGTGTATAGAATTGCTCAAACTATCAAATATTTGAAGAAAATCACCCTTGGCCGTTAGGGCCATATTGTATTTATTATTTGTTCATGATGTTCATTAAATTTACATTCAAATATTTACACATCTAGAAAAAAAAAACGTATAAAATACAAAGCGATTTTTCCCTTGTCGACGGCACAGAAAATCTGAAAATAATAAAAACATTTTGGCCTTATCACAAGAGGGGGAAAAAAAGCTCTGGATCGCTTCAAAGAGCCCTCACGTTCGTAATCGACACATCACTATTTTTTACCTGGAAACGGCTCCCGTTGTTCACTTCAAAGATTCGGCTTATAGAGCCGATATGTTTGTCAACAACCTATCACTATTTCCAAAGAAGCCGACTCTCGTTGTTGAGCCAACAAGCTGGTGCGTAGAGCCTTTACATTCACGAGCTCCCGTCGGTCATGTCAAAGAGCCGGCTCATAGAGCCATGACGTTCGCTGATGACACCACGATAACTCGAAAGCAGCTGTCTCATTATCGGTGGAATGATGGCTCCTGTCGTTTACTTCAAAGAGCCAGCCACTCGAGCCGTTGCGTTCGTGAACATCACGTTCGTCAGGAGCCAACTCTCCATTGGCGGGGGAGACGGCTCTCGTACTTCACTTCAAAGAGTCGGCCAATGGTGCCGTTACATTTGTGAACAACGCATCATTATCTCAGCGGCAGCTGGCTCTCGTTGGTCCCATCAAAGAGATGGCTTATAGAGCCGATACGTGTGCCAACGACACATCACTATTTCCAAACTTCATGTTGAGCCAACAAGCTGATGCGTAGAGCCTTGACGTTCACGAGCGACACATCAGATTCAGAGATTCAGATATACTTTTTTGTCATTCTTGTACACGCGTATACAGAACGAAATGTCGATACATCTGACCCACTCAGGTTCTTTGAATGTACAGATATAAATAAAATGTTGTATTGAGTTGGAGTATTGAAGTACTAATAATATACTAGATCATTATAGCTATGTATAGTATTATACAGTAGTGCAAAGAGTGCAAGAGGAGCGGCTGACCAGATGTGCAAAATGGGCAGTCAGGTAAACAAGTCACTATACAATAACAATAACACTGGAGTACGATAGTGCAGAGGAGAACGGATGTGCTAAGGAGTGGCTAGGTATCATGAACTGGAGCTGGCTCCCGTCGGTCACGTCAAAGAGCCGGCTCACAGAGCCATGACGTTCTCCGATGACACCACGATAACTTAAAAGGAGCCGGCTCATTATTAGTGGAATGCTGGCTCCCGTCATTGACTTTAAAAAGCCAGCCACTCGAGCCGTTGTGTTTGTGAACGACACGTCACGATCGCAGTCAGGAGCCCACTCTCGATTGTCGGGGGAGACAGCTCCCGTCCTTCACTTCAAAGATAGAGCCGCTATACAAATAAACATAACTTGGAACGTTTTGACACGTCACTCTCTTGAAAGGAGCCGGCTCCCGACCGAATGGGAGGCGGGCCCTGCGCACACTTCACTTGATTGGTGGAGAGCCGGCTCCCGTCGTCTGAGACAAAAAGCCGTCACGCTCGCGAATGACGCGATTTTTGTCCTTCCCCTTTCAGACCCTAAAGCACGGCAACCTGGTGAACCTGCTGGAGGTTTTCCGCCGCAAGAGAAAACTTCATTTGGTCTTCGAGTACTGCGACTACACCGTACTCCACGAACTGGACCGACACCCCCATGGGTCAGTACCCCGCACCGCACGTACCCCCCACTTTGAATACCGCAAAAAAAAAAAACTGGGAGAGAGCAGTCGGAATTGTTTGTCAGTATAGCGAAATAACCGGGGCAACGCGTATAAAAGGGGGGAGAGCAAACAATGACTGCGTTTACAAGCAGACTTCCTGTCGGGTCCTTCAATGTAAGAGCATTTAGACATTTGGAAGCAGTGCGCAGAAGGAAATTGATTGTAAAAGCAGTTATTTGTGTGCTTTTATGCAAAGAGAAAATTCAGCAGACTTCCTGTAGGCTCCTTCAACATAAAAGCAGTCTTTTTCAGGTTTTAACTTTAGAAGACTTTTCAATCTGTTTCGGGGACGTTTTAGTTCATGTCATTTTAGTCATTTGTTTGTACTTTTTCGTTTTATTCTACTTCGTTTGTTACCTTTTATCCTTGCCAAGTTTTAGTACCTTTGTTTTACTTTTAGTTCTTTTCAATATGTTTTTTCCTATTTCATACTTTTCAAGGGTTTTTTTAGTATTTTTTTTGTACTTTTTAGTTTTATTATTATTGGTTGAGGGTGTCCCCTGCCCACTGCCCGAAGATAGCTGAGATGGGCTCTAGCACCCCCGCGACCCTACTGAGGATAAGCGGTGCCGATTACGGACGGACGGATAGCTTTATTAGTTTTATTTGTTTTTTATTTTGGGGTTTTTTCGTACTCTGAACCTCACCCCCCTTTTTTTCCCTCCCTTCCTCAGTTTTAGCACCTTTTTCTTACTTTTCAGTATTTTTGGGGATGTTTTAGTACTTTGAGTATTCTTGGAATTTTCCTTCCTTGGTTTTAGTACCTTTTTCTTACTCTTCAATTACTTTTGAGTAGTACTTTGGAGTATTGTTTTTCCCCATTCCGGTGGATTCGGTAACGTTTTTCCTCTTTCGGTACGCAGAGATCTTTTATTTTCCCGGCTAGGTTTCAGAAGCTTCGTCTCACTCGCTGTTCGAATGTCGATTTTTGCGAAGCGGGGGTCGTGCACTTTCGCAACTCTGTCTTTTTTTTTTGCGCGCAGCGTTCCGGAGCAGGCGGCGAGGAGCATCGCCTGGCAAACGCTTCAGGCCGTGGACTTTTGCCACAAGCACAACGTGAGCTGCGCCGAGAGCTAGCCCCGTGGCTGGCGCGGGTGCTGTAGCGCCGCCCGCTGTCCTTTCCTGACGCTCGCTCGCCCCGCAGTGCATCCACCGAGACGTCAAGCCCGAAAACATTCTCATCACCGGCCGCAGGGTGGTCAAACTCTGCGACTTTGGATTCGCCAGGATACTCGGTAAGAAATACTAATACATTTTAGTACTTTTTGAACCTTTTCAGTCAGTTTTTAAATACTTTTTAAATACCTATCAGTTGGTCTTGGTACGTTTTTTCTTTCTCATACTTTTCAGTGTGTTTTTTACTTCTTTGTTTACTTTGGAGTACTCTCCAATACATCTTGGCTATGTTTTACTCCTTTTTTATATTGTTTTTAAATACTATACTGTATAGTTTCGTTTTACCTTGGAATACTTTCCAAAACGTTTTAATACCTCCTTTTGAGTACTTTTTAATAAAAAATTTTAATGCTCTTCCGCAGACAGACTGAGGAGATAATTTCTTCCTCATGCCATGAGGCTCTTGAACTCCACCCGGGGTAGTGAAAGCCCACCCCCACATTTGCATATTACCCTATTTTTATTAGTGTTTTTTTCCGCAGCACTATTTCAATACTCTATAGCAAAATGTTATATTGGGTATTTTTGTATTCTATATCTTTATTTTATAATTTCATTTTTAAACACAAGGATACTGATGGAAGTGTGAATTTCCCTACGGGGATGAATAAAGTATCTTGTCTATCTAGACATCTATCTAGACATCTATCGAGACATCTATCTAGACATCTAGACATCTATATCTAGTCATTTAGACAGCTATCTATCTAAATAACTATCTATCTATCTAGACTTCTATCTATCCATCTAGACATCTATATATCTAGACATCTATCTATCCATCTAGACATCTATCCATCTATCTAGACATCTCTCTATTTTCTTGCTTTTTAGTTCAATACAATTTTAGTCTTTTTTTTATGTCATACTTTTTGGTATTGTTTTCTTTTTCGTACTTTTCTTACTTTGGAGTACTTTTCAAGACCGTAGTACTGGATGCACTTTTCGGTAGTACATATACTTGAAACGAGGTACTGCCGAGCGTCGTCGCTCGAAAACTGCCAGGTAGAAGGCTGTGGGATGCGTTTTTTCAAAATAAGAGTCTGTTTTTTTCAGCAGGTCCGGGTGCGGCCTACACGGACTATGTGGCCACGCGTTGGTACCGGGCCCCCGAGCTTCTGGTGGGGGAGCGTCACTACGGGCCCCCGGTGGACGTGTGGGCGGTGGGCTGCGTTTTGGCCGAGCTGCTCTCCGGCGCCCCCCTCTGGCCGGGACGCTCCGACCTGGACCAGCTCTACCTCATACGCAAGACGCTCGGTAAGTAAAAGCCGATCCCCTCGAGTCCTGTGCCGAGGGTGTCCAACTCGCCTGAGCTGGGGTGGCTGGAAGGACACATGCTGGGGGCCACACGAGTAACAGTGAGAAAGAAAGGGTGGAAGGAATACAGAGAGAGGGAGAAAGAGAGGAGAGGGAAAAGGAGAAATAAGGCAGAAAGATAGGATAGATAAGGAAAAAAGACTGAGTGACAGAAAAGTGAGAAGTAGGGGAAAAAGAAGCAAAGAGAGACAAATTGATTACTAGAGAGAGACCGCAAAAAGTAATGGAAAGAAAAAAAGAGGGGGAGAAAGAGGAAAAACAAGAGAAAGCGAGAAATCCAGGGCCAGTTGTTTTGTGAGCGCCTCATTGTTCCACGGGCCACATGTTGGACACCCCTGGTTTTGACCGCCGGTCCCAAATCTCAAAACCCAGAAACCCCAAAACCCCTTCCCCTACCCCGCAGGGGACCTGACAGCCCGCCACCGGCAGGTTTTCAGCAGCAACCGCTTCTTCGGGGGCCTCCCCGTCCCCGAAACACCGCAGACGGTGAGGGACCCTGGCCACGCCCACTCCGACCCCCTTCTGACCCGGTTTCCCCCCCCTTTTAGGAACCTCTGGAGCTGAAGTACCCCAAACTTCCCCAGCACACCCTCAGTCTCATGAAGGTACTTTTTTTGCAGTTTGTAAAGGAAGTTGATTCACTTGGTTGGATTTGGAGGCTTGGTTTTAACCACCTGGGTCCGAATACTAACAAAGGGCTTTTTACAAGTGCTACCAAAACTACACTCTTAATGGGACAAAATACACAACAAATTACAGTAATACAGCTACAGAATCCATCCACCCATTATCTGCACCGCTTAGCCTCAGTAGGGTTGTTGGGGTGCTGGAGCCCATCCCAACCATTTTCGGGCAGTGGGCAGGGGACACCCTGAACACAGAGACAGACAATTCGCCCGCTCATTCTCACCTAGGGACAATTTGAACCGGCCAATGAACCTAACATGCATGTTTTTGGAATGTGGGAGGAAACCGGAGTGCCCGGAGAAAACCCACGCAAGCACAGGGAGAACATGCAAACTCCACACAGGAAGGTTCGATCTCAAAATTTTCAATGTGTTCTTGACTCTAGCCACCTCCCACTAGGGGGATATGGCTCCGGTATACAGCTACAGATATGCTCCCAAAATAAAACTACAATATTACTACAAAAATACTTCAAAACAAAAATTCTACAGAAATACCATTATAATGCTAATAAAATACTACATAAATACACCTACAATACTCCACAGTAGTATTACTACAGAAATGCTTCCAAAATACTACACAAATACAAATATACAACTACAACAATACTACAAAAATACAAGTATAATAGTATATTTATGTTCCCAAACGCAAAGGAGTTGTGCCCGCCTCCAAGTGGGCGGGGCAAGCCATGCAAATAAGACCCCCATTGTGCCCAGGCGTGTCTACGGATGGACCCAAGCGAGCGCTGGGCCTGCCACCAGCTCTTGCGTCACCCCTATTTTGAGAGGCGGGGCTACGTCCAGGCGGAGGCGGGGCCTCGTCACCACGCCCATAGGAGGGCCGGCCTGCCCACTCAGGTGAGTCACAGCCACACCCTCGTACGAGCGGACAGTGAAAATAAACGGTAGGATACTCAGACGGTATCCGTCCGTAGCGTTCTCTCGTGACCGCTCGCTTTCTGATCATTCGACAATTTGGGGTACTGAAAAATGTTCCCGTTTTTATGCCAAAAAAAAAAGAAATATTTGGACTGTGTTTGTTTAGGGGTCAAAGTTGAGAAAGCCCTTATCAGCAACGTGATAAAGACTTGATAAAAATGTCAATGATTTAGCGAAAATACCGGATTTTCTGGACAAAATTTGCCAAATATTTGAAATAGGTACACATACAATCTTCTTTGATACCGATTAGTCACTCATATGATTCTTACCAAACGCTGTTGTTTCTTCAGTTTTAATCTCATGCGGCTTCTAGTTCGATGCCTTCTTTGTCCCCATAGTCCAGGGGGGCAAAGGCCAGGCAGGGCCCCCTCTCTGGGCTGCTGTGGAATTTTATGTTGTAAAAATACAGAACCGAATTTGAAAGTACGTCAACGTACGTATATTGCGAGGCACCGACAATATCCTTCAAATTGGAAGACTATCGACCTCGGGACAACGGTATCGGTCCAAATAGTAGTAGAGCATCGATAATATTGCTCTATTTGGACGGGTGGGTTTGGGCCTCAGTTGTGTAAACGCACTTGTGTTAGTGTTTGCCGCAGTTGAGGGGCAGCAGCATCTTCCCCGTGGCCAACGAGGACGCCGCCAGGAAGCGCCGACTCGCTAAGCTAAGCTACCGACTGCCAAACATCTAAAACGGCGAAAAGACGACTAAAAGACGAAGCCACGTTCGGCCGAGAAACGACACGGAGGCCGCGGCTTCCGAGAAGACTATTTATTGAAACTGGACGAGGTGGGCGGAGCCACCGATCTGTGACGAGCGCCTCGCGGCGCCACTCGAGTAACACCAAAATAAAAGTAAAGAATCAATTCAAAAAATGTGTTTGAATCCTTTATTCTAATCAATGAGAATAGCGTGAATTGATGGCCCACGTAGGAAGAAGAAAACCTCTCGCGCTCCCAAAATCCCTTATCTGGAAACATTTTTGGCCGATGATGTCAAACCCAACTTTAATCAAAAAATATTGACGGTGACGTTATGTTCGCTCGTGACACGTCACTATATAGAAGGGAGCCGGCTCTCGCCGGGTGGGGAGTCGGCTTCGGTCACTTCCAGGAGTTAGCTCAAAGACCCGTTTTGTCCGTTTTGTTTTCTTAGTGACGCGCCTTCTTGGTGGTAGTCTGCTCCTGACGTTCAATTTCGAGAGTTGGCCCAGAGAGCTGTTTTGTTCACTAATGAGATATCACTTTCTCAAAGGGAGCGGGTGCACGATTGGTGAGGAGTCAACTCCTGCATTTTACTTACAAGAGCCAGCTCATAAAGCCCTTTTGTCGGCTAATTACATATCACAATCTTGAAGGGAGCCGGCTCTCGACGGGTGGGGAGTCGGCTTTGGTCGTTCACTTCCAAGAGTCGGCTCAAAGACCTGTTTTGTTCGTGAGTGACGCGACGCCCTATCGGCAGGAGTCGGATCCTGACGTTCAATTTCGAGAGCCGGCCCAGAGAGCTGTTTCTTTTGCAAATTAGATATCACTTTCTCGAGGGGAGCCGGTCCACGATCGGTGTGGAGTCAAATCCTGCCTTTTACTTACAAGAGCCAGCTCATAAAGCCCTTTTGTCGGCTAATTACAGATCACAATCTTAAAGGGAGCCGGCTCTGGACGGGTGGGGAGTCGGCTTTGGTCGTTCACTTCCAATAGTCTGCTCAAAGACCTGTTTTGTTCGTGAGTGACGCGACGCCCTATCGGCGGGAGTCGGATCCTGACGTTCAATTTCGAGAGCCGGCCCAGAGAGCTGTTTCGTTTGCTAATGAGATATCACTTTCTCGAGGGGAGCCACTCCACGATCACTGAGGAGTCAACTCCTGCCTTTTACTTACAAGAGCCAGCTCATAAAGCCCTTTTGTCGGCTAATTACTCGTCACTATCTTGAAAGGAGCCGGCTCTCCGTCGTTCACTTCCAAGAGTCTGCTCAAAGACCTGTTTTGTTTGTGAGTGACGCGACGCCCTCTCGGCGGGAGTCGGCTCCTGACGTTCAGAGAGCTGTTTCGTTCGCTAATGAGATACTTTCTCGAGGGGAGCCAGTCCACAATCATCGAGGAGTCGACTTCTGCCTTTTACTTACAATAGCCAGCTCATAAAGCCCTTTTGTCGCATTACACATCACTCTCTTGAATGGAGTCGGCTCATTGAGCTGTTAAGTACATCACACTCTCCCAAAGAGTCAGCTCACCAAGCCGTTTCGTTCGCTGATGACACATGACAATCTTAAAGTGGAAGGGGGCCGGCTCTTGACCGGATCGACTTAAGAAACAAAGAGGTTCCTTTCGGTTTTGGTCCACAAAAGAAACCGCTTTGAGATGTTTATTAGATTGCGCACGTGTGAATGAAAATAAAGGCGGCCATCGCTCCATTCGAAGCGAGCGAGAGAAAAGGCGACAAAGATGGCTGCTCTCCCTCCGTCACGGCAAGTCTTCCTGAAGTTGAAGACGAGGCAAAGCCGTCCTCAAACGCCCCAGGGTCTTCTCCTTATCTCGGACGGCCGGAAGATCGCTCACAAAAAGGTACTCCAGCTTCCTGAGACACAAAAACACCGAAAGGCATCAGGGAAGGTTTCCAACGCGCACACAATCGACGAGCGCTACACGACGCGATCCTCTTTGAGAAAAACGACATTTCGAGTCACGCATGGAAAAAGTCGCCCTTGCCGGAAATGAAAGAAGACACGGTTGGCTCAGCTCAAGATACTTGGAAGGAGATTTGATTCCGTCGAAATGAGCCGGAGTCGACACACGTCAATCAACGAAGTCATATTTGACAGAAATGCTATGATTCATTTAGTCACTCATTTTGTCACTAAGTTTGCCCTCCCCCTGCATTAAGCCCCGACGTGTCCTATTTGACCACTAGATGGCACAGTGCTGCTTAGTACGAGCGAGGGTTCATGATTTGCAGCAGAGCGTGGCAGCAGGATGCCAGACAAACATGGCATCGACTGAAGTGGGGATTTCCCAGTGTCAAAAAATACACGTTTCTCCACTTATGAATATTAACAAAAATGAACTCTGCCATGTCATTTTGCCTGGTATTCAAATCTTTTTTTTTAATTTACTGAACGTTTTTCTACCCCTAGGAGGTGCTAAATTCTACACACTGTCCCTTAAAGTTAGGTGTATCAAAGTCATTGGAGCTTGGGGGCTACATGGTGATTCAAAAAACTAACAGGGTCCAGAATAGTAGATTATAGAGAGAAAGAAAGAAAATAAGGGGAGAACAGAAAAGAGTGAGAACGAGAGAACAGAGAGAGAAGTGAAAAAGAAGGCAGATAAAGAAGAACAGAAGGAAACAATGAGTGAAAGAGAGAGAGACAGAGAGATAGTGGGAGAAAATGGCTGGATTCAAACCCTTGGCAAGCTCGTTTGACCCACCGTCCCTTTAAGGGATGCATCGAAACCCCGCCCCCTGCCAAGAAGCGCCGGCGACTCGCCTGAGTTTGTGTAGCGCCAGGAGTCCCCTGTCGCTGATGTTTCCGCAGGAGACCACCTCCATGATGAAGATGCTCTCCTGCAGGTTCTCCATGGAGGACAACCTCTCCAAGCAAACGTCCTGGATGGAGGTGCACCGACGCAGCTTCAACTCCTCCAGGTGACGTAGACCCTCTGCACCAACAAACACCTTTTGTTACCCTGCTTTCCGGTCTCCCCGAATAAGAATATTGAAGCAAACTGTCAAGTCCGAGACCGTTTGAAGGTTCTTTTACCAGTTTTAAGTGCCTTCACAGTCTTGAGACAGCTGTTTAGGATATCAGCCCATGACAGGAAAGAATTTAGAAACGTTACAGAAAAATAAATCGACCTCTTATATGTTGTGCGACAGTTATTTACAGGTTGCTGACGCTAGAAAAGGTACACCAGGCATTCGACCTTTCTGTACAACTGCCAGTTGGAGAGGGGGAGGGGCCAAGAGAGGAGGAACTTAAGTCCATCTCCTTGGTCGCGCTCCTAACTCTGGGAGGCCCTTCCCCCACCAAACTGCATTTATTTAGGCAGAAGAAAGAAACGCCCCTTTCAAACAAACGTGATACCATCTGGTTTAGAAATACACACTTTTTGTGAAAGTACCCTAAGCCCACATTACAATCTCTCCCTTTCCTTCTACCTCACGTGGTGCTCGCCCTGAACAGCGTCGCTAAAAGTAAGTCGGGTACCGTGGTGATCGAACGATAAAGGCTCTTTGAACTCGGTCAGACATTGTTCACACACCCTTATCAGATATAAAGATTCTACTGTCAACTTTTGAAGGACACTGCGAACATCACGCCCCGCCTTGAATTGGCTTGTAATGGACCATTCGAATCAAGTTGGACTTGTTTGCGTTCTAACTGTAACAGGTTGAACTTTCCATCTCACATTCTTATGTTTCTTTTCTGCAGTTTTTTGATTGGTATTATTTCAGTTGAAGTGGCTCGGGCATCTGATAAGGATGCCTCCTGGACGTCTCCCTCGGGAGGTGTTCCGGGCATGTCCCACCGGCAGGAGGCCCCGGGGGGAAACCCAGGACACGCCGGAGAGACTATGTCTCTGGGCTGGCCTGGGACGGCTCGGGATCCCGTCGGACGAGCTGGATGAAGTGGCTGGGGATAGGGACGTCTGGGCTTCCCTTTTAAGGCTGCTGCCCCCCGCTACCAGACCCCAGATAAGCGGAAGACAATGGATGGATAGATTATTTCAGTGTTTCCAATCCTGCCATGGATCAGGTCCCTTTCCTCACATGGTTCGTCTGTGCCTTGCTATAATCGTATCGATTAGATTATTGATTTGGCTTTTCACCATTGCGTGTTTCTGCGTATTTGGTGCTTTTGGGTTGTTAAGTCGGGAAAAAGGAGAGAGTTTGACTTTCTTATTGTTAACGGAACGCTTTGATACAGTCATGAGATCAAACATCCTGTGTGGAGTTTGCATGTTCTCCCCGTGCTTGCCTGGGTTTTCTTCCACATTCCAAAACCATGCATGTCAGGTTAATTGGCCGGTCCAAATTGTCCCTAGGTGTGTATAAGCGAGTGAGTTGTCTGTCTCTGTGTGTCCTGAAATTGGCTGGCAAGCAGTTGAGGGTGTCCCCTGCCCACTGCCCGAAGATAGCTGGGATGGGCTCTGGCAACCCCGCATCCCTACTGAGGATAAGCGGGGCAGATAATGGATGGATGGATATATGTATGTGTGTAAGAATATATGCTTCAGGTGACTTTTGTCAGGAAGCTGTGCGGTCCTCGACTCACCCAGATAGTCGAATCCTCGGTACATGATGCAGGAGTCGGTGGCGTCCACGGCCTGGATCTTGAAGCGGCCGAGGGGTCCGCAGGGCAGCGCGTTGTAGTCACCGTGCCAGCGCTCAGAACCCAGGAATCGAACCTTGGCGCCACATCGGAGCAGCCACTCGGACGCCGCGCGATCCGCACCCACCGCCCGGATGCGCTCGGGGTCCACCCTGAAAAATTGCAATACTGTCTCCAAGAATATGGAATCTGATACGGTTGTCTTTTATGGCTGTTGATAGCAACCTATAAATCCTTTTTGAAAATAGTGATGTACTCAGTGGGCGGGGCTTAGCACAGAGGCAAAGGAATACTCGGGCTGGTCAAAAGACAGAGGAAAAGAACGCTGCAGTAACTGCTCAATCATAGTGTGTGTGCCAGAAGCGAGGGAAAAATCTTATTAATAGTGGTTTAAGAGGCTCCCAGCAGACACTCATAAAAAAAAAAAAAAGTTGTCAAATGCATTCAAGTGAAAAGATTGGGCCTAGGCACTCTTCAAAAGTGCTCAGGTTTCCAGCGCACACTTCATATGCTACAGATCTTTATTTTCTTAGCTCCTGAAGTTATACACTAATTTACATGCTGTTTTAGTCCACTTATACTCAAAAATACTTGTCCTAAGTTTGACCTCAGCCTTGAGTGCATTTCTTAAGAAGGATGTCGTAAAACGCCTGCGCTTTGGAATGTTTTCTTTGGTTTTCAGTCTGATAACAATGATTTATCACCTCGCCTGGGGGGTTGGAATGTGTGTCGCGCTCCATTCTGTCCGGAGGAGACCTATCACCCTTCTCACAAGCATCAAAGGACTATTGGGAAATTTGCATCGACGACGGCGCGGACCAATCAGCCAGAGGCTTGGTCATGGGGCGTGAACATTTCATCGGCATGGGTAATAAGATGGGGAGACTCAGAAACCCCGTCGTCTTTTGCACACGATTGTAAAATTGGCACAGGCAGAGACCTGATCGTCCAACTCTTTGATTTGGCTAAATAAATTCATACGTGGACTATATGCGGCGCTCGGCTCAATTATTTCCCCGACTTCTGGGCATGCTCCAACTGTACGGAATTAGACAAGACACGTGAAGTCTCTTCGGAGTCAGATTTCAGTTTAGGAAATGTTAAAACCTTACACTCTAGCAAACTGTTAGCGTGTAGCCTAAATGCCAACAGTAGTCTTGTAAAAACAGCGTGGGCCCAAAATAAAAACGGACACATATTTTGAAATATAGAACTATAGAGGTGAATAATGTATCTCATGGAACATTGTATGTCCTACGATTGTCAAGGTTCTTATGCTTCTTGTGAAGGGGACCTTCTCGAGAAGCATATCTTCAGTTCCTCACAATGAGGTTTTCCTTGCTCGCAGGTCGGTTTCAGATCAGGGGATGGTGTCATTGTGAATTTGACCGACTGAAGACTCTGCTCTAAGATCCGGACTGACAATCCAATACTTTTGTCCCTGCGGCTGGCTGGCAACCAGTTCAGGGTGTCCCCTGCCCACTGCCCGAAGATAGCTGGGATGGGCTCCAGCAACCCCGCGACCCTACTGAGGATAAGCGATACGGATAATGGATGAATGAATTTGCATGCTGAGCAGAAGAGACAGAATGCACCAACTTGTTGAAAACCGCATTGAGCCAACCCCAGAAATGTCTCCGGTTCGTCTCGTTTTGCTTCGTAAGAGAACGCACCACCCTCGTTAGCGTCTTCATCTGAAAAAGAAACAGGAATTTGCTCACATTTCTCAAAACAATCTTCAAAAAACGACATTTTTCCTTCGACTTACCTTCAAGCTCCGCCGATTTGTTTACATGTCACCGGCAGCCATTTTCTCTGGCGCCTACGTCACCAATAACGCGCCCTCCCATTGGCCGCCTTCCCGGGGGCGGAACTCTCGCGGGATTTGAGGCGGGTTTGGGGTTTCGGACTAAAAGTCGGGGACGTCGTTGACCCGAGAAGGAAAAATAAAACGAGTTACAGAAAACGAAAATCTCCAGAAAAGACGCCGAATATTAAGGGTTTTCGTGCAACAAACAACAAGTGTGTCATGTTTGGGATCTTGCGGAAAAAAGCATGCCTCTCTTTGGAGGCGGCTAGCTTCAATTTGCTTCACGACACCTGCACAAGACATTTGCACAGGTAAGAAAACAAAACAATAAAAACAAAAATTAAAAAAAAAAACGTGAGAAATGGGTGCGCGTTTCCGCTGATCTTCTGCGTTTACGAAAAGTGCACGCTTCATTTCCCTGTTTTTAGGCAACTTTTACGTTTTGTAGCAATCAAAATGGACTGAATTCTTCTTATTTCTATTTTGTGTGATTGTCGTGAAAATTCTATCAAAGAATGACTCGTGGCGGACTTGTTTGCGTGCAGTGAGAAAACTTGGGCAGGGCGATTATGTAACAGCATTTCAGTCAAACCCCGTTATTCGCGAAAGGGAGGGTGGAAAGCCTCGGAATCCATAAGACATTCCAATCATCAATATGATTCACTTTCCCATTGACGCCGAACAGACTCTTTCTTTTTTTTTTGCACTTTATGATTCGAACTGGAATCGTCTTGTCAGAAATAACGTCGCCAATGTTTTTTGACACGTCCCCCCTCAGAAGAAGAAATCCTCTCTAAGAAGTCCGTCCTCATTAAGGTTCATTATTTTCTCATGGGGTCATTTGAGGGTCCGGTTCAAAGAGTCTCACTCGACCTGATCATGTATTTGACAGAGGAGAACCGCCGCATTTGTGTTACTCCGGTCTGTTTGACGACGGTGTCCCTTTCATATGTTAACCACTCTGTGAATAAATTCTTCGTAATAGAATAAAGGCGGTGCTGAGGTGATGGTTGGATGAGAATCGGGTCCTGAACTGATTACGTCTCCTCATGGGCTGAAACGAATGTCTCTTAATGTGTGTTTTATTTCAAGATATAAGGTGCTAGACGTAACCGAGCATTCATGAAAAAAAGACACAACAATACATAAATACTCATTTATGTATAAATAGGAGAACTGAGGAGCACGGTGGATGAGTGGTTGGCGCGTCCGCGGCACAGCTCTGAGGTCATGGGATCAAATCCAGCGACCGGCCATCCTGTGCGGAGTTTGCATGTTCTCCCCGCGCTTGCGTGGTTTTCCACTCGGGTTTCCTCTAAAACACATGCGTGTCAGGTGAATTGTGAATGGTTGTATGTCTCTGTGGCCCCTCTGATTGGCTGGCAAGCAGTTGAGGGTGGCCCCTGCCCGCTGCCTGATGATAGCGCCCTCTGTGACCCTATTGAGGAAAGGCGCGGTGCAGATGATGGATATAGGCTAGATATATCTATTTTTTTCACTTTAGTGTGCTTGTTTAGGATGGTGATGGCCCTCGGGAAGAAACTGTCCTGGGTTTGTCTGTTATTGGCAAAATAAAGGTAACTCATTGTACTGGGCGCACCTCTGCTTATGGCGGGTGTTTGCTCCCTCACTCTTCTTTTTATCCGTCAACGATCGAAACAATGCTGCGAGTTTTCTTCATTTAGTTTTCCCTGGAGTCACGAGATAAGAGTTACTATTTCTGGACAGGGAATCTTTTCATTTCGGGATATAAGCGCAAGAATGTTTTTTTTTTTTTCAAATGCACAAGCTATGCTTCTGTTCAAGATCGTCACTGTTTTCATGACAGGGTTTCTCAAAAAGTGGGGGCGTGCCACTCATCCAGGATCCAACCTACGCCCTTGGCAAAACATGAATCATATTTGATGCATTCATTTCATCTGCTGTGCTTAACATTCAGTGTCAGGTTGGGAAGAGCAAAGTGGAATGAATGTTTGGTGAATGTACTTGACTCTAGCCACCACCCACTAAAAAGGGGGAGGGATTAAAATGGTAAATGGTCTGCATTTCTATAGCGCTTTTCAAGTCAATGAAGACCTCCCAAAGCGCTTTACAATGTGCTTCACACTTACCCATTCACACACACACTCACACACCAATAGGGAGTCAGCCTCCAAACGTTTTGAGGATAATCAAGATGCTAAAAGGCAAATGGTAAATGGTCTGCATTTATATAGCGCTTTTCAAGTCAATGAAGACCTCCCAACGCGCTTTACAATGTGCTTCACACTTACCCATTCACACACACACACACACACACCAATAGGGAGTCGGCCTCCAAACGTTTTGAGGATAATCAAGATGCTAAATGGTAAATAGTTTGCATTTCTATAGCGCTTTTCAAGTCAATGAAGACCTCCCAACGTGCTTTACAATGTGCTTCACACTTACCCATTCACACACACACACACACACCAATAGGGAGTCAGCCTCCAAACGTTTTGAGGATAATCAAGATGCTAAATGGTAAATGGTCTGCATTTCTATAGCGCTTTTCAAGTCAATGAATACCTCCCAAAGCGCTTTGCAATGGGCTTTACACTTACCCATTCACACACACACACACCAATAGGGAGTCAGCCTCCAAACGTTTTGAGGATAATCAAGATGCTAAATGGTCTGCATTTCTATAGCACTTTTCAAGTCAATGAAGACCTCCCAAAGCACTTTACCATGTGCTTCACACTTACCCATTCACACACACGCACACACCAACAGGGAGTCAGCCATGTTCTTGAGTTCAAATTTGGGATCAATTTGAGTGCATTATTATTTACGGATATATCAATCAATGGTTCGACATGGTCAGTTGAGAGGTTTTCTTCGTCCTTGGGGGGTCAGGAGCGAAAATCATTGAGAAGCATCGCTTTGCTACCATCGAAATTTGTGATATTTTGAACACGTATTCATGAATAAGTGATGGGCCAGTCTAGAGGTAAGATCTTAGGCCCAAGACCAAACTTGGTCGGGCCTAAAATGTCAATCATTAGTTCGGGTTTGGTTGGGCTTCTCTTTCACTCTTTTTTTTTTTAAATTATCGACTCGTACTGTGTTTTGCATTTCCTTTTCTCTGTGGGGCCTGTGCGTGCCGAAATCACACTTTCTTCCTCCTCTGCCTCGCTCTCTCGACTAAAATATGCCAATTTGGGTTTCCTTCGGGCTCGGTCGATCGAATCGAGTTCATTTGTCGGGCTTTAATACCTGCGGGTTCGGGTTGGGCCAGATATTTTAAGTCACAAAGGGAAACGGCAAGTGAAAAAAGTGAAATCGTGCGTTTCAAAGGTCACGTTCGGGACGGGCGGCCGTCGAACCGTCGTGTCAACAAGGGGAGGCCCCCTAACCCCCCTGGAGGACCCCCTATTGACCCTCTGTGTTTTTGTTTGTTTTTTTTTAGCAGCTGCGACGTGGCGGTGGTGGGCGCGGGCATCGTGGGCCTGGCCAGCGCCCGGGAACTCATCTTGCGCCACCCCGGCCTCACCTTCACCCTGCTGGAGAAGGAGAAGGAGCTCTGTGAGACATTTCTGTCCTTTCCTTCCAACGTCCTGTGACAATCCTCTTCAAATCGCATACCTGTCGCGCTCCAGGGCTCCATGCCCTTACAAAATGTCGTATTTTCCCTTACAAAATACAAAATAATCTTACACCATATTTTTTTTCTCAGACGTGTTTATTTATGTCGTTTAACGTGTTATATTGTACATGTGTTTCCTTAGATCATATATATTAACATTAACATCTTGTTGTGAGATACTGAGTTGCTCGACATGAATTTATTATGAAAAAAGTTCAAAAATAAAGTTGCTTGGACGTTCACTGTAGAAGGAAAAAATACATGCAAATAGAATGAAGTAGAATAATACATTTTCTTATTCAAATTATGAATTCATTTTCTGTATTAAATTATTGTTGGTAATATACAGATTCAAGGGATAACCACAAACCTGTTTTTTTGTCATTTTCTCCTTTTATACTTCCTTTTTTCTTAACTTTATACAACATCATCATTCGTATTATAATGCATCAAAGCAAGTGAGCCGTTGGAGAGCCGGCTCTCTTGAAAGAGTTGAGCCGAAAAAGCCGCTTCTCTAAAAAGAGACGGACTTCCTTTCACTACTCTACGACCACATGAAATCTGATGTTTTTTAAGACCACGTGTATTTCAAATGTACTGTTTTTAGATCAGAATGACTTACGGTGTTTTGATTCAAGTTCGGCCATTGCGACTCGATGATTGTATCCAAAGAGAATTCAAAACTATGTTGTCATGTAGACCTACTGCTCTGCTTTCGCTTTGTTCACATGTGATCGGAATGATGCATGATGGGAAATCCCCAGGAGTCATGCGCAGAGTAGCATCAAACCGCTCGCTTCGTTTGCAACGAAAAAAACAATACCGAGAAAGAGGCTACTGCGGCCAACTCGTTTGACCCGATCGATTTGCCGTCTGGTGATCGTCGGTGTATACCGGATGGTACGCATCATTGACAAATTTGCCGTACAAATATCCTTGTACACGTCTTAAAACGCATCATAAACGTACTTTGTACGAAAAAACATACAGCTTGACAGGTATGCGACCCGTACTTTTGTTTGGGAGCGCATGTGTTTTGTCCTTTGCGATGACCTTGTTTGTCCTTGCTCGGTTTGGAGCGTCTCACCAGAGCGGCCACAACAGCGGCGTCATCCACAGCGGCATCTACTACACGCCGGGATCGCTCAAAGCGCGACTCTGCGTCCAAGGGGCCAAGCTCTCCTACAACTACTGCCAGGAGAAAGGCCTGCCCTACAAAAAGTGTGGAAAGGTAAGGGGCCACGCGGCAAGGACGCCCTCGTGTGGCGAGACGCGGCGTGACAACAAGTGCTGTCGATTCTTGTGCTCCGATGCGGCGTGAATTGGATTGGTACGACGTCGTATGGCGTGACGTCATGTGACAGCTCGCCACATGGCGTGACTTGTCGTGACGTGACGTCATGATGTGTGTGGCGTGGCGTCACGTGACGTCACAACGCGTGACGTGGCTTGATGCAGTTTAAAATGACTTGGTGTCACGTCATGTGACGTCTCGCATTGGCATGAGGTGACGTCATAAGGTGTGATGTGGCGTGGCGCCACGTGACGTCACGAGGCGCCACGTGGCGCAATGCAGTCTAAAATGACTTGGCGTGACGTCACGTTACGGCTCGCCACATTGGCGTGAGGTGACGTCATGAGGTGTGACACAGCGTCGTGTGGTGTGACGTCATGTGACGTCACAAGGCGCCACGCCATGCAGTCTAAAATGACTTGGCGTGACGTCACGTTACGGCTCGCCACATTGGCGTGAGGTGACGTCATGAGGTGTGACACAGCGTCGTGTGGTGTGACGTCATGTGACGTCACAAGGCGCCACGCCATGCAGTCTAAAATGACTTGGCGTGACGTCATGTGACGTCACGAGGCGCCACATGGCGTGATGCAGTCTGAAATGACTTGGCCGTGACGTCATGTGACGTCTCGCCGCGTGGCGTAACGTGACTTGGCGTGATGTGACGTCACGTGACGTCACGAGGCGCCACGTGGCATGACGCAGTCTCAAATGACTTGGCGTGACGTCACGTGACGGCTCGCCACATTGGCGTGACGTGACTTGTCGTGACGTGACGTCATGATGTGTGTGGCGTGGCGTCACGTGACGTCACAACGCGTGACGTGGCTTGATGCAGTTTAAAATGACTTGGTGTCACGTCATGTGACGTCTCGCATTGGCATGAGGTGACGTCATAAGGTGTGATGTGGCGTCGTGTGGCATGGCATCACGTGACGTCACGAAGCGCCACGTGGCGTGATGAAGTCTGAAAATACTTGGCGTGACATGTTCTGGCTCGCTGCGTGACGTGACTTGGCGTGATGTGACGTCATGTAGTGTGATGTGACGTCACGAGGCGCCACGTGGCGCAATGCAGTCTAAAATGACTTGGCGTGACGTCACGTGACGGCTCGCCACATTGGCGTGAGGTGACGTCATGAGGTGTGACACAGCGTCGTGTGGTGTGACGTCATGTGACGTCACAAGGCGCCACGCCATGCAGTCTAAAATGACTTGGCGTGACGTCATGTGACGTCACGAGGCGCCACATGGCGTGATGCAGTCTGAAATGACTTGGCCGTGACGTCATGTGACGTCTCGCCGCGTGGCGTAACGTGACTTGGCGTGATGTGACGTCACGTGACGTCACGAGGCGCCACGTGGCATGACGCAGTCTCAAATGACTTGGCGTGACGTCACGTGACGGCTCGCCACATTGGCGTGACGTGACTTGTCGTGACGTGACGTCATGATGTGTGTGGCGTGGCGTCACGTGACGTCACAACGCGTGACGTGGCTTGATGCAGTTTAAAATGACTTGGTGTCACGTCATGTGACGTCTCGCATTGGCATGAGGTGACGTCATAAGGTGTGATGTGGCGTCGTGTGGCATGGCATCACGTGACGTCACGAAGCGCCACGTGGCGTGATGAAGTCTGAAAATACTTGGCGTGACATGTTCTGGCTCGCTGCGTGACGTGACTTGGCGTGATGTGACGTCATGTAGTGTGATGTGACGTCACGAGGCGCCACGTGGCGCAATGCAGTCTAAAATGACTTGGCGTGACGTCACGTGACGGCTCGCCACATTGGCGTGAGGTGACGTCATGAGGTGTGACACAGCGTCGTGTGGTGTGACGTCATGTGACGTCACAAGGCGCCACGCCATGCAGTCTAAAATGACTTGGCGTGACGTCATGTGACGTCACGAGGCGCCACATGGCGTGATGCAGTCTGAAATGACTTGGCCGTGACGTCATGTGACGTCTCGCCGCGTAGCGTAACGTGACTTGGCGTGATGTGACGTCACGTGGCGCTGCGTGACGCAGTCTCAAATGACTTGGCGTGACGTCACGTGACGTCACGAGGTGTGATGTGACGTCACGTGACGTCACGAGGCGCCACGTGGCGTGACGCAGTCTAAAATGACTTGGCGTGAGTTGATGTCGAGTGGCGTGACGTCACGTGACTCTGTATGACGCCCCTATTGGCCGGCAGCTGATCGTGGCGGTGGATCAGGAGGAGGTCCCCCGTCTCAAAGCCTTGTACGAGCGAGGTCTTCAAAATGAAGTGCCGGGCCTCAGCCTGCTGGACGCGCAAGGGATTCGAGAGCGAGAGCCGTATTGCAAGGTAGGGACCCTCCCCCATCTGAACGATTTTATATATATATATATATATATATATATATATGTGTGTGTACAGGGTTGGGTAGGGTTACTTTAACTGGATTACTTTCAATGACTTTTGGATGACTCCAATACCAAATATGCTAATAAAAGACAAAAGAAACTAAATAGGAATCAAATGATGACTCACAACACGTGGTAAGCTTTCTCTCCTGGCTTTGATCTCTCTGATCCCCGGCAAAACTAACGTAAAATGATAGATCGAATAGAATAGATAGAATATACCTTTATTGTCATTGTCACAACACGGGATATATTGTGACAACGAAATTGGACGACTCCAGTTCCACATTTTACAGTGAGGATAAGGAAAACAAAGAGATAAAGGAACAAAGAAGATGTTTTAACTGTCTTTGTTGTATAGGCTTTGGGGGGGTGTATGAGGGGGTGAGGGACAGACAGAGATGGGCGGATCCAACTAGATGTTTGATCTTAATGTACACACGGTCCAGTGTTTTTCCCTAATTGCTCAGTCCGCGTGTTGAATGGATTTGGGAAGTACAGTCTTTAAACAGTCGACGATAAAAACTCCGTCGGGGTGTGCAAGCTGCTATTTATTGATAGCAGCGGGCAGGAGATTCAGCGCTATGCTAACGTTAGCATCCGGTGGAACGTAAACAGCAAGCACAATGACCACAGTTAGCTCTCTCTGTGCGACAGAAACAAAATGAAAATCAATCTAAACGGCTTGCCAACATCATTTTTGCCGTTCCATGTATTCCGTTACTCCCCAAGCCTGCACCAAATGTAGTACTTTGATTCCTATTTCGTTTCTTTTGTCTTTTATGAGCATATTTGCTATTGGAGTCATCCAAAAGTCATTGAAAGTAATCCAGTTAAAGTAACCCTACCCAACCCTGTATATATTCCGGTGTATATCATATGCCATCAGGGCATCATGGCGTTGGACTCGCCCAACACGGGCATCGTGGACTGGCGGCAGGTGGCGCTGCAGTACGGCAAAGACTTCCAGGAAGCCGGCGGAAAAATTCTCACCCAATACCACGTGGACGACATCTCGGTTGCCCCCGAGAGCCCGGCGGGCACCGATCAAGGTAAGAAGAAGAGATGACTCCGCCCCTTCCGCCACGCCCTCATCACCGAGTGCTCCTGTTTCCGCAGGACTCGAGTATCCCGTCGCCATCAGAGACAAGGAGGTGAGAGGCTTCCCGCCTAGGGCCGCACCAACTCATCGGTTCGTCGAAGCGGCGTGTCGTTAAGCGTCATGAGTGCGTCGGAAGGGTTCGTGGTACCGCTTTTGCCAGCCAGGGGGCGTCTTGAGACACTTTTCATAAAAGTAGCTTGCAGAAACCGAGAGAAAAACATCAAGAAATAAATCGAGTCGAAAGAAATCGCGATGGCATGTTTAACTCTAAACAATATGAACCCAAAAACATTTGTTAACAGCATTTGCAAAAGTAGGTTTCTATTTTTAGTATTTTTGGGCAGATGTTGCTACACCTAAAAATGGGTCCCCCCACAGAACCAAGTAAAAAATGACAGAAACATCTCTCTGAGTTAAAAACTTTATGCTAACTCATAATGCTAACAACCGGGGTTATAGATACATCCTGGGATCATCTTCCAGATCAATCACAACTCTTACAATTGCCGCGGGAATTGTCTAGTATTTATTTGTAACCCCCTTAATCACAAGGAGTCTTAAAGGGCTGCACAGACCACAGATAATTCAAACCACAGACTACTAAGACACCATCCCCTGAACTAGAACCTATATGAGGGCAAGGGAAAACTCAAAAACCTCAAGTCAAGTCAGGATTATTAGTGACGCCCTTAATCACAAAGAGTCTCAAAGGGCTGCACAGACCACAGATTATTGCAAACCGCCGACTATTATGACCCCATCCCCTCATCTAGAACCTACATGAGGGCAAGGAAAAACTCAAAAACCTTCACATGAGGAAAATGACGAAACCTTGAGAAGGGACAGTCTCAAAGGGCTACACAGACCACAGACTACTAAGACACCACCCCCTGATCTAGAACCTACATGAGGGCAAGGGAAACTCAAAAACTTTAAGTCGGGTTATATTTATTTGTGATGCCCTTAATCACAAGGAGTCTCAAAGGGCTGCACAGACCACAGATTATGACAGCATCCCCTGATCTATAACCGACATGAGGGCAAGGAAAACTCAAAAACCTCAACATGAGGAAAATGTAGAAACCTTAAGAAGGGACAGTCTCAAAGGGCTACACAGACCACAGACTACTAAGACACCACCCCCTGATCTAGAACCTACATGAGGGCAAGGGAAACTCAAAAACTTCAAGTCAGGTTATATTTATTTGTGATGCCCTTAATCACAAAGAGTCTCAAAGGGCTGCACAGACCACAGATTATGACAGCATCACCTGATCTATAATCAACATGAGGGCAAGGGAAACTCAAAAACCTCAACATGAGGAAAACGAAGAAACCTTGAGAAGGGGCTGCACATGAAACGTAAAATTGATAAGGTGGTAGAAAAAGAGTGTTTTACACATTTGCAGGTGTATTAAGTTATTTGACAAAAACTTGTATTTTGTATGATTTTATATTGTAAAATATTGCGTTGTTTAGCGCACTATTTTCCGATCCGTCCAAAACTTCTCGATTCGAATCGAGAGGAAAACATTAGAAATGTGATTTGTCAATGCGGGATTCACGGAAAGCATGCTGGAGCCATTCACAAATTGTTAAAAGAATGGTTGGTGGCAGCCCTATTGACGGACACTGGCGCCCCCTACAGGGCCGGGAGTTGCGCTGCCGCTACGTGTTGACCTGCGGGGGTCTCTACTCGGACCGTCTGGCGCAGATCTCCGGCTGCAGCCGAGAACCTCGCATCGTCCCCTTCCGGGGCGACTACCTGGTCCTCAAACCCCAGAAGAGCTACCTGGTCCGGGGAAACATTTATCCCGTAAGATGCAAACTCCGCACGCCACGGCACACTTGTTCTTCACGGGAGTCGAATTCTAAAACTTTTTGCTTCGTGCTCACAAAAAGGAAACATTAGGTCCAAGTGTGGTCTTCCTGTTCTGGGAATTGTTTGTGTTTGTACGGGTGCCCAAAATCCTTAAAAATGCTTTCATCTTGTGTTAGAAAAATGAGTGCATTTTCTTTGAAAATGCTAGATATCGTTGCCATGTTTTTTGTCACTCAGACTCCATAAAAAAACACATTTAATGAAGAAAAGTTAAAAAGAAAAAGGCTGCTCTGGTGGTCACATCCAGGGGATCAGCTCTACTTAGAAAGCCGGCTCTTAAGGCTCTGCTCACTGAGAAGAGCCGGCCTTTTTGGCTCCTAAATGGCTCCTCAATTTTTTTAATGTTATCAATGATAATAATAAAACATGAGATATAAATTAAAATATTCACAGATCTACAAAAACAAATTGTAAAATACAAAACGACACAAAATCTCTGAAAATGCAAAACAACAAAAATAGGAACTTTCGAGTGCAATAAATACAAAATAAAGATAAAAAAATGAACTATTCACAATTCTATTTAGACACAGATCCTCTGAAAAACACGCAAAAAATATAATCTAAGATAAGTCAAACAAAAACAAAAGATCAGCAGCAGTGTTCCCTCTAAGTGGCGCGCGTGCGCAATCGCGCACTGCCTGCACATTCTCAGCGCACAATAAAATCGAGCCAGCTCACAAAAATCAGGGCTCGAAATTGCTAATTAAGAAGCGAATGAAGTCAAAGTTACAGTGCATGAAGGTAAAAATACACGGGTTCCCCTGACGTTGTGTCCTAAATGCGGTAGTTTGAAGTCGAGTCGAAGGAGAACGAAGTTGAGTAAAGTAAGTAGAGGTTTTCGAGAACCGGCTTCTTCGGCTTGGCTCACTAAAAGGAACCGGCTCTTTCAGGTCCTAAACGGCTCTTCGGGTTGTTTTTGCTTCTTTCATCCCAACATGACCAAATATAATGTAAAATTATGCACAAAATGACTTAAAGGAAGGGGGGAATAGAACAAAAAAGAAAAAAAATACCAAAATGAAAAAGTAGTAGGAAAAATTTAGAAAAAAAGCCAGAAAAAAAAGAAAAAGAAATGTAGGGAAAAAGTAAATAGAGAACAAAAAGAAAAAAGTAACAGCTCGCAAAAAATAATCACAATGCGATTTTTTTTTAAGGAATTTTTTAAAAAAGTAGAAAAAAACACTGAAAAAAGAAGAAAAAGTTTGTTGCATTCAAATCATTTCCAATGATATCAAGTGAATCTTGTTGCCAACATTCTACTTCCACTCAAAAATGTGATGAAGTACAGTTCTTATCTTGCAACCGACGAAATAAGCCCCTAAAAATGTGAATATTATGCGATAAAATATATCAGGAAAAAAAAAAATGGATATCTTCTGAAAGAATTGTAAAAACAAATGACGTTTGTAGGCCATCGTACATGAGTCAATTCATTCAAAAGTGAAAAATGATTTTGCATTGCCGGAAACTCCGCAAAATGTAACGTGATGTCAAGTTTTGATCATGATTTAGTTGCCACACTTGGGATTGCCGTTGCTCACTGTCGTTTCAAGCGTTGCTCACCGACTTTGTATGAACGCTCAGACCCGTAAGGAAAATGACAGGGAACATGAATCAGCAGTAACATTCAAAAGAATGCAAATTTAGCTCCAATTTCTTTTTTTGTGTTTGGTATCGAACTCCATTATCACCCAACATCTCTAAAACCTTTTCTGTGTTCGTCTACAAGTGTGACTTAGCCAAATGTTCAAGCAGAATGTCAGAATTCATGTCAGTTTACAGCAGCCCATAGATAGGAACAGCTCACATTAACACAAAGATGGCGACTTCATTTTGATTTTTAGTTTTTTTTTTTGCTGACATTCCTCTTCAAATATTTTGCTCTTATGGATCTTTGGGTCCTGCTCTACCTTCACGCATATTCAGAAGTGTCGAGTGCCAAAAACCAGCAAAGGTATCGGTCTTCTCTTTGTGGCAGGTGCCGGATCCCCGCTTTCCCTTTTTGGGGGTGCACTTCACGCCGCGCATGGACGGGAGCATCTGGTTGGGTCCTAACGCCGTCCTGGCTTTCAAGCGGGAAGGATACAAGATGTACGACTTCAACGTCGGGGACCTGGCCGACGCCCTCTCCTTCAGGTACCCGAGTCGCTTCCGTGACAATAAGACGAGCGGCAGTCCTAAGCAGCGACGAGCGACTTCGTTTCAAAAGTACCCTAAATTCCGCTACTTTTTTCCCCGAACGTTCAACCCTGCGGCTTATTCAGCGATGCGGCCGATTGATGTTATTTTTCTAACGGCCGCCAGCGGCGCTCGAGTACAAAAGGTAAGATTTAGACCGGTGGAATAGATGCGCAGAGGAAGACTGCAACCTCTTAGCTTGTGCACAAATGAAATTAGCGTGGACATATCCTCATCATGCAAATTGCAAAAAGAAAGGCGCATGACGCAACTTTCAAGCTAAACGCAATCGAGCAGTCCGATATAGAAAGAAACAGGGCTACCGCACGTAAACTTTACTTTGCAAGCGTGATGCTAGCGTGTTTTGGAATAAGAGAGCGTGGGACGACGTCTCTATGACATAGTCTCTTTCCCATACTGAAGGAAGACGACTTTGATGACGTCAGTTATAAGAAGGAAGATGAGGACAGTTTACCGTGATTTTTACAAGTACGGTATGTTTTATTTAACAGAGCCGTTTACTGAGTTGCGAGCGTGTTGCTAGTAGCGTTTTGCTTCCCTTCACAGGCACGGTTTGGGATGAAAGTTATAATATTATTATTAGCGCTTTGAAAACTCTCTCGGTGTACCGTCTTTCTTTGTAAATATGTGTAACCATGTATAATATGTATTTACAACTGTATATTTTTGTCATGTATTTATTTAGAGACTTATTCTAATATGTTTTGTACGAGCAAATGAGAAAGAAGGGGCGGGGCAAACGCGGGCTGACGGGAAGTGGAGTAAAGGTGAGACGTGTTTGTGGACACGGCCGACAATAGTGGATATATATTTTTCCCACCCGTACCTTTGGAAATATACACATTTTTCCTTGGATTACTTTCAACGGGCACCCAGACTCTGCAGGTCTGCATTAAATCTTAAGTACCGGTATCATTTCCCGTTCATTTTGCCGGCTGTGGTTTTTGGACTGTATCAGGTATGGGTTAATTTCGTGTTTGTATTGCGCTTTTACAATGTGGGCGCATGCGGCTTATATACAGGTGCGGCTTGTGTATGTACAAAATCGGTTTTCCTCCCGAAATGTGGTGGGCGCGGCTTATAATCAGGTGCGCTCTATAGTCCGGAATTTACGGTAATTCCGTTCCCCCCGTACGGCTAACACCCAGAAGAAGATTCCGATTCAGATTCAGATCTAGTTTATTGTCATTCTTGTACACGTGTATACAGAACGAAATGTTGATACATCTGACCCGCAGTTTCCTTGAATGTACAGATATAAATAAAGTATTGAGTTGGAGTATTGAAGTACTAATAATATACTCAATAATTATAGTTTTATACAGTAGTGCAAAGAGTGCAAGAGGAGCAGCTAACCAGATGTGCAAAATGGGCAGTCAGGCGTGTTACTCTCAAAATAACTGTCCGTCCTCTCAAATAGGCCAACTCTCGAAAATTGCTTTCAAAAACAGGATTTAAGTCAAATCCCGTTTCTTTCTTTGTCCCTTATCGCAAGATGTCTCAAAGGACTGTACCATGAGACCATCCCCTGATCTTAAACCGACACGCAGGCAAGGAAAAACTCAAAACCTTGAAACCAGAAACCTTGAGAAGGGGGATGACCTCAAGTCAGGACCAGGGTGCCGTGAAACCTAGTTTGGGGGAAACTAACTGGATGTCACTGAACAAAACATGAACGTGAGACAAAGAAAGGTGCCATTTAACATAATACTGAAAACACTCACTAGTTGTTACTGAACAAAACACGAAAGGGTCGACGCAATTTATGTACCGATACGTGGATATAAGCAGACACATCATGTGAGGAATTCTGACGAGTTGTTATTGAGAAAAGCAATCGCCTTAAAAAAAAAAATCACAGTTTGGGGAAGACTTACTAGTTCTAACTGAACAAAACATGAAAGGAAGACAAGGCCGGATATTCAGGGAAATAACAGCCCCCTTTTGACAGAACATAAAAGAAAGCCTGTGGGTATAACAATACAGAGTGTTAATACACATTGTCTTGGCAACGCTAACGAGTTCTAACTGAACAAAACATGAAAGGAAGACGACTCATGATATGTTTCGCTACGTAGATGGTGTGTTGTAAAACCTAATTTGGGGAATATTGACAAGTTATAATTGCGAAAAGCAATCGCCTTAAAAAAATCACAATCTGGGGAAGACTAACAAGTTCTAATTGAACAAAACATGAAAGTAGACAAGGCTGAATATTTAGGGAAATTATAGCCCCTATTGACAGAACACAAAAGAAAGCCTGTGGGTAT
Organism: Urocampus carinirostris; assembly: GCF_059441175.1. Taxonomy (NCBI): domain Eukaryota; kingdom Metazoa; phylum Chordata; class Actinopteri; order Syngnathiformes; family Syngnathidae; genus Urocampus; species Urocampus carinirostris. The sequence continues at coordinate 36,070,419 of NC_142363.1, read as the reverse complement.
AACAATACATAGGGTGTTATTACACATTGTTTTGGCAACACAAACTAGTTCTAATTGAACAAAACATGAAAGAAAGACAAGGCAGAATATTTCAAGAAATAACAGTCCCCTGTTGACAGAACATAAAAGAAAGACAATGCAGGATACGTACCAGCCTGTGGGTATAACCATACAGAGAGTGTTATTACACATTGTTCTGGCAACACTAACTCGTTCTAATTGAACAAAACATGAAAGGATGACGCAATTTATGTACCGATACAAGGATATAAGCAGACACATCATTTGGGGAATTCTGACGAGTTGTTATTGAGAAAAGTAATCGCCTTTAAAAAAAAAAAAAAATCACAATTTGGGGAAGACTAACGAGTTCTAACTGAACAAAACATGAAAGGAAGACAAGGCCGAATATTTATGGAAATAACAGTCCCCTTTTGAGAGAACATAAAAGAAAGCCTCTGGGTATAACAATACAGAGAGTGTTATTACACATTGTTTTGGCAACGCTAACTCGTTCTAACTGAACAAAATATGAAAGGAAGACAAGGTTGAATATTTAGGGAAATAACAGTCCCCTGTTGACAGAACATAAAAGAAAGACAATGCAGGATACGTACCAGCCTGTGGGTATAACACTACAGAGAGTGTTATTACACATTGCTTTGGCCACGCTGTCTGAATCTAACTGAACAAAACATGAAAGGAAGACAAGGCTGAATGTTTATGGAAATAACAGCCCCCTTTTGACAGAACATAAAAGAAAGACAACGCGGGATACGTACCAGCCTGTGGCTATAACAATACAGAGTGTTATTACACATTGTTTTGGCAACGCTATCTAGTTCTAACTGAACAAAACATGAAAGGAAGACAAGGCTGAATATTTATGGAAATAACAGCCCCCTTTTGGCAAAACATAAGAAAAGACAACGCAGGATACGTACCAGCCTGTGGCTATAACAATACAGAGTGTCATGGCAACACTAACTCGTTCTAACTGAACAAAACATGAAAGAAAGTGTCGGCAAAGAGGAATAGAATGGATAAGGTGACTTTCTTCGTTTGTCGTCAGAGGCCTTCAGAAGCTGGTGCTGAAGAACCTGACGTACGGCGTGGGCGAGATGTACCGCGCCGTTTTTATCGGCGCCCAAGTCAAACTTCTGCAGAAGTACGTCCCGGACATCGCTCGCCAAGACGTCCTCAGGTAAGGAGGCTCCCGTCGTCCCCGAACGCGAAGAAGTCCAGAAAAAGGCGTTTCCGATGCCCGAGAACAAGGCGTTTGTACGGGGGCTGGAAATCCTTGATTTTAAGGTTCCCCGACTGAATACTTGAATTCTGTCATGTTTGATGGAGGTCTGTCACCATTAAGTGAAGGAAAATTGAAAAGTGTGTGTAAAAAATGACGCCGGCGGTGGCTCCAGTCCACATTATGGGGTTGTCATGTGACAGACGGGTCTCTGGAATTTCAGCCCTTGTCAGCTCTCCCAATCGGCTCCTGGAACTGCTGTTTTTTTAGTCATACATTATTAATCATGATAATAAACTCGCGGAGTTTGCATGTTCTCCCCGTGCTTGCGTGGGTTTCCTCCGGGCACTCCGGTTTCCTCCCACATTCCAAAGACATGCATTTTAAGTGGATTGGCCGGTCCAAATTGTCCCTAGGTGCGAATGAGCGAGTGAGTTGTCTGTCCCTGTGTGCCCTGCGATTGGTTGGCAACCAGTTCAGGGTGTCCCCTGCCCACTGCCTGGAGATGGCTGGGATGGGCTCCAGCCCCCCCGCGACCCTAATGAGGATAAGCGGTACGGCTAATGAGATGAGATGAGATGAGATTATCAATCATAATAATGAACTCATTCGTCATTTTACTGTGTGGTGGAAACACATGAAATTGTCAGGACCGGAACGGAAACAGGACCCAATTGCGTTATGTTTCTCAGTTTTATTAAAGGAAAGAGGAAGGGCTGCGCCAACGAACCGGTGTTCGCTGGGCACTGGAGGCAAGTCGCTCTCGTACTCAGATTGTGATCCTGTCACAGACCAGAAATAGACACAGGACCCAATAGGAGGGTCGAAGACAGGCAGGAATTACGAGTCGTTAGCCGGGACTGGAGAGCAAGGGCGGTGTCGAGTTCGGAAACGAGGTCGGCAACAGGAGGCAGGCAGGTCACGGGGCAAAACAGATCAGATAACGGGCAGGCGGAACCGGGCAGAGTCAGGTCCGGAAACAAGTCGGCAACGAGGATCAGGCAGAGAAAAAACGGGGACGGAACAGAGTCTGACTTAAGAGCTTGCCGAGCAACGGTTCGCATAACAATCTGACAGGGATCCCTTGGAAGTCGGGGGTTTAAAAGGAGTTCAACAGCCAATCAGCTGTCCGGGCTGTTGGCGCTAATTAAGCAGTCGCAGGTGCTCTGAATCGGCAATCATAACAGATCGGAACACGAGCGATGGCGGTGTCAAGGACGGAAACACAGGTCGAGAGCTGGGACAGGTTAGCAAAAACGTGGTCGGGGTCAGAAACGGGTCGTAAGTCGGGACGGGAGAGCAGACGTGGTCGGGATCAAGAATAGGTCGTAGCCAGAGACAGAGGGGAGCAAAAGTGGGACAGGTGGGAGTCGGGGTCAAAAAAAGGCTTGCCTAGTATACACTGAGGTTTGCAGACGGACCATCAAACGGGGGATTGACAGGACTGGGTTCAAATACTGACAAGGGAGCCAATCAGAACCCACGGCAGTTGGCACCAAATGAGCAGGCACAGCTGAGTCACATCAGGAATCGTGACAGAAATGGAAATGAAAATATACAAAAACAAAAGTGTAAAACACAAAACATCCCTGAAAATGCAAAACAATCCAATAAAAACTCAAAAATGTCCATTATCACCCGACACCTTTAGAGTCCTCTCCGTGTTTGTAAGTGAATGTTGAGGCCGAATGGCAGAACTCATGTCAGTTTATAGCAGCCCATAGATAGGAACAGCTCACTGTAGGACACAGGTGTCAATCAGGCGGCCCGCGGGCCAGATCAGACCCGCTAAGGGATTGAGTCCGGCTCGCGAGACAACACTCAGAGAAGCGCAAGAGAAAAACAAGCTGCAGGTTGAAATATGTCAACTTGCCTCGAACAAAGACGCTGTACTTGTATTTCTCTCTCTCTCTCTCTTTCTCTCTTTTTTCTCTTCCTTTGTTGCTCTTTGTTTCTTTGTCTCTCTGTGTCTTTTTAACTTCTTTTGCTCTAACTTCCTTTATTCCTTTTCTCGCTTTTCTTTTTCTTCCTACCCTTCGTGCTTCTTTTCTCTCCCTCTGTCTTTCTATTTCTCTTTGGATTTCTTTCTTCCTCTCCCTTTCTTCCCCCCTCTCTCACGACTTCTTTTTATCTTTTTTGTCTCTCTCTCTCTCTCTCTTTCTCTCTCTCGCTCTCTTTTCCACCCCTTTTCTCCCACTCTGTCTCTCTCTTTCACTCTCTGTGTCTCTCTTTTTCTCTCTCTTTGTTGCTCTTTGTCTCTTGCGCTCTCTGTGTCTTTTTAACTTCTTTTGCTCTAACTTCCTTTATTCCTTTTCTCTCTTTTCTTTTTCTTCCTACCCTTCGTGCTTTCTTTTCTCTCCCTCTGTCTTTCTATTTCTCTTTGGATTTCTTTCTTCCTCCTCCTTTCTTTTCCCCCTCTCTCATGACTTTTTATTTCTTTTGTTTCTCACGCTCTCTCCCTCTCTCTCGCTTCCTTTGTTGCTCTTTTTCTCTTTCTCTTTCTGTGTCTTTTTAACTTCTTTTGCTCTAACTTCCTTTATTCCTTTTCTCTCTTTTCTCTTTCTTCCTACTCATCGCGCTTTTCTTTTCTCTTTTCTCACCCTCTGTCTTTCTATTTCTCTTTGGATTTTTTTCTTCCTCTCCCTTATTTTACCCCTCTCTCATGACTTTTTATCCTTTGTTTCTCATGCTCTCTCCCTCTCTCTCTTTTTCTTTCTTTGTCCTGCCCTCTCTCCTTTTCCCTCCCTCTTTCTCTTATTTTTTTATCTCTTCTTCTTTCTCTTTAATCTACTCGTCCGGCCCCCGACAGAATGTTTGTTCTATCGCGTGGCCCCCGAGTTCAAATGACACCCCTGCTTTAGGACATGCTAGCAGCAAGATGTCGACTTTTTTTAGTCATCAACGTTGTTTTGAAGGTGCTGGAAAAACAACCTTCAAAAGTCCTTAAAAAGTGCTTGAATTTGAAAAAAGGATACGTGATTTTGTGTTTGTTCCGCAGGGGTCCGTCGGGGGTTCGAGCGCAGGCGCTGGACCGTGAGGGCCACCTAGTGGACGACTTTGTGTTTGACGGCGGCGTGGGCCAATTGGGAAGCCGCGTCCTGCACGTGAGAAACGCCCCCTCGCCCGCCGCCACTTCCTCGCTCGCCATCGCCCGAATGGTCGCCGACGAGGTGGAGAGCCGCTTCGCTCTCTGATCGCACCCGGGGAGGGAGCAGGAAATTTAGGGGGGGTTAAATGGACTAAGTGTCATATTTGCAAAAAACGAGTGCTTCAAAGTAGCGATGTGTCATTTGTCAACGTAACGGCCTAATGAGCCGACTCTTTGAAGTGAACACAAAAAAAAGGAGTCGAAGACTCATTTGGACTCATTGTAGTCATGTTGTGGGCAGGGTTGAGTAGGGTTACTTTAACTGGATTACTTTCAATGACTTTTGGATTACTCCAATACCAAATATGCTAATAAAAGACAAAAGAAACTAAATATGAATAAAATGATGACTCACAACACGTGGTAAGCTTTCTCTCCTGGCTTTGATCTCTTTGATCTCCGCAGGGTTGGGTAGGGTTACTTTAACTGGATTACTTTCAATGACTTTTGGATGACTCCAATACCAAATATGCTAATAAAAGACAAAAGAAACTAAATATGAATAAAATGATGACTCACAACACGTGGTAAGCTTTCTCTCCTGGTTTTGATCTCTTTGATCTCCGACAAAACGAACATCAAATGCCACAGAAACAAAATGAAAATCAATCCAAACAACATCATTTTTGCCGTTCCATGGATTCCGTTACTCCCCAAGCCTGCACAAAATTGAGTCATTTTATTCATATTTAGTTTCTTTAAAAAGTAAGAAAGTAAGAAAGTAATCCAGTTAAAGTAATCCTACCCAACCTTGGTTGTGGGCACCAAAGTTTCAAGGAGTAGAAAGATAAATATCACAGAAGTGTAATACAGTTTGCATCATTCATTATTTGCATAATATATTAATGAAAAACAACATCAAAATAAAGAGCTCTTTTTCGTGATCTCAGCCAAAAGAGCCGTTTCCCCTTAAAAAAGCCGGAATTCCCCCTAAAAGGCAGAAAGAAGGATACAAACTATGGAAACCCAAAGTGACCAAAAGGTAATGTTTTTTTCTTATTTTTTCTGCCTTAAACAAGAATTTTAGGGGTCAAGATGGCCGCCAAAGATGTCTGCTCCCTTTATGTGGAATAAATACCAATTTATTTGCCTATTAGTATTAAAAAATGCATATTTATATGATGGTTCATGAATTGTTACTTATTCTACAAATCAATATTGTTTTTTTTAATGAAAGAAGCTCAAAATTACACAAAGTGCCTATAAAGGGGATCTGTGTATTCTTTGACCACTAGATGCCGCTGTATTTTCGTACGACAGTAAACGAGTGCTCCCAAGCACAAGGAAGAATACAAACTACGGAGACTCGAAGTGACCAAAAAGCAGATATTTGTTTCTTCTTTTTTGTCTGGGCCCGTTTGCAAAATCCATAAAAACAAGATGGCCACCGAGATGTCGGCGCCCTCTAGATGAGCCTCGAAAGGAGGTTGACAAAGATGCATTTTTTTTTTTTCTTTTTCGTGCCTTTTTCTCTATTTTTGAGTCTCCATAGTTTATACTTTGCCTATGCATTGTGGCACTTGTTTTCCATAATACAGCGGTCGAATGACACACTGCCCCTTGAAATGAAGGAAAAGCAATATTTTGTGATTTGGGAAATGTCGAAGCATGCTTTAATGACATTTCCAATGTATACTGTAATTTTATCTTTTTCATATAAAGCTTTAGCCATAATCGGCACATTTTGCATTCAAGAATGTTACCGTTTTATATAATAAAGAGACGATGCATTTTTTTAAAAAAAAAGTCACCCTTTTAAATTTTGTTTTGCACCCCAGGACGTGGGGCGGTACCAATGTTCCCTGTCATTTTCCTTACGGGTCTGAGCGTTCACACAGAGTCGGTGAGCAACGCTTGAAACGACAGTGAGCAACGGCAATCCCAAGTGTGGCAACTGAGTCATTGTCAAACATGTCCAAAACTTGACATCAAGTTACATTTTGCGGAGTTTCCGGCAATGCAAAATGATTTTTCCCTTTTGAAGGAATTGACTCATGTACGATGGCCTACAAACGTCATTTGTTTTTACAATTCTTTCACAAGATTTCCATTTTTTTTCCCTGATATATTTTGTCGCATAATAGTAACATTATTGGGGCTTATTTAGTCAGTTGCACGATACAGAACTGTATTTTATTACATTTTTTTTAGTGGAAGTACAATGTTGGCAACAAGATTAACTTGATAAAATTGGAAATTATTTAAATGCAACACAAACTTTTTCTTCTTTTTCCCTGTTTTTTTTCTACTTTTTTAAAAATTCCTTTTTAAAAAAAAAATCTTATTGTGTTTATTTTTTCCCAGCTGTTACATTTTTTTTCTTGCTTTTTTCTTCTCTATTTCATTTTTCCTTTTATTTGTTTCTTTTTCTTTTTTTTTGGCTTTTTTCTAAATTTTTCCTGCTCTTTTTTTCTCCTTTTCTCTCCTTTTGTTTCTTTTTTTCCCAGCTCTTCACTACTTTTTCATTTTGGTATTTTCTTCTTTTTTGTTCCATTCCCCCCTTCCTTTAAGTCATTTTGTGCATCATTATACATAATATTTGGTCGTGTGGGGATGAAAGAAGCAAAAACAACCCGAAGAGCCGTTTGGGACCCGAAAGAGCCGATTCCTTTGAGTGAGCAGGGCCGAAGAAGCCGGTTCTTGAAAAACTCTACTGACTTTACTCAACTTCGTTCTACTTCGACCTTGACTTCCAATCACCGCATTTAGAACACAACATCAGGGGAACCCCTGAATTTCGACATTCATGCACTGTAACTTTGACTTAATTGGCTTCTTAATTAGCAATTTCGAGCCCTGATTTTTGTGAGCTGGCTAGATTTTCCTGTGCGCAGAAAAGCTTTGGGCGGTGCGCAATTGCGCGCACACACAGCTTAGAGGGAACATTGGTCGGTACCCTGCAGCCTTGAGGCTCTCTTGGGCTTTTCCAGAAAGGTTTGGAAATGAAAAAAGATGGGGGAATTAAATATACATTTATTATTAAGTGACTTTTTCTGTAGTACGATAAACACATTCTTTGTCATGTTATGGTGCGGCGGACCCAAGCGCAGACACACGAACTGCATTACTAGATTTTTATAGGGCGGGCAAAGGAAAATAACAAAAAGTGCTCCACACATGGCAGCGGTGACAAAACTAGTAACAAATAACAGTGTGAAATAAAAATCACGGCTGGCCAAGATCATGACGCCCGGAATAGATTGACCAACAATACCCATGTTGATAAGGTCCAACAATGGTCCGACAGCTTTTGCTGTCGAAACAGTCCTTTAATACTGGGTTCTTGCTTAGAGTTAGGCGTGGGTGATGAGGAACATTTGTGGGGTCCTACAGTTCTTTTGCAGCCTGGTCCCTTCTCACAGTTTCTTTATTTTCCTCATGTTGAGGTTTTGGGGTTTTTCCTTGCCCTCATGTAGGTTTTAGATCAGGGGATGGTGTAATAATATTCTGTGGTTTGCAATCATCTGTGTTCTGAGCAGCCCTTTGAGACGGTCCCTTCTCACGGTTTCTTCATTTTCCCCGTGTTGAGGTTTTTGGGTTTTCCCTCACGTAGGTTTTAGATCAGGGGATGCTGTCATAATAGTCTGTGGTTTGCAATAATCTGTGGTCTGTGGAGGTCTTTGAGACTCTTAGTGATTAAGGGCGTCACAAATAAATATAACTTGAGGTTTTTGAGTTTTCCCTTGCCCTCATGTAGGTTCTAGATCAGGGGATGGTGTCATAATAGTATGTGGTTTGCAATAATCCATAGTCTGTGCAGCCCTTTGAGACTCTTTGTTATTAAGGGCCAAACAAATAAATATAACTTGACTTGAGGTTTTTCCTTGCCCTCGTGTAGGTTCTAGATCAGGGGATTGTGTCATAATAGTCTGTGGTTTGCAATAATCTGTGGTCAGTGCAGCCCTTTAAGACTTCTTGTGATTAAGGGCTATACAAATAAACATGACTTGACTTTGTTGATGTTCCTTTTTTTTTTTTGCATATGGATTGTAAGAGCACTACCTTGAGTGCCCGCTGGGGGCAGTACAAACATGTCTATTGACTTTGTTGTCATAGTAGCGCATCACCGCAACTTTAAATATATATTCTTTTTATGGCCTTTTATATTTCTATGGCTGCATTTTATTCTGTCCTCACGTTTTATGACATTTTTATTTACGTTAAATAAGCTTATTATAAAGTCAGTCTACACACTTTTAAGTATTGTTATTATTTTTTCCGCTGGCCATCAAAGTTGTTAAATACATTTAGTAAGAGGTTTTTGATATTGTTTTATACTTTTAATAAAATGTTACTTGTCATCTATGAGATTATTTAAAAAAATGGTTGTATTTTATAAATTGTGTGTGTATATACAGTATATATATTTTAGAGAAAATATCGTTTCTACGCCTAAATTATTAATATCTTATGACTACAGTTGTTATCGTAATTGTAAATTTAATTTATTGGGGAGAAAAAAACAACATAAAATCAACTCAATTTTGTGTTTTATTTTAATTTTTATTATTTTTTGCTAACCCGCCCGGCTGCCGACCGGCGCCTCCTCCCGGTCCTCCCCCAGGCAGCCCACTAAGCCAAGCCGCGCTCGGCTCTAGCAAGCAGGCGAGACTAGCGTCCCCTCTCCCGGGACAACTACAACCAGACACCGGGCTTCGAATTGACTGTTCTACCCTCGGACGGGGAATTGTTCCTGCCTCCTTTATGTTCTCAGAAGAGTCCGCCTTGTTCGACGGAGGCCATTGGCGGCGCCGAGCTAGCTTGATAGCCTTTTAGCTAGCTAGCCTTCTAGGTGTCTTCCAGGACGGGACGGCCGAGAACCGACGGTCTCTACCCCCGCAGCTTCTCCCCGGGAGCCGAACCTGGCTCTTCGGAGCGGTCAAGCGGACTTCGGTTAGGCCGAAAGCGCCGGCAGACTTCCGGAATAGTTAGCTTAACCCGCCTTGTTGTTAGCCGCCGTGTTGACGTCGAACGGCGGCTAGGTCGCTAGCCGGCCGAGCTAACGGGTGGAACCCGGAGCTCCATGTGCTTGTTTCCCCGACCGAGCTGGCTTTTCTCCGCCTCGACGAGAAGGCGTGCCGATAGGAGAAGGCGAGCCGTCGGGGCTTTTGGAATTTTAGCCACGGGCTGAGCGAAGCAGCGAAGAGGGCCAACTATCCGCCTGGGCCGATGGTGACAGTTGGGGCCGGAGTTCGGCAACGCCAGGAGCCGCAGCACCAGCAGCGATGCAGCCCCAGCAGATCTACGACTTTTCCAGTGACGAGAACAGCCCCAAGTGGCGAGGCCTCTTCGTGCAAGCCCTGCGAAAGGTATAACCTAGAAATGATCCCGCTCTCCGCTTCGTAAGACGGCATCAAAACATCTAGCAAGTCAGCCTTGCAACCCATCTCGCTCGTCTCCTTCCTTCTTTTGCAAGCTTCGATCTGAATGAGTCAAGTGAAGTCAAGTCATACCAGGTCATGTTTATTTGTATAGCCCTTAATCACAAATAGACTCAAAAGGCTGCACAGATTATTGCAAACCACAGACTATTATGACACCATCCCCTGATCTAAAACCTACACGAGGGCAAGGAACAACTCTAAAACCTCAACAGGAGTAAAGTCATCATACCTGTCAACCTCCACGGCTCCATACCCGTACAAACTGTCGTATTTTCCCTTACAAAATACAAATTACCGTATTTTCTGCACTATAAGGCGCACCTAAAAGCCTTTTTTTTTTTTCAAAAGCTGACCATGCGCCTTATAATACAGTGCGCCTTATATATGGATCAATATTAAGTCGCAAAGTCTTGCAACTAAGGCAAGCAGCCGCCGACTCGATTTTCCCCCGAAGGCGAAGTAGTCCGCTTTGTATGCTGGGATTTATGTCATGTTTCATTTCCTAACTATGTGTCAATTATCATTTGAATCCGTCATTATTGGCTAAAGTTATTCGGAGGTAAAGGGGGCGGATCCTTTTTATCATTTACAGGCTCTCATAGGCTAAAAGGGCGAAACAAAGCCCGCAATTGGCCGAAAAAGATTAATGCGAATCACACGTTGGGTTGCACTACGGCATAAAGAAAACATTTTTCACTATTCTGTATTTGTAAATATTTTACTCTCCTGGATTTACTACACTCACGGTTGTAAGAGGACCATGGTTACGTATCATTATTGAACGTGATGGCTGCGAGAGAACTTAGGTGAGCTATGCGGCTTAATATTTTCCCGGTATCTTGTTTCAGAACGATCTTGATGTTTCTGTTATGAGTCTATTTTTAAACCAAATTCAATTCAAAGTATTAATTGTCATATGCACAGTAAAGAACCCTGTTTCCCTGCACAATCAAATTCTTACTTTGCTGTCCACACAGTTGCCAGCAAAAAATAAGATGGAAACTAAGAAATGTTTGGCATTTCTTGAATCCCAAGACTTAAACCTTCCGAATGATATTTGGAACGATGCATTTGAGTGATTGGTGACATGGTACAGACACTGTTTCCGTACATGTCTGAGACACGTATTTGCTTCTTTGCAAGCTTTTGGAATGTTAAGGGGGTAATAAGTTGGACTGAACTATCTGACTGTTTTATTGACGTTCTCACTGTAGCGCCTTATAATCCGGTGCGCCTTATGTATGGAAAATAAAGGACCAAAACAATTTTTTGGGGGTGCGCCCTATAACCCGGTGCGCCTTAAAGTGCAGAAAATACGGTAATCTTACACCATTTTCTTTTTCGGAATGATGCATGATGGGAAATCCCCAGGCGGCAGACGCATGCGCAGAGTAGCATCAAACCGCTCGCTTCGTTAGCAACAGAAAAAAAACGATACCGAGATAGAGGCTACCGCGGCGAGCTTGTTTGACTCGATTGATTTGCCGTTGGGTGATAGTCGGTGTATATCGGATGGTACCCATCATTGACAAATTTGCGTTTTTCCATACAGGATTACGTCGTACACGTCCTAAAATGCATCATAAACGTACTTTGTATGGCAAAAACGTAGAGGTTGACAGGTATGAGTCGTGTCAAGAAGTCTCAAAGGGCTCAATCCCGGCATTAAAGGGGTCTCCAAAGTCTTGAATTGAATTTGGCTGTAGCTTTATAAACCCTGCAATCAGTATTGATGCCGATACCGGAGCTTTTTGAGGTATAACTTACAATGTCAAGTCAACTCATGTTTATCTGTGACACCCCTTAATCACAAAGAGTCTCAAAGGGTTGCACGGATCAAAGATTATTGCAAACTATGGTTACGTGAAATGAAATGATCTGCATTTCTATAGCGCTTTTCAAGTCAATGACTTCCCAAAGCGCTTTACAACGTGCTTCACATTTCCCAATAGCGGCCGTGATCTGTGCAGCCATGTAAGGCGCTAACCTGCTTATTGGGGGTATTGGGGTTTCAGTGTCTTACCCAAGGACACTTTGGCATGTAACACGGACAAGCCGGGATTCGAACTGGGATCCCTTAATCCTAAAACGATCTACCTCCTGAGCTACTGCCGCCCAGAATATTATGACACCATCCCCTGATATTGTCAACATAAAATATAGGTTTTTAATATGCTATAGAGTAGAATTGTGTTTTAAGCTTAGATTTAAACAGTTCCACTGAGGTTGCAGATCCAATCTCAGGGGGGAGAGCATTCCACAGCACCGGGGGCTCAATAGAGAACGCTCTCCAACCTGCAGATCTCTTCTTGGCTCTTGGGATCACGAGTAGACCAGCGTTTTCAGAGCGTAGGCTCCGGAAATTAAATCTGAAAAGATATGAGGGAGCAAGTCCATGCATGATTTTGTACAATACCAACAGAACCTTCAAATCATATCTTAAGCAATGTATCGGTTGCTGTTTAATAGCGATTTATTTATGAATCAGGAACACAAAATAATGGTAGAAAATACATTGATATCAATTAAATGCAATAGTGAGGACATATACTGGGTTGGAATTGAAGGGTATTTTATATTCAAATCATCTTATAATCTTTTTGTACATGAAAGGAAAACCGTATAGTATTGTCTTTATTGTCATTGATCAGAATGTAGTGAACATTTTTTACAAGATTAGATGTGGTACCCCATGAACACAGAATTAATAATTAAAAGACCTCTAAGATTAAAAAAAAAAGTAAGGATAGATACTGCCATGACCCATCAGCTATTTTATTATTGGGCCGGGGGCTTTAGTAATATGAGATATTGGTGGTCCGAATTGTTTCCAATTCTTTATGTATCATCAGATGCAGTGGTTAGCACATTCGCCTTCCACGTGAATTGTCCCAGGTTCGAGACCAGGTGGAAACATATGTTGACCTGGAGAGGGATGGCGCCACTAGAACCAACATGACTGAAATTCACTTAAAACAAAAAGTGCAAAAAGCAAAAGAAATTGAATCTGAGCTGGCAAATTGAAAAGTGTGCGCAGTCCTGTTTTAGCGCCAGATTGACAAACTTATGTTAAGAGGCAATTGCTTTTTATGCTCTCAATCAAAAACACGCTTGATTGACGAACTGATGTTATGTTAAGAGCTCATGAGTGCACCTCCCTTAAACAGGATGCTATCGGTCTAGTGTGTAAAAGGGATAAGTGTTAAGCACATTGTAAAGCGCTTTGGGAGGTCTTCATTGACTTGAAAAGCGCTATATAAATGCAGACTGTTTACATTTACTAGGCTGTACTTGCCCAAGACACACCACAGGAAATGGTGCCCCTACTAACCGTGTGGTGAAGAAATCCAACCTACCGCCCAATGTTCTTTTGCGTCAGTGCGCGTCTTTTGTCCGTCAGTTGACCTGTGCCTTGCGCTTTCCCCAGACAGTTTGCTGGTAATGGCCCATGATGTCATGGCCTCAATCACAAACAATGACACATGCTGGGCTTTCGTAACAAGACAGACAACCCCCCCCTTGGCCCCCCCTTACACTTGCACATTATCTGCAACCTGAGCACAATGTGCCCCTCAGCCCCTGCCCCTTGCCTACACAGCTCTGTCAAGAATCAATTGATTTGCAAATGCTAAGGGACTATCAACATGTTGCAAGTAAGGCTGCACCATTTTGGAAAAAAACCTAATTGTGATATTTCAGACCTGTATTGCAATTTTGATGCCATTTTTCAATTTAAAAGTAAAATTCTGTGCTAGATTTAACTAGATTAGAACTTAAACATCGTGACATGCAAATTTACCTTGATTATGTCATTACCGACTGAGAGTATACGACTTGGAACAAAA